>NW_027362765.1:149612649-150100149 GCF_046119375.1 Phyllobates terribilis | reverse complement strand
TGTGTGTGTGTGTGTGGGCAGATGTCATTGTGTGATGTCTGTTTGTGTGTGTGTGTGTGGGCAGATGTCATTGTGTGAAGTCTGTTTGTGTGTGTGTGTGTAGGCAGATGTCATTGTGTGATGTCTGTTTGTGTGTGTGTGTGTGTAGGCAGATGTCATTGTGTGATGTCTGTTTGTGTGTGTGTGTGTGTGTGTGTGTAGGCAGATGTCATTGTGTGATGTCTGTTTGTGTGTGTGTGGGCAGATGTCATTGTGTGATGTCTGTTTGTATGTGTGTGTGTGTGGGCAGATATCATTGTGTCATGTCTGTTTATATGTATTTTTGTGTTTCAAATGTGTTTATGCGTGTATGTATATGTCTGTATATGTTTGTGTGTGTGCGTGACTGCGTGCAGCCTCCTGCTGAGTATAGTTGGCACCGTGCGGCCTCCTTCAGTATCTGGGGGGGCGCCGTGCGGCCCCCAGCTGTGTATAGATGGCTACGTGCGGCCCCCCGCCATGTATTGATGGCGCCGTACGGCCCCCTGCTGTGTAGAGATGGTGCCGTGCGGCTCCCCGCTGTGTATAGATGGCTACATGCGGCCTCCCGCTGAGTATAGATGGCGCTGTGCGACCTCCTGCTGTCTCTGGGGGGGCGCCGTGCGGCCTCCCGCTGTGTATAGATGGCTATGTGCGGCCTCCCGCTGAGTATAGATGGCGCTGTGCGGCCTCCTGCTGTCTCTGGGGGGGGGCGCCGTGCGGCCTCCCGCTGTGTATAGATGGCTACGTGCGGCCTCCCGCTGAGTATAGATGGTGCTGTGTGGCCTCCTGCTGTCTCTTGGGGGGGGCGCCGTGCGGCCTCCCGCTGTGTATAGATGGCTACGTGCAGCCTCCCGCTGAGCATAGATGGCGCTGTGCGGCCTCCTGCTGTCTCTTGGGGGGGGGCTGTTCGGCCTCCCGCTGTGTATAGATGGCTACGTGCGGCCTCCCGCTGAGTATAGATGGCGCTGTGCGGCCTCCTGCTGTCTCTGGGGGGGGACGCTGTGCGGCATTTATACTCAGCAGGAGGCCGCACGTAGCCATCTATACACGTATACTCAGCAGGAGGCCGCACGTAGCCATCTATACGGTGCCATCTATACACAGCGGGAGGCCGCACGTAGCCATCTATACACAGCGGGAGTCTCAGTGCTTTGCAAGAGCAGTCAATAAATTCTGCTTGACTAATTCTGAGCACCATAAAGTCTGGTTCGCTTCTAACCTGCTGTCTTCATTTTCAGCTTGCTGAATTCTAGCTCATTTACTGTCATTCGAGACGATGCCTTTGCTGGTCTCTTTCACCTTGAATACCTGTAAGTGCTCCACTTAATGTCATATTTTTGATTCTGTTCTTCTTCATCTTTTGGCATGTGCAATTGTATGAGCAAGTATTCATGTGAATTTATGACCTACTTAAACCTTTGAGGACCTTAAATTTTATTCAATCAAATTTTTTTCCAGTTTAAAACTATGGGACATATATGTGCCTTGGTCCTCAAAGGGTTTTTAAAGGGGCTGCAAACATAAATACGAAAAAAATAATTAATTTAGTGCTTTTTGTGTTCATTTAATTTTTATTTGAAGTCCATTTTTTTTATATACCTTGAAATTAAGCCCTACCCCATGGAATGAAGCCCTACCTACATGACATCTGAGAGCTACATGGATCCCGCTTGTGAGGTGCCTGTCCGTCACTACTATTCAGTTTTAGGGTCCACTCACTAAGCCATATATTCTCTCATGCAAGAGAATAGGGCCAATTATGCTAATGACACTCGGCTCAAACTCTGTCAGAGCTTCAACTGAGTGTGATCCGATTCTCTCGCAGCACAGATATGGAGAAGATGGAGAACTTACTTTCTCCATCTTCTCCATAGTCTCTGTGAGTGTTCATCGGACTGCACTTGGATGACATCCGAGTACAGTCTAATGTTTTACGTGCACCCATAGACTTGTATGGATGCACATGGTCCGAATATCAAATGAGATTATTTTCTCATGCCAATAATCGCAGATCTGCACTGTCCCATAGTATAACATAGGACCGAGTCCTATCCGATAAAACATCACATAGCATTCGGCCGTGTTATACGACAGTGTGAGTGAGCCCTTAGAGTCAAGGAATATTTACATGCAGATGATGATATTACTCTCCAAGTGTATATTTTTTTAGGAGAGTTCATAGTAAATGCTTTGCCTTTTTGACATGTGATCAACTAAAGAACAAGAAAGATTTAGTACCTCCCCTATAGAGAAACGGAAAATAGTTTGGAGGACTTGCATGTCATTTTTTATTTATTATGAGAAAATCATAAAATATCCCGTTTTTTAACCATGCTGTGACTTTCTGCTGAGGGAGAGGGAGAGAGCTGCCCTATTCAGAGTCTGTAATAAGACCAGCTGACAAAAGTGTTGAAGATACAGTCTACTGTGAATTAACAATGAAAAAAAGTTAATTTCACAAATGGCTTGTATTTTTTTTAATACAAACTTTTTTGTCTTTACAGCTCCTTTAAAGGGAATCTGTCATCAGGTTTTTGCCACCTAATCTGAAAGCAGCATAATGTAGGGTTAGAGGCACTGATTCCAGTAATGTGTCACTTACTGGGCTGCTTAGTGTTGTTTTGATAAAATCATTGATTTGTCGGAAGGTAATTATCACTAGATGACTAGTAAGTTCTGTAGGACCCCACCCCCATCACTGATCAGTAGATTTCTGTGTACACTGAGCATGGGCAGAAAGCTGCCAATCAGTGGTGTGGGTGGGGCTATACAGAGCGCAGCATTCAGAGAGCTGCTAGATCTGCAGCAGATAAAACGGTGATTTTCTCAAAATGACAACAAGCAGCTGAAAAAGTGACACATCGCTGGAATCAGGGTATCTGCCCCAATATTGTGCTGCTCTCAGATGAGGCAGCACAATTAATATTGTGCCAAATTAATTTCCCGTGAACTATCACATGATCTATCACAGGGGATCATGTGACATGTCACGTGATAAATCAGGTGTGTGGGGGGGGGGGGGGCGCGCCTTCTAAACTGCCCGGGGCCCTTGCTACTCTTAATCCACCCCTGGGGCCACAGTAACGACAAATTCTCATTAGAAAGGAGAGAGTTTGCTATACAGTTATAGGGTATGCAGTGAGTCCAACGGCTGACCAAATTTAGGAAAAACCCCACTAAGAATTTAAAGACACATAGAGCAGGGCCACAGTAACGACAAATTCCCATTAGAAAGGAGTGAGTCTGCTATACAGTTATAGGGTATGCAGTGAGTCCAACGGCTGACCAAATTTAGGAAAAACCCCACTAAGAATTTAAAGACACATAGAGCAGGGCCACAGTAATGACAAATTCCCATTAGAAAGGAGAGAGTCTGCTATACAGTTATAGGGTATGCAGTGAGTCCAACGGCTGACTAAATTTAGGAAGAACCCCACTAAGAATTTAAAGACACATAGAGCAGGGCCACAGTAATGACAAATTCCCATTAGAAAGGAGAAAGTCTGCTATACAGTTATAGGGTATGCAGTGAGTCCAACGGCTGACCAAATTTAGGAAAATTCCCACTAAGAATTTAGAGTATGCAGTGAGTCCAACGGCTGACCAAATTTAGGAAAAACCCCACTAAGAATTTAAAGACACATAGAGCAGGGCCACAGTAACAAGGTACGACATGTTCCCATTAGAAAGGAGAGGGTCTGCTACACAGTTATAGGGTATGTATTGAGTCCAACGGCTGACCAATTTTAGGAAAAACCCCACTAAGAATTTAAAGACACATAGAGCAGGGCCACAGTAACGACAAATTCCCATTAGAAAGGAGAGAGTCTGCTATACAGTTATAGGGTATGCAGTGAGTCCAACAGCTGACCAAATTTAGGAAAAACCCCACTAAGAATTTAAAGACACATAAAGCAGGGCCACAGTAACAAGTACGACATGTTCCCATTAGGAAGGAGAGGGTCTGCTATACAGTTATAGGGTATACAGTGAGTCCAACGGCTGACTAAATTTAGGAAAAACCGAATTAACAATTTAAGGACACATAGAGCAGGGCCACAGTAACGACAAATTCCCATTAGAAAGGATAGGGTCTCCCATAGTGTTGGCCTATGCAGTGAATGCAAGGGCTGCCAAAAATTGGGAGGCACTCCAATGCCCCTTGGAAGAGACTTAGAGGGCCTCATTAAAAAATGTTCCCATTAGAAAGGAGCGGGTCTCCTATACTTGAATGCCCATGCACTAAGTGTATGGGCTGACAAACATTTACCCCTGGGGGGTATACATGAACATACCGTATCATTTTTTTTTTTTAAGGGCATCATAAACACTCTTTAAAATAATTATGTGGGTGTTGCATCACGGACCACAGTCACCCTGGTGATATGGTGGTGGAGGATGAGGATGAGGAGAAGGAGGAGGACAAGAGCAAATAGCCAAAATCAGGAAGCGTATACCCATGTGTGGGTGTGAAGAGGTGCATGGGAACACACCTCTCAAAAAAAGACACTGGATTTGAGTTTATGTTACGCTGCTATCATTCGGTGGTGTTGAGAAGTCTGGCCCAATTCAGCCCTTTTTCATTTTTATAAGAGTCAGCCTGTCAGCATTTTCAGTTGACAGGTGGATGCGCTTATCAGTTATAATTCCACCAGCGGCACTAAAAACCGGCTCTGATAAAACGCTAGCGGCAGGGCAGCCCAGGACCTCCAAGGTGAAGAGAGACAGTTCATTCCACATATCCACCTTGGATACCCAATAATTATAAGGCACAGAGGAATCACGGAGGACGTTGGTACGGTCGGCAAGGTACTCTCTCAGCATCTTTCCAAACTTTGCACTCCTTGTGAGAGTACCCTGCACCTCAGGTTTTGTGTGATGGGAAGGTCTGAGAAAACTGTCCCAGAACTTTGACAGTGTTCCCCAGCCTCTGCTGGATTGCATTTGTGTCTCTCTTGCCTGTACTCCTTGGTTGTCCAATGAACTGTGACCTCTGCCACCAGCGTTTACAGATGGGATTTTTTTTAATAGTTCCGCAACAAGGGCCTTCTGGTACTGCCCCATTTTTGTAGACCTGTCCGCCTCAGGAATAAGAGATATAAAGTTCTCCTTGTAGCGTAGGTCTAGAAGTGTCACCAACCAGTAATGACTGTCACCCAAAATTTTGAGAAGGCGAGGGTCATGGGAAAGGCAGCGTAGCATAAACTCAGCCATGCGTGCCAGACTGTTAACAGGCAAGACTTCCATGTCCTCACCAAGAGGATGACTGACCATGCTCTCCTCCTCCTCCTCCTCTCTGTCCTCTGGCCATCCACGCTGAACACACGGTATGACAGTTGTGCAGGTAGTACCGTCTATAGCGCATGAAACTAGCTCCTGTTCTTCCTCCTCCTCTTCCTCATCGTCACCCAATCCACGTTGGGATGAGATGAGGCTGGGCTGTGTGTAATCACCTTGTATGGTTCCTTGCTCCATCTCATAGTGCTCAGCCTGCAATGCATTCTCTTTGATTATGAGCAGAGAGCGTTTCAGAAGACAGAAAAGCGGGATGGTGACGCTAATTATGGCGTCATCACCGCTCACCATCTTGGTGGAGTCCTCAAAGTTTTGGAGGATGGTACATATGTCTGACATCCATGTCCACTCCTGAGGTCTTATGTGTGGAGTCTGAACTGAATACCGACGGCCTTGTTGATGCTAGTACTCAACAACTGCCCTCTTCTGCTCACAAATCCTTCCCAACATCTGCAGTGTAGAGTTCCAATGCGTGGGGACATCACATACCAGTCTGTGAGCCGGAAGCTGCAAACGCTGCTGAAACACGGCAAGGGCAGCGGAAGCTGTAGATGACTTTCTAAAATAGGCACACAGGCGGCGGAATTTAACAAGCAGATCCGGCAGCTCCGGGTAGGATTTGAGAAACCGCTGAACCACGAGGTTAAGCACATGGGCCAGGCATGGTACGTGTGTGAGCTCGCCTCGCCTCAGAGCCGCCACCAGGTTCCGGCCATTGTCACACACAACCATGCCTGGCTGTAGGTTCAGCGGTGTGAGCCACAGATCTGCCTGCTCTTTCAGAGCTGTCCACAACTCTTTAAAAAACAACCAGACTCGGGAAGACCTAACAGTTGTACTGGCAACTTCCTTCGTGTTGGTGTTACGGGGAACGGTTGCCTGCCTTCTTTCTGCGGCCACCACACTGCTTCTTCCTGCCTGTTGGGGTGCTCTGCCTCCCTCCCCCTGTGTGCTGCTGTCCTCACTCTGCATGTCCTCCTGCCAGGTTGGGTCAGTTACTATATCATCCACCACCTCATCTTCCACTTCCGCACTCTGGTCCTCATCCAGACTTTCTGGCAATTGTGTCTCATCATCGTCCACCTCTTGTGACACTTTCCCACCGTTGCCTTCGTGTGACCGTGGCTGCTCAAATATTTGGGCATTGCTACATGCGATCTCCTCTTGCCCCGCTTCAAGTGGACCGGGCGAGAGGCCCTAATCTATAAATGGAAAAGTGAACAGCTCTTCGGAGTGTCCAAGTGTGGGATCAGTTGTCTCTGGGCACTCGGCATGGTGGGAGGAAGGAGGTTCAGGGTGAAGAATATGCGGTCCAGACTCAGCTACTGAGACTTGACTGTGTGGAAGACAAGGTGGTGGTGGTAGCTAAGTGACTGGAAGCATTATCTGCTATCCAACCAATAACTTTTTCACACTGCTCTCTGTTCAATAGCGGTGTTCTGCGGTCCCCTATTAATTGGAACAGGAAGGTCGAGCGAGAAGATGTGGGTGTTTGTTGTGGCGCAATTTCAGCTTGCCCACGGCCTCGGCCTCTGCATGCACCATCATCACCATCACGTCCAGTTCCCCATCCCTTGCCACGTGCTTTGCCCATTTTAAATGGAGGACAATATCTTCCACGCCCACTACAAGAGACTGAATTTGGAGCGAACTTATATGTGATCCGTGTGACGGACAAACCACAATTTTAAATACCTGGCCTGTAGGTAACTATTTTGAACAGCAAACTGCTGTGAATTCCTTCACTGACACACTGAAACAAATTTTTAATGGAGGTCAGAAATGGCAGTATTTTCTGAAAACGTATATGTGATCCATGTGACGGAGAAAATACAGTTTTAAATACCTGGCCTGTAGGTAACTATTTTGAACAGCAAACTGGTGTCAATTGCTTCACTGATACACTGAAAAAAAATTTAATGGAGGCCAGAAATGGCAGTATTTTCAACGCAATTATATGTGATACGTGTGAAGGACAAACCACAGTTTTAAATAGCTGGATTTTTAGCGCTGTAATATGGAAAGGACATGGCTGTATTCTGCAGTGCCAACAAGCAAATGGTGCAGAAAAACTGTGTTCTCTGGATTGCTTTTTAAGCAAATAATGAGCATTAGGGTATGTGCCCACATAGCGTTTTACAAGCGTATATGCTGCGGAATTTCCACAGCATAAACGCTTGGGAAACGCTTGGTAATCCGCCCCCCATGGTCCCCAATGACAAGCTGCAATGTCAATGCCCATGCTGCGGATTTTTCCGCAGCATTTATGCTGCGCTCAAAAATCCGCAGCATGTCCATTAATTTTGCGCACACGCAGCGTAATCCCCATCATTGACTTGCATTGAAACGCATAATATCCGTGTCAGTACATTTGTACACATGGATATTATGCGTTTCTATGTGCGGATGGTACCCAAGTTTGGAGGAGAGGAGACTCTCATCCAGACCTGGGTACCATAGAAACTGTAAAAAAAAGAATTTAAAATAAAAAACAAAGTTTATACTCACCTTCCGTTGTCCTCTCGGTGTTTTGTCTGCGCCGTCCGGTGTCTTGCACTGCTCGCGCTGTTGTGAAGGACCTGCCATGACGTCACTGAGTCATGTGACCCATCACATGGCTCAATGATGTCACCGCAGGTCCTTCACAACAGCGCGAGCAGTGCAAGACACCGGACGGCGCAGACAAAACACCGGGAGGACAACGGAAGGTGAGTATAAACTTTATTTTTTTATTTTTTACCATTCTTATTCTTTTTTTTTTTAACTAACTTGGTCACACTACTATAAATCCATGCCGGTTGCATGGATTTATATAGTATGAACAAGTTGTCAAGCACTTTTCCAAGTGATGCTAAAATTGCTTGGAAAAGCGCTTGATAACCCGCATGCAGAAATGCATGCAAAGACGCTTGACAAACGCTTCTACCTGGCGGGAAAAACGCATGTAAAATCCGCATGCGTTTTTCCTGCCAGGGAGAAGCATAAAAAATATGCAGCATTTCTGCATCGTGGGCACATAGCCTTAAGATCCAAAAAAAAAATTATTCCTGGCCCCTGACACCTGGGCCTTTGTATAGAAATATCTAACAGCAGCAGTCGACAGAACTGGAATGGAGCCTCTTGTGCTATATGCACTGCAGTCTGCTATATACCCTGCCTGCCTATATACACTGCCTGCCTGATATCTCTGCAGATGGATTAGTCCTCAGAAGGACAGTTTGTTGCGATGGATATGTGTCTCTAATATGGTTTGGTACACCTACACTAACTAGAAACAAGCAAATCTCTCCCTAGCTCAGCAGCACCTCTCCCTACACTGTCTGATTCCGGAGTGACTGTGACGAGCATGGCGGCGCCAGGTCTGATATAGACGTGATGACGCTGTGCGGCCAGCGAATCACTGTAATGCCACAACCTACATGGCTACGGCATTACAGTGAGTGGCAGGCACTCCCTGCATGTTCATTAGCTCTCTAAAGAGCTGAGCTCCCTCTGAGTAACCCCGGAAATAATCGGCGAGCGCCGAGCATCTCGAGCTCATCACTAATAACAAGTGTTATATCCTCCATGAATATGGTGGCCATATCCTGGGACATGCTGTTAAATTAAAGAGGTTAAAGTAGTCTTGGGTGGCAAAAAAGATGGGAGATTGTCTGAGGGTAGAAGAGGGAGTCGACCAAATCTAGTCACGGTTATCGCACTCTCTCACTCCAAATATAATTTGTACCACAGCACCAGATGTGAAAGTTAAAGAGGTTGTCCACTACTTTTACCTTGATGCACGAGTTCCAGTCAAGAAGCCTTTCATCTCTGCAAAGAACTGGAAGGTCTGACTTGAGTTTGCCAAAGAGCACAGCCATTGGTCTAAGGTGTTGTGGTCGGATGAATCCAAGTTCAATCTGTTAGGTAGTGATGGCAAGCACTATATATACTGCCCAATTTGAAAACGTAATGATATAAGGTACCAAACACCTATAGTGAAATATGGTGGTGGCAATGTCATGGTTTGGGGCTGCATTTCTGCATCTGCCATTGGCCCTCTGCATAGAATTGATGGAAATATGAGTGCTACCATGTACAAGGATATACTGGCGAATGTAATGCTGCCAGATGGTAAAACCAAAGTAGGCAGGGGAGGGAAATTCCAGCAAGACAATAATCCTAAGCACACAACCAATTTAGTCAAATATTGGTTAGCAAAGAAAAATGTTCCCCTGTTGCAATGGCCAAGCCAATCACATGATGTAAACCGCATAGAGCACTTTTGGGATGAGTTACGGCGATGAGTTGGGGTCCGTACACATAGCAATAAAGTCAAAGTGTTTGCAGATTTGCAAATGGAATGGAGCAAGATCCCTCCAGATGAAATTATATAAAAGTAGCGCTGGCAAGTAGGCCTGTTACTCCTGCAGCAAGTGAGACAGTACCCACACACTGTCGAGGTAAGTATAATGTAAGAGGTGTATCAATAACTTGCGCTGGAATAAGGCTGAAGATAGGCTAATATTATAAAATAAACACAAGTTTATTAGTTAAAAGTTAATACACAGTAGTTTAAAATAGGATATATAAGGCAAAATAATATTTGGCCAGTTAGAAGTACGGTCACACACGGAGGGAGGTGTGGTAGGTTTGTAGTAGGAGGAGTAGTCCTCCTTCTGTATTTCAAATACTTTCTCCAGTGACGCTAGGAACCTGGTAGTGCATTCTTGCCTAATTTAAAACAAATAGTTTAGAAGTTGTTGTGAGGATGGATTTTGGATGCAGAATGACGGTCTTACCTGCTGGTGAGAAGGGAAGGAGGATAAGGAGTAGTCCCCTGCGGAGGTGTAGTTTCTCTGTTGTAGAGGAAAGGATTGTGGTGGAGGCGACAGGAAGGAGGGAGGGTGGGAGCGAAGCCGAGGCCGGCGGCTATACTCACCCTGCCTCTCTCTGTGGTGCGCACTCTGAAAGCAGGTTTGAGGACCTGCGTGACGTCACTAGCACGTGACTGGCACATGATCGGAGCTCGCATGGTAGCCTAACTAGACCAGGACCTGGTCCAGTATAGCCACCGGTCGGGGCTTCAATCCCACCCTCCCTCCTGTCGCCTCCACCACGACCCTTCGCCTCCTCCATACACCCCCAGAAAGTGAAGTACTGCGGCTCCTTCAACAAAGCCGCACAGGATCACGCTCCTCCGGACCTGGTCTTCAGCCACACGCCGCAAGGACTTCTGCTCCCACCGCCTGCACCTCAGGATAACAGCCGCAAAGCACGGTGAGACCAACACAGCAGGCATCGGCTATTTACTGCAACGTTGACCATGATCCGGTACCCGACAGATCAACAGAGAGGACATTCAATAGTAAGTTAAGTCTTACCCATAGTTCTCAAACGCTGCCGCTTATCATTATTTCTACCACCAGGAAAATTAAGCAGCTACTGCGCATGTGTAATAGTGGGGAAGGACGTAGCCTTCCTTTGGCACTGAAGTAGTTAAAGAAAGTGTTCCCGTAGTTAGACCTCTCTGAACTGTTGGTAGGCCAAGCTAAGGGGTTAGCTTCAGTGGTCCAGTCAGTAGAGTAGAGTAGAGGGGGAACTTAGTGCCCTGATCAGGCCTTGAGTGATATAGAGCTTGTTCCTGGCATAATTCCTTGTGGGCTGCAGTACCTGTAAACAGCCACAAGATGCCACTGTCCTGGATGCAGATGTTAGGTTGAGTCTGAGCTAGCAGTGTTACAGACAGTGATGGGTTAATGCTGTGTGATGACAGCTCACAGAGGGTGGGCACGTTAGGAAAATCTCTGCTTAGTTCCCAGGATCAGGAAGTGATGGTCAGTAAGAGATAGGACAGTGAACTGTACGGGCAGCCTGACTATATGTGGCTGCTAGGGTAGACAGGAGCTCCATACCCTTAGACAGTGGGATCAATAGTGCAAAAGTCTCCCTGCACAAGAGTCCTGTTAGCCGGCCGGAGAAACTCAGAGGTATTGAGGACCCGGGGCACTTCTAGTCTGCAGGAAGCAGAGGAAGATAAATAGGACTCCAGGCTAAGACGTGGGGGAGAAATCGGATCCAGAACACTGTTGGTATTGCAGAAGAGTCTCTTGGGCTAGAGATTAGAGTCACAGAGATGCTTCACTTAAAGAGGGAACCAGGGCTAAAGATGTTGCCAGCGCCTGTGAGGGAGATAATAACCTGTCGGGCCTTATCCATTATATCTGCCTGTAAATACTGTACATATTCCTCTTCCCCAAGTAAAGTTCAAGTTATGGTTAAGAACCTCGTGTCCTCTGAATTTATTGCTGCCCTGGTCCCAGAAGAGAAATGCCCGGAGACAGCCGCGATCAGATGGTTCGAAGTAAGTGGAGAACACCACATACACAACCACACATCAGAGAGAGGACACGTATTGTCTGTAGGGTGCCAGAGCGAGCAGGGGCTACAACTCGCCCATGACTACCTCGCTGGGGCACCTTACACATGCGCGGCACCATATTGCTGCACCCAAATTATTTTTCCAAAAGCAAAATGGAGCTCGTGCGTGCGCAGTACCATCTCTTGGCAACCGAAAGATGCTACCTCACATGCACAGGCGGCGGCGGCCATTTTGGGGGATGTAAATTTTCACTTTGCCACAGAAATTACAAAGGCAGCATTTAAAATAGTGGGCAGGTCACTGAAAGCACAGTGACCTGTCAGAAGCCAGAGATAGGAAGACATATTGAGAGCACCAGTTACAGCCCCTCCCTAAAGTCCCGCCCCAAAGCACAAGCATATCATTATGGCAGAAACGAAAACAAAGATTATAAAAGAACCACTGGACAAATTTCATCAACAAAGGTATCATTTTACTCAGTGTAATAGCGCCCACCTGACAGTGTATGTGGTTTACTAAGCACAATCCTGCTGACAGGTGCGCTTTAAAGATTACACATTTCCTTTGTATTTTAGGCAAAAATATACAGTATGTTAAGGGGACGGTTGCAAACAACTTTATTAAATAATGGAAAGCAACCGAACCCGGGGTCCGAGATGCAGCCTGGTGGACTGCAGCCGAACACCTTCCGGGTGAGAAGGTAAAACAACCAACTTATATAACAATCCCCTCCGTGTTACAGCACACCGGAGCGGGAATAGGGATTCGCACTATCTCCGTTAACTGCACGAGAGATGTGCGATAAATAATGTATCTGTAGTCCTGTTGCAGCACAGGAACTACACAGTTGGCGCTAAGATGCGTGTGTGACTCACGTCGGCGAATACGTGCCCCCAGCTGGCGTGCTACCGGACTGAGGAGTATCTCTCCACGTGGCTTACAGGTGGTACCGGGAATAGGGTGTCTGCAGACTGCTCGGGGTGTAAGGCGACCCCTTTGTCGGAGCCAGACTGTCAGATAAAGCTACCTGCCTATTTCATCTAAGCCTGCCTATTTCCACTAAACCTGCCTGCCAGAAACTTACGCACACGTGCAGCCCAAGAGACCAAGCGTCCACACAACACCATCACAGCTCAATGATCAGAGCGCGCCGCTATGTTTGTGGGCGGGCTTTTTAAAGATTAAACCCTGCCCACCGTCGCACCATTGATGACGTCACCCGCGACCAATCAGGCGGTGCCAGGTCACCGGATCAGCTGACTCCCAAACCACCAATCACGGTCCGCCATGTCACGGGCATGCTCAGTACAGAGAATCCTGGACTTGGGCTTTAACAGCCCTGTCTCCCTCCGCAACCTATTCTTCATGTTGCTAGGAACAAAGACCTGAGAGACTACCTGTATGTCTTGTGGACCAGCTAGCTGTTGGGACTGATGACAATGCTGAGCAGCATCAGCCCTGGCTGGACTGGAATGGGAGACCACAGAAGGTTCTGGACCCATTTCAAATCCAGCAAACACCCAACGCCTAACATTATTCCCCCTTCTAACATCCCCCTCCACTTGACACTCATTTTCCTCAACGAGCAGGGGAGCAAGAATGTGGTCCACCGGTTCACAGGGATGATCCTCAGATCCATGGCCCCTCCAGTGTACTGGGTAACCTTTTTTCCCACGAACCATCTTAGACCCCATAATAGCCTGCACCTCGAGATTATCACCCCTGGTGTCAGTTTTGTCAGGTGAACGGGTTTAAGGAGCGACACATGGAAAGTGTCGTGACTCCTCAGGTGTCGTGGTAACTGTAACCGGTACATTACAGAGTTTACTTGGGCCAAAATTTTGAAAGGACCAATAAAGCAGGGGGCAAACTTAGCAGATTCCCCATGTACTTTAGTATTGCGAGCCGTGAGCCACACTCTGTCACCCAGATAGAATACGGGAGCAGGACGACGAAGAGTGTCAGCCGACTCACTATCTGTGGAGTCCGCCACGGGTAATGGGTGGCGAATGCCAGCCGGACTTTGACGGGATGATTTATCTCTCACACAGAAGGCACACGCAAGAACATATTCCTTAACGTCCTGCCGCCACCTGGGCCACCAATAGGACCGTTGAAGGGACTTTGTGGTACGTTTGACCCCAAAATGGGCTCCGATCTTAGGGGCATGAGCCCAGGAGAGCACCTCATTTTGTAGATTAGGGGGAACGAATGACCTCCCCGAAGGAACCTGGTTTCAGGACACTGGAGCCACCCTCCGCATACCTCCCGAAGGGACGGTGAGCCTGGGCTCATTATCGTCCTCAGCCGTATCCATGGACTGGGACAAAAGGTCTACCCGAGGGTTCTTTTTGACATAATCTGACAAGACCTGGGTCTTGGGGACAGACAGAGGGTCTGTGCCGGGGGCCACATCGGTAGAAGGGTCAGAGACTACCCTCCGGGTGACTGTAACCATACACTGAGACACACAATTCTCACTCCAGGACGAAATTCTCTCCGTATTCCAGTCAATGTGTGGAGTGTGACAACGTAACCATGGAAGACCCAGTAACACCTCATCTAATCCACCGGGAATAATAAGAAAGGAGATAACCTCCCGGTGACCCTGAGGAAATGACATGGTGAGGGGAATCGACTGATGGGTGATTTGCGTGTCCAGGAGTGAACCGTTGACTACCCTAATGTTCATTGGTCTTGGCAGTAACTCTATAGGAATGGCATGCCTGTTGGGCAAACGTAGATGACAAAAAATTGCCATCGGCGCCAGAATCCACCCACGCCTTGGCAGTAACAGCGGATGCTCCGAAGGACAATGTCACCTTATACAATAATTTGGAGGAAGAAGCCACAGAATATAACACACCTCCTCCAACAGTGGTTAGACACACTCATTTACCCGACTTCTTGGAACCCTTATTAACGGGGGATTCCAAGAGATGTGCAGGTCGGGAACGAGAAGAGCTAGACTCAGTTCGGGATATATCCATAGCCTCAGGCTCTGGGTCGGGAGTCGCGGGTTTGGAAATGGGTCTAGAGAAGGATGGTGCCAACCGACACTGAGGTCTGGCGACCTCCAGCTCTAACTTGTGTTCTGCATGACGCAAATCTATTCGGTTAGCGAGAGATATTAACTCCTCCAGGGAGGTTGGAATCTCTATGGTAGATAGAGCATTTTTAATATGCCCAGCCAGACCCTTCCAGAACACCGGGATTAAAGACCGCTCAGACCAATCCAATTCAGCTGCTAAGGTTCTGAACTGGATGGCATAGTAGCTGGCGGTGACCGAACCCTGGACCAACGCAAGAAGCTTAAGAGCCGTATCATGCGTGACCTGAGGACCAAGGAAAACACTCTTTAGGGCATTAAGAAAGAGACCTGCATTAGCCACTACCGGGTCATTGCGCTCCCACAGAGAAGTAGCCCACTCCAGAGCCCTGTGGGAGAGTAACGAAATGACATAACCCACTTTGGCCCTTTCGGAGGGGAACCGTGCATCCATCATCTCCAATTGAATGGAGCATAGGTTAATGAAACCTCTACAGCATTTCTGCTGTCACCAGAAAATTTTTCCGGGAGAGCAAAAAGGGGTAATGGAGCAATTGCAGCTGCCGCAGCATTTACCGCAGCAGAGTTAACCAGATTGGCTACTTGAGAAGCAGCCTGGGTAGCTACTGCAGTGATATCAGCTACCGGGTCAGCTTGTTCCAGAGTCCTAAGTCTGGCCTCAAGTTGCTGTATATAGCGCTGCAGTTGCTGGTTGTCAGCCATGTTCGGCAAGATCCTGGGGCTCTGATACTGTTAAGGGGACGGTTGCAAACAACTTTATTAAATAATGGAAAGCAACTAAACCCGGGGTCCGCGATGCAGCCTGGTGGACTGCGGCCGAACACCTTCCGGGTGAGAAGGTAAAACAACCAACTTAAATAACAATCCCCTCCGTGTTACAGCACACCGGAGCGGGAATAGGGATTCGCACTATCTCCGTTAACTGCACGAGCGATGTGCGATAAATAATGTATCTGTAGTCCTGTTGCAGCACAGGGACTACACAGTTGGCGTTAGGATGCGTGTGTGACTCACGCCGGCGAATACGTGCCCCCAGCTGGCGTGCTACCGGACTGAGGAGTATCTCTCCACGTGGCTTACAGGTGGTACCGGGAATAGGGTGTCTGCAGACTGCTCGGGGTGTAAGGCGACCCCTTTGTCGGAGCCAGACTGTCAGATGAAGCTACCTGCCTATTTCATCTAAGCCTGCCTATTTCCACTAAACCTGCCTGCCAGAAACTAACGCACACGTGCAGCCCAAGAGACCAAGCGTCCACACAACACCATCACAGCTCAATGATCAGAGCGCGCCGCCATGTTTGTGGGCGGGCTTTTTAAAGATTAAGCCCTGCCCACCGTCGCACCATTGGTGACGTCACCCGCGACCCAGGTCACCGGGTCAGCTGACTCCCAAACCACCAATCACGGTCCGCCATGTCACGGGCATGCTCAGTACAGAGAATCCTGGACTTAGGCTTTAACAGCCCTGTCTCCCTCCGCAACCTATCCTTCATGTTGCTAGGAACAAAGACCTGAGAGACAAACTGTACGTCTCGTGGACCAGCTAGGCGTTGGGACGGATGATGATGCTGAGCAGCATCAGCAGCTCTGGCTGGACCAGAATAGGAGATCACAGAAGCTTCTGGACCCATTTCAAATCCAGCAAACGCCTAACGCAGTATATATTTTAATCTTTTACATTTTAAAAATTACAAAAAGGAAAATAGGCTGATGAAGTTTGGACACCCTGCATGGTTAGTACCTAGTAGCACCCCCTTTTGAAAGTATCACAGCTTGTAAACACTTTTTGTAGCTAGACAAGAGTCTTTCAATTCTTGTTTGAGGGATTTACATCCATTCTTCCTTGAAAAAATCTTCCAGTTCTGTGAGATTCCTGGGTCGTCTTGCATGCACTGCTATTTTGAGGTCTAGCCACAGGTTTTCAGTGATGTTCAGATCAGGGGACTGTGAGGGCCATTGTAAAAACCTTCAGCTTGAGTCTTTTGAGGTGGTCTATTGTGGATTTTGATGTGTGTTCAGGATCATTATCCATTTGTAGAAGCCATCCTCTTTTTAGACGATATGTTCTTTTCCTGAAATTCTGTACCCTTTTTTCTCCACACATACCTTTGATCATTGTGGCCAAAGAGTTCTATTTTAACCTCACCGGTCCACAAAACTTGTTTTCAAAATGCATCAGACTTGTTTAGACGTTATTTTGCATACTTCTGACGCTGAATTATATGGTGAGGATGCAGGAGAGGTTTTCTTCTGATGACTCTTTCATGAAGGTCATATTGGTGCAGGTGTCTCTGAACAATAGAACAATGTACCACAACACAAGCCTGCTAAATCTTTCTGAAGGTATTTTGCAGTTAAGCGGGGTTTCTGATTTGCCTCTTAGCAATCCAACAAGCAGTTCTCACTGAAATTTTGCTTTGACCTCCACTGTTCCTGTTAACTGCCATTTCTTAATTACATTTCAAACTGAGGAAAGGGCTACTTGAAAATGTTTTGCTATCTTCTTATATTCTTATAGCCTTCTCCTGCTTTATGGGCCTCCACCATTTTCATTTTCAGAGTGCTAGGCACCTGCTTAGAAGAACCTATGCCTGCTGTTTTTTGGCACAAGGTTAGAGCAGGCTGGGTTTTTATAAAGCTGGGAAATTTGCATCACCTGGCCTTTCCTAACTATGATAGTGAATAGGGTTGAGCGAGTATGTTCTGTCCGAGTATGCTCGGGCCGAGCTCCGAGTATTTATAGCTGTTCGGTGATATGGTTGAATCGCTCCCGTGTGCATGATTTGCGACTGTTTGATAGCTTTATTACATGTGAGGAATGTGTAAGAAATAGACATTCCTCACATGTAATAAAACTGTCAAACAGTTGCAAATCATGCACACGGGAGCAATTCAAGCATATCACCGAGCAGCTATAAATACTCGGAGCTCGGCCCGAGCATACTCGGCGAAAGGGTTAATAGAACATACTCGCTCAACACTAATAGTGAACAACCCATAAACCTAACAGACTAATTAAGGGCACACAAATCTCCAAGGGTGCCCAAACTTTTGTATCAGCCCATTTTCCTTTTTGTAATTTTAAAAATGTAAAAAATGACTACATATACAGTATATATATATATATATATATATATATATATATATATATATATATATTATATACTGTATTTATAATATATTTTCCCCTAAAATACAAAGGAAATGTGTCATTTTAAACTTTAGGCCTTTTAGAGATCATTTTATCTTCAATTTGCTTAACTGTTCACAATAACAGTAATTTTGACCAGGAGTGCACCAAATTTTACATGCCACTGTAACGCAGTAAACACTTTAGACTCCATTCACCAAGAATGGCAATTTTCTTGTCGGTCTTGATGAGGAAGTGTGTATGGGTTAGAGACACTAATGATTTATTAAGAGGCATATGCCATGCTGGAAATCTTACTAAGGCCCTTGACTGGAGTAAGATTTCTGGCGTACAGAACTCCACAGGTCGTCATGAATTCGAGGAGCTGTGGTGGTCATGTAACTGTCCCACCCCAGCTCCGTCCATTTTGGCACAGATGGGAGAATTGTGAAAATGCGAAAAGTGTAAAAAATTTTGCGCAACTCTGAGTTCTGCAAACATTTAGCAACTTTTCAAAACAATTTACACCAGAATTCTGCTGAAATTGCTTTGATGAATCGGGACACTTATCTTTGGTGGTGATCAATTAAAAATGGAACAATTGTTTTTTTTTCTGCATTTAACCCATAATAAAATGTAATAAAAAAACATGACCTCACATATACTGATGTTTATTTAAACAATAAAAAAGTTATATCTCTCATTGTTATAAATGTGACAATGTACAATAAATCTGGTCATCTCAAGTGCAGCACCAACATTTCCAACAGTAAAAGGATTAAATTGCAAATTGTGCAGCATACAGCTGGCTGTTTTAGTTTTTCTTTACTTTTTTTTTTTAGGGGTTCTTTTGTAGAAGTTACAGGAACATTTAAGATATTAAAATATAAAAACAATATTTAAAAAATATTCTAAAAGGTATTTAGACCTTTTAGATATTTGAGCATATTGTGTTGGGGTAAGACTCCTCACTCGGCCGCTTCCGGGAGTAGACTCAGGAACCGTGTTTTCTCTGCAGGCTTTATTTAGTGGCATAAAGCCATGCAGCACCAGCAAAGGTAAACACAGCCTTACTGGCAAAACAACAAAACAAAAGATAAACAATAGCACAGTCCATAGCAGTGTGGGATTAGCCAGACAGGTTGTAGTCCCAGCTTTCAGCTCCTCTCTGAGCTGTGGCCTTCCAATCTGGAGTCTTTGCCAATCCAAACTCAACAACAGAGAAAAAAAAAACAGGACTGAACATTTAAACGGTGCTCAGCCACACCCTGGGGTGGAGGTATGGGGAATGACGTCCCTCCCATCTCTATGTCATTCCCATAAAACCACGCCCTTTAAAAGAGTTAAGGCCCAGCATATAACATGCTGGCAGAAAGTTTATTGGTTCTAGTTCACACAGGCTAGCAACGTGTGTGATACATACCTCCCCTCATATACCATACCAGTGACAGTGTATATACATGTAATGTGTGTATGTGCAATATATAAATGTGTGTGTAATGTATGAGTGTAACATTTAAATGTGTGTGTAATATACAGTTGAAACCAGAAGTTTACATATACTATATAAAAACACATATGAATTTTTTCTCAATATCTAACATGAGATCAGAATAAACCTTTCCCGTTTTAGGTCAATTAGGATTACCATAATTTTTAATATTTGCCAAATGCCAGAATAATGAGAGAGAGAATGTTTTAAGGCATTTTTATTACTTATTGCAAAGTCAAAAGTTTACATACATTTCATTAGTATTTGGTACCATTGTCCTTAAACTAAATGACTTGGGTCAAACGTTTGGTATATCCTTCCACAAGCTTCTCACAATAGTTGGTCAGAATTTGGGCCCATTCCTCCTGACAAAGCTGGTGTAACTGATCCAGGTTTGTAGGTCGCTTTGCTCGCAACTGTCTTTTCAGTTTTACCCATAAATTTTCAATAGGATTGAGATCAGGACTTTGTGATGGCCACTCCAAAACATTTACTTTGTTATCCTTAAGCCACTTTGTTACCATTTTGGCAGTATGCTTACAGTCATTGTCTATTTGGAAGACCCATTTCCGCCCAAGCTTTAACTTCTTGGCTGATGTCTTGTGATGTTGCTTCAGTATTGCCACATAATCTTCTTTTCTCAAGATGCTATCTATTTTGTTAAGTGCATTAGTCCTTCCTGCAGCAAAACAAACCCACAACATGATGCTGCCACCCCCGTGTTTCACAGTTGGGATGGTGTTCTTAGGCTTCCAAGCTTCTCCCTTTTTCCTCCAAACGTGGTCATTATGCCCAAAAAGTTCAATTTTAGTTTCATCAGACCACAGGACATGTCTCCAAAAATTAAGGTCTTTGTTCCTGTGTGCATTTGCACACATCAATCTGGCTTTTTTATGTTTCTTTTGGAGTAATAGCTTCTTTCTGGCAGAGTGGCCTTTCAGCCCATGTTGATACGGTACTCGATTCACTGTGGTTATTGACACAATCTTACCAATTTCCGCCATTATCTTCACAAGGTCTTTTGCTTTTGTCCTTGGGTTGATATGCACATGTTGGACCAAAGCACATTCATCTCTGGGACACAGAACTCGTCTCTTTCCTGAGCGGTATGATGGCTGGAGATTCCCATCTTGTTTGTACTTGCATATAATTGTTTGTACAGATGAATGAGGCACCTTCAGGTATCTTGAAATTGTACCCAAAGATGAGCCAGACTTTTGCAAATCCACAATTCTCTTCCTGATATCTTGGCTGATTTCTTTAGACTTTCCCATTATGCTACACAAAGAAGCAGTGTGTTTCAGGGGTGCATTAAAATACATCCACAGGTGTGTCTCTAAGTAACTCAGATGTTGCCAAAAAAAGAAGCTTCCAAACACATGACATCATCATATGGGCAGTCCAGAATTGTTTAAAGGCATAGTAATCTTAGTGTATGTAAACTTTTGACTTTGCAGTAAGTAATAAAAATGCCTTAAAACATTCTCTCTCTCATTATTATTGTATTTGGCAAATATAAAAAATTATGGTAATCCTAACTGACCTAAAACAGGAAAGGTTTATTCTGATTTCATGTCAGATATTGAGAAAAACATGCATATGTGTATTTTTATATAGTGTATGTAAACTTCCGGTTTCAACTGTATATATACACTTGTGTAATATTTAATAATTTATTTTACTCACTTATATAGCACCATTAATTCCACAGCACTTTACAGACACTATCAGTACTGTCCCAATTGGGGCTCACAATCTAGATTCCCTATCAGTATTTCTTTGAAGTGTGGGAGGAAACCGGAAAACCTGGAGGAAACCCACGAAAACACGAGGAGAACATACAGACTGCTTGTAGATGTTGTCCTTGGTGGGATTTGAACCCAGGATCCCAGTGCTGCAAGGCTGCAGTGCTAACTACTGAGCCACTATAATATGTATGTATGTGCATATTTTATATACCGTATATACTCGAGTATAAGCCGAGTTTTTCAGCACATTTTTTGTGCTGGGGTATATACACTCGAGTATATAGAAATTCGGGTGGTGGGGGCATTGCGGCGGCGGAGGAGCGGGGCACACGCAGTAGCCGGCTGCTGCAGCTACCACGTGTGCCTGCTGCTAAAGGGAAATTAATATTCACTCTTCTCCACTCTTCTGTGTAGAAGAATAAATATTCATTCTCTTTAGTAGCGGGCACAGAGGAGCGCTGAGCCACAGCTCCTGCTGACAGTGCCCACTACTAAAGAGAATACACATTCACTCTTCTCCACGCCCATAGTCCCGGCATGGAGAGGAGTGAATATGCATGCAACTCACATCAGCGTCTGAGAGCGCATGGCAGAGATGCCATGCGCTGCTCAGATGCTGACGTGAGCAGCTGCAGCAGAACAGGACACAGCGCTGGAGCAGAGGTGAGGAAGGAAGGTGAGTATAAGTGTTTATTTTTTTTTATGTGTGCAGTGATGGGGCCATACATACCAGGATTGGGGGATGAGGGGTGCCATACATACCAGGATTGGGGGATGCGGAGGCCATGCATACCAGGATTGGGGATGAGGAGGCCATGCATACCAAGAATTGGGGATGAGGAGGCCATACATACCAGGATTGGGGATGAGGTGGCCATACATACCAGGATTGGGGATGAGGAGGCCATGCATACCAGGATTGGGGATGAGGGGGCGACACATATCAGGATTGGGGGATGAGGGGGCCATACATACCAGGATTGGGGGATGAGGGGGCCATACATACCAGGATTGGGGATGAGGAGGCCATACATACCAGGATTGGGGGATGAGGGGACGACACATATCAGGATTGGAGGATGAGGGGGCCATACATACCAGGATTGGGGGATGAGGGGGCCATACATACCAGGATTGGGGATGAGGAGGCCATGCATACCAGGATTGGGGATGAGGGGGCCATACATACCAGGATTGGGGGAGGAGGGGGCCATACATACCAGGATTGGGGGAGGAGGGGGCCATGCATACCAGGATTGGTGGAGGAGGAGGCCATGCATACCAGGATTGGGGGATGAGGAGGCCATGCATACCAGGATTGGGGATGAGGGGGGCCATGCATACCAGGATTGGGATGAGGGGGCCATACATACCAGGATTTGGGATGAGGGGGCCATACATACCAGGATTGGGGATGAGGGAGCAATGCGTACCAGAATGGGGAAATTTACCAGTAGCTGCTGCATTTCACTCCCTAGGCTTATAAGCGAGTCAATACGTTTTCCCAGTTTTTTATGGTAAAATTAGGTACCTCAGCTTATACTCGGGTCGGCTTATACTCGAGTATATATGGTATGTGTGTATATGTGTTTCTAATGTGAATGTGCTTGTGTATGTGCGCAAGTGCATATGTATATCAGTGTGCATATACACCGGGAGGCATGATGGCGTGGGTCCAGACCCAAGTTCTACACAGAGACCCTTGGGTGTCAGTATCCACCCCTACCAGTCTCTTTATTTTCATGATACAAAAATTTGCCATAAAAGATAATAATCAATGAATAATAAAAATGGGAAGACATTCCTTATCAATAACAACAGTGGTTGATAGTTTGTATACAGTGATACTGTTACATAGTATGTTGAGATAACAGAAACTCACCACTTTGTGTGAAACTAATCCATGCAGACAAGGGGGGTAATAAGGACAAGTTCCAGTTCCCATTTTCCAGACTGCAGCAATAAGAGTAGGAAGCGTACATATAAAACAAAAAGAGGAAGGATTCCTTAAATTGTAAAAAGCGAACAAAATCTCATAACTTTGAAATATTATTACATTGGTACTCAGCAGCTGAGCCCTTACCTTACAAGCCCTCTAATAACATGGATTAATTAATTGATTACTTAGAGTTACTAAATAGTTTTAGAAAGGAACATCATCTACCCTTTTCCCCTATGTATTTTCGGTCATTCAAAAAACTTTGAGGAGTCAGTTAGAGATATTCTTTGTAGTAAGGGACAGGGCTCACGTCCTCTGCCCCCCAAAGGCCATCTAGCACCCAAATATTGTTCTTCTAGCTGTAGCATATTTCCCATTCATGCTTGAACCACCACTAGTCCTGTAGAGGTTAATTTACTGTGTTTGGCTTTGAACTTAGTCACTTAGTCTGACCCACCTTGGAGATTTGCCCCTTCTTCTCCACCACGGTGTTTCTTTCTTTCCTTTGTCCATTTCGTAGTCCTGGATTGAATTGGAACGTAGCTGTAAAGTCTCTGGAGTTTTTCACACATTGACTACAGGGAATGTGCTGACCAGACAGCTCTACAGAAAAACAATTATACTCCAGCACATGGGAATGAATCTTTCAGTTCCCTATAGAAAAGTGTTGGTGGGTAGGCGGTGAGATTGCTAGCAGCTATTCATGTGTTAGGTGTCAATTATGTTTTACTCATAAGTCATAAATTCTGTAGTAGTAATGAGAAGCGCAAACATTTCATCTCCATTGGGCATTTATGTCTGGGAGTCAACTGACTTATCCACAAACTTTGCAGAAACCAATAGCATAAATAAGAAAAAAAACTTTATAATATATTTTATTTTCGTAAAATCCATCTTTTCCCCCTTATTCACTTCTTCTCCCCCCCAAGCCTCCTGAATTCATTATTCACTAAAATTGTTATGCGTTGACCTGGTTAGGTGGATTCTCTAAGCTGTAGGCCAAGATGAGCAGCACGGACTGGAGATGATGATGCGAACTCAAGTACAACAGGGTATGCGGGACAGAAGAAGGGTAACTGGAAGCACTAGATGTAGCTGAGCCATATGTGCGGGTAGTACAGGAATAACCTATACAACTATGCTATTCCTCTTGCTGTAGGAGTGTAGTTACACAAAGAAATAGCAGAAATGTATAGGCAAACTGATATCTTGCTTGAAGAAGTGCAATTACTAGCAGAGCTATATAGGCAAATTGGTATGCTTGCTGAGATACGGTTACATACGGTTAGCATAAGTTGACATAGCATAGCTGAGAGTGCAATAGCACCAGGGATTCCTGAATTGAGCGTTGAAGTAGTAGCTAGTTGCCTGATTGCACACAGGACTAGTTATGAAGATGACTAAATACCTGGCTGGAGGAAAGTCAAGAAGATGAGGTTAACTTAAAAAAGAGCACATAGCAACAGGGTGCAATCTTTCCTAAATTCTCAGGCTGGCCTTAAAAGGCATAGGTTGATGATATAAGTGGTGCTTGCAAGGCCACCACACTAACCCGGCATGGGCTGGCACAGAGAGAGCCAGCCATAGGAAGCAAAACCTCGTGCTGAAGCCAAGACACGTGAGTAACAAAAATATTGATTCTTGAAAGATGAGACAGACTTTAAGCTCACTGAAAGATCAGGTTACTTTCTAAGGAGTCTAAGGAGAAGGGAGGAGGAGAAAGCAGCTGCAGAGACAGACACACACAGATCCGGCTGCTGTTTTCTAGTGTTCTATCTAGCCTCAGAGCTGGATTCACAGCTATACTGCTCATTACTGCTTTATTATGTCCTCCATGCTGTCTTTGCTGATGCTGAGAGTAAGCTAAAGACAGACAGGGAAGCAGGAACTCGTGTTCTGTACGTGTGCAGTGTTTGGGAGACATCATAGCAGTTCGTCTTTACTCACAAACTCAGGGAATAGAGATAGAGCCGGCAGATGGGAAATACTGTGAAAAATGACATATATATTATGTAAGTTATATAATGTCTAAAAATCATGCTAATCTTCTATGCATACACCACCGCTTATTCTGAAAAGACATTTGAATTGAGAAGTACACTTTAAGGTACAAATACATTAACACAAAGAAGAAAACTGGGTAATACCAGCACCTAAATAAGATAGGGGCAGAGGTGTCATGGCAGCTCCAGCTCTCACACAAGTTTTTTTTATATTAATAAATAAATGTAGAGGCTTGGGATACTTTATATTTTCTGCCTAGGTTGGCATGTGCACAAGGCAACTATGCATCCACAGACATACTGTACAGATAATTCACCAATATTAGAAGGGAATGGTAATAATGTGTCACTCAAGGTGTGGGAAAAACTTAGTGCAACACAAAGGGAGGAGGGGAAGGGATCCCAGACTCTAGGGAAAGGGGGTAATGGAGTCCTCCTAGGCTGGTCTAGTGTCACCCTGTCTCCCCTAACGACCCTATATTGGCTCTTCACCAATCGCCGCACGTGTGCCTCGCACTGTCTTTCCTTGGCGTATGGCTAAGGAAGGGAGGAGATGAGCACTAGTCGATCCCCACTGAAGACTAAAGACAACAAGGGAGGACAAACAGGGGGAAATTGCTTAGATGACTCCAGACAAATGCGCACACGTCCTCAAGCTCCAGAGAGGAAGAAGTACTGCTCTTGCTAAAGCCTTCACAAGGAGTAATGAATATCACCGGCACCTCCCTCTGGAACACAGCAGGTATTTATACACCCAGGCCAGGGTGTTAATTAGCCAGAAGAAGGTAGCCGATGGGTCCTAGAGATATCCTCTAAAAAGATGTCTGTAATGCCAAATGTAGAGATCTCCTGCAACCCACTGCAGAGCGACTGTCACTTCTGACACACCCATGACATAATGTAGGAAAAATTTTAACAAATAATTTTATTAAATAGATATTTTTCAGGAAGAAACACAATATATTGACGTGCATCAGTCATTGTAGAGCGCAGATTTGTGGCCAAGTTACGAGCCTGAATTAATTCGAACAGTGAGAACAGGGGGTCACATACTTGTTTAATAACCTACAGGGGTTGTTTAGGAACTGAACTCTTCCAGAAACAGCTTCAGACAGGTCCATGGGCACCGCCGGGCACTGCACTTCATTTTAATACGGCTGAGCTGCAATACCATACACAGCACATGGCTGAAGTAGATACTGACCTGATACATAGTCCTGCTAGTTAAGATGGGACATACAGTGCCTACAAGTAGTATTCAACCCCCTGCAGATTTAGCTGGTTTGATAAGATGCAAATAAGTTAGAGCCTTCAAACTGCAAACGAGAGTAGGTTTTATGAACAGAAGCATAAATCTTACAAACCAAAAAGTTATGTTGCTCAGTTGAATTTTATTAAATTTTAAACATAAAAGTGTGGGTCAATTATTACACAACCCCTATGTTTAATATTTTGTGGAATAAACCTTGTTTGCAATTACAGCTAATAATCGTCTTTTATAAGACCTGATCAGGCCGGCACAGGTCTGTGGAGTTATCTTGGCCCACTCCTCCATGCAGATCTTCTCCAAGTTATCTAGGTTCTTTGGGTGTCTCATGTGGACTTTATTCTTGAGCTCCATCCACAAGTTTTCAATTGGGTTAAGGTCAGGAGACTGACTAGGCCACTCCAACACCTTGACTTTTTCCCTATTGAACCAGGCCTTGGTTTTCTTGGCTGTGTGCTTTGGGTCGTTGTCTTGTTGGAAGATGAAATTACGACCCATCTTAAGATCCTTGATGGAGGAGCGGAGGTTCTTGGCCAAAATCTCCAGGTAGGCCGTGCTATCCATCTTCCCATGGATGCGGACCAGATGGCCAGGCCCCTTGGCAGAGAAACAGCCCCACAGCATGATGCTGCCACCACCATGCTTGACTGTAGGGATGGTATTCTTGGGGTCGTATGAAGTGCCATCCAGTCTCCAAACGTCACGTGTGTGGTTGGCACCAAAGATCTCGATCTTGGTCTCATCAGACCATAGAACCTTGAACCAGTCTGTCTCAGAGTCCTCCAAGTGATCATGAGCAAACTGTAGACGAGCCTTGACATGACGCTTTGAAAGTAAAGGTACCTTACGGGCTCGTCTGGAACGGAGACCATTGCGGTGGAGTACGTTACTTATGGTATTGACTGAAACCAATGTCCCCACTACCATGAGATCTTCCCGGAGCTCCTTCCTTGTTGTCCTTGGGTTAGCCTTGACTCTTCGGACAAGCCTGGCCTCGGCACGGGAGGACACTTTCAAAGGCTGTCCTGGCCGTGGAAGGCTAACAGTAGTTCCATAAGCCTTCCACTTACGGATGATGCTCCCAACAGTGGAGACAGGTAGGCCCAACTCCTTGGAAAGTTTTGTACCCCTTGCCAGCCTTGTGACCCTCCACGATCTTGTCTCTGATGGCCTTGGAATGCTCCTTTGTCTTTCCCATGTTGACCATGTCTGAGTGCTGGGTCTTAAATAGTCAGAAAAGGCTGGCAAAAGAGATCTTTAATCCACACATGTGAAGCTCATTATTCTTGGTGCCTGAACTACTTCTTAATACTTTAGGGGGACCAAACAGAATTCTTGTGGTTTGAGGGGTTGAATAATAAATAACACTCTGAATTAACTTTTTACGTTTTAAAAAAAAAAAAAAAAAAATTTGCTGCAGTGCGTTTCCCACTTCCAGGCTGATCTACAGTACAAATGTCACAATGCCAAGTTAATTCCGCATGTGTCAACCAGCTAAATCTGCAGGGGGTTGAATACTACTTGTAGGCACTGTAACATGCAGCAATCACTGCAGCAGATATCAACTTAGTCTATGTTCACACTAAATTCTTTTAGTTCTTTTTTTTTTTTTTTTTTTTTTAAGAGTGCATTCTCTCAAAAAAATCCTTTTTAAAAACTGGTTCAAAAACTTTTGAAAATTCTTCCTATTCAATTCTATGTAAAATGAACATTTCTGTTCACATAAAGAGGCTTTTTAGAGTTTTTTTTTTCCAGAAGAGCTTTTGAAAAAAGACTGGTCGCAAAAATTGAGGATCCTAAAGTAAACCTCTCCAAACTAGGCACTGCCAAATCAAAAGAGCGCTTCAGAAAACAAACTTTTCCAAAAATGTTCAAAACAGCTTCAGGAAAAGAAATAAAACTCTTCCAAAAACTCCCCAAAAAGGAGAGGATCTTGAAGCGGTTTCTGCTTAGAAAATTTGTCATTCTTGAAAGCCTTAAAAAAAACTGTGTGAACATAGCAAAATAGCCTTAGGCCACGTGCACACGTTCAATATTTGGTCAGTATTTTACATCAGTACTTGTAAGCCAAAGCCAGGAGTATATTAGAAACATGGCAACACTTCTGTATTTTCACCCACTTCTGATTTTGGTTTACAAATATTAGGCTACGTTTACACGTTCAGTATTTGGTCAGTATTTTACATCAGTATTTGTAACTCAAAGCCAGGAGTGGGGGAAATTGCAGAAGTGGTGACGTGTTTCTATTATACTTTTCCTCTTATTGCTCCACTCCTGGTTTTGGCTTACAAATACTGATGTAAAAAAACTGACCAAATACTGAACGTGTGAACATGGCCTAAAACAAAGAAACATCAGAAAAGAAGCCCACTCATTCAAACAATCCTTCGTGCAACAGAATGTTTAACAGATATCGTGTCCAGTCAGACGACATATTATTCTATTAGGAAACTGTCATAAAAAGATAAATCTTCTCCATTGTCAGAGAGAAAACACATTTATGTACTGAGAGCTTCCATCTCCTGGGTTTCTCAATAACAGTGCCATGTTTATTTTCACAAGAGACTTACTGTATTATCCATGGGAGCTCCCTGAACCGGGGGCTTGGAAAAGACCCAAAGAATCTCTGTGTTCCAGGCATTGCACCTGGAAAGCCCATGTGGTATGGTAGAGACACAGGTCAGATAGCAGCAGGGGTGATCTAAAGACATGGATGGTGGAAATTCCGGGGGAACAGACAGAGAAAACAGTTAATAGAAGATTGGAAACATCATTTTAATTAAAAAACAAAACAAATAAATCTACCAATGCTATACTATCTAGCTATGTTCAAACGCAGCATTTTTTGCAGCTTTTATATGAAAATAGGAAACTGCATTTTACGGTGCCAGCAAAAGCTATGAGATTTCAGAAATCTCATGTACACACTCAGAGGCGTGTCTAGGTGGAGGAAGCGGGGCATTAGCTCCAGGCTCCGTCGCGTTGCCGAGGTGTCTCCCCGGCAGCTGCATTTTGCCGCTCCCCGGACTGGGAGTCAGCTGTACTTTGAGCTGGCTGTCAAGCTGACAGCTGGCTCAGAGAAGGTGCAGCATGCCGGGCTCCTAATGATCAACTGTACTCGCATCTTTCAGACGAGAGTACAATTGAGGCCCTGACTGCTGGGTCAGAGCGACGTCAGCAGCGTGATCAGGTCATGTGATCACACTGCTGACGTCACTCGCCGGCGCTGCAGAGGCACAAACAACATTTGTGGTAAGTGCTCCAGTGGAGCTGAAGACACTGAAGATTTATTGTAACAGGGGTGGAGAAGATTTTAGAACACAGTTTGGGGTGCGAAGAAGCGATGGGTGCGGATTCAATATGGACAGCGGGAGAAATTTTAGGACACAGTATGAGGAGCAAGGGGAAGATGGGGGGCATGTATGAGGAAACAGTATGAAAGGGGAATGGATGCAGACACTGTATGGTGAGTGGGGGAATGGGTGCGGACTCAGTATAAGGAGCGAGGGGGGAATGTATGCAGACACAGAATGGGGAGGATGGATGTGGACACAGTATGGTTGAGCATACGGGGGAATGTATGCGGACACAGTATGGGGAGTGAGGGAGGGGATGGATGGAGACACAGTATGGGGAGCAAGGAGAGGATGGGTGCAGACTAGTGATGAGCAAGCACTAAAATGCTCGGGTACTCATTGCTCAGGTCGAGCAAATTGGAATGCTCAAGTGCTCGGTTCGAGCAATGAGCCCAATGTAAGTGTATGCAGATGGCCTCAAAATTACCCAAATCGATGGGAACAGTACTCAAATGACATGGGAACAGCATGGGGAAGACCCCTGGAAGAATCCCTGACTCCCAGGTCCCTGCTGTCAACAATGTTGTCAGAGTATTACGCCACTTTTACGGACTCACAATAAAACGAAACTAAAATGGATTTTCCTGGGAAAAATGTTAAGAAACATCCTTTCCAGGGTAATGACTTGTTTATCAGGCAAAATAAATAACCAAAAACAAAAATGCTCCTCCACACCTTGGGCTATGTTCACACGTAGCATTTTTGATGCGTTTTTGTACTTTTGCATTGCTTTCAACAGTGAAAAATACATTCACCTGTAAATGTAATTTTAACATTTTACTACGTTATTTTGCCATGTAGTGTGTGAGACATCATCAGACACATCCTGTTTCATTTATGAAGGAGGAACTCTGAAAGCCACAAACACTATTTTTATAGGGCCATCAGGAGGCCCTTACTATTCATAAAGGGCCAGCAGTTGGCTATGCTTTGTTGGTCCCATTATTAAAAAATGGGTCTCCTATATTGATATTGCGTATGCAGTGACTGCAAGGGCTGCCAAAAATTTGGACACACCCCAATACCACTTTGAAGAGACATAGAGGAGGGTCTCAGTAAAAAAAATGTTCCCATATAAAGGAGTGGGTCTCCTATAGTGATAATGCCCATGCAGTAACTGCAAGGGCTGCCAAAATTTAGGAAAACCCCAATAACAATTTAAAGACACATAGAGGTGGGCCACAGTAACGACATGTTCACATTAGAAAGGAGCGGGCCTGCTATACAGTTATAGGGTATGCAGTGAGTCCAGCAGCTGCCAAAGTTTAGGAAAAAAAACAATAACAATTTAAAGACATATAGAGGTGGGCCACAGTAACGACTTGTTCACATTAGAAAGTAGCGGGTCAACTATACAGTTATACGGTATGCAGTGAGTCCAGTGGCTGCCAAAATTTGGGAAAGTCCACAATAACAATTTAAAGATACATAGAGGTGGGCCACAGTATCAACATGTTCCCATTAGAAAGGAGCGGGTCTGCTATACAGTTATAGGGTATGCAGTGAGTTCAACGGCTGCCAAAATTTGGGAAAAACCCCAATAACAATTTAAAGACACATAGAGCAGGGCCACAGTAACGACATGTTCTCATTAGAAAGGAGACGGTCTGCTATACAATTATAGGGTATGCAGTGAGTCTAGCGGCTGCCAAAGTTTAGGAAAAACCCCAATAACAATTTAAAGACACATAGAGGTGGGCGACAGTAACGACATGTTCACATTAGAAAGGAGCGGGTCTGCTATACAGTTATAGGGTATGCAGTGAGTCCAGCGGCTGCCAAAATTTAGGAAAAACCCCAATAACAATTTAAAGACACATAGAGGTGGGCCACAGTAACGACATGTTCACATTAGAAAGGAGCGGGTCTGCTTTACAGGTATAGGGTATACAGTGAGTCCAGTGGCTGCCAAAATATAGGAAAAAACCCAATAACAATTTAAAGACACATAGAGGTGGGCCACAGTAATGACATGTTCACATTAGAAAGGAGCGGGTCTACTATACAGTTATAGGGTATGCAGTGAGTCCAGTGCCTGCCAAAATTTGGGAAAACCCCTAATAACAATTTAAAGACACATAGAGCTGGGTCACAGTAATGACATGTTACCATTAGAAAGGAGAGGGTCTGCTATACAGTTATAGGGTATGCAGTGAGTCCAGCGGCTGCCAAAATTTAGGAAAAACCCCAATAACAATTTAAAGACACATAGAGGTGGGCCACAGTAAAGACATGTTCCCATTAGAAAGGAGCGGGTCTGCTATACAGTTATAGGGTATGCAGTGAGTCCAATGGCTGCCAAAATTTGGGAAAAACCCCAATAACAATTTAAAGACACATTGAGGTGAGCCTCAGTAATGACTTGTTCCCATTAGAAAGGAGCGGGTCTGCTATACAGTTATAGGATATGCAGTGAGTCCAACAGCTGCCAAAATTTGGGAAAAACCCCAACAACAATTTAAAGACACATTGAGGTGGGCCTCAGTCACGACATGTTCCCATTAGAAAGGGGAGGGTCTGCTATTCAGTTATAGGGTATGAAGTGAGTACAGAGGATGCCAAAATTTAGGAAAAACCCAATAACAATTTAAAGACGCATAGAACTGGGCCACAGTAATGACATGCTCCCATTAGAAAGGAGTGGGTCTCCCACACTGTTCTTGCCTATGCAGTGAATGCAGGGCTGCCAAAAATTTGGAGGAACTCCAATGCCCCTTGCAAGAGACGCAGAGGTCGGAGGGCCTTCTGAAAACAATGTTTCCATTAATAGGAAGTGGGTCTCCCATAATGTTTGCCTATGCAGTGAATGCAATGGCTGCCAAAAATTTGGAGGAATTCCAATGCCCCTTGCAAGAAACATAGATATGAAGATATGGTAGATATGGTGGTTACATGGTGGTGGAGGATGAGGAGAAGGAGGAGAACAAGAGCAAATAGACAAAATCAGGAAGCGTATACCCATGTCTGGGTGTGAAGACAGAGCTGCATGGGAATAGAGTTAGACCTCCCAAAAAAAAGACACTGTATTTGAATTTATGTTACGCTGCTATCATTTGGTGGTGTTGAGAAGTTTGGAAGTTTGGCCCAATCCAGCCCTTGTTCATTTTTATAAGAGTCAGCCTGTCAGCATTTTCAGTTGACAGGCGGATGCGCTTATTGGTTATAATTCCATCAGCGGCACTAAAAACCCGCTCTGACAAAACGCTAGCGGCAGGGCAGGCCAGGACCTCCAAGACGTAGAAAGCAAGTTTATGCCACGTGTCCAGCTTGGATACCCAATAATTATAAGGCACAGAGGAATCATGGAGGACGTTGGTACGGTCGGCAAGGTACTCCCTCAGCATCTTCCAAAATTTTTCCCTCCTTTTGAGAGTATCCCGCGCCTCAGGGCCTGTGCGATGGGATTTGAACTTTGAGAGTGTTCACCTGCCTCTGCTGGATTGTATTTGTGTCTCTCTCGCCTGTACTCCTTGGTTGTCCAATGAACTGTGACCTCTGCCGCCAGTGTTTTCAGATGGGAATTTTTTTAATAATTCCGCAACAAGGGCATTCTGGTACTGCCCCATTTTATTAAGCATGTCCAGCATGGGAATAAGAGACAGAAAGTTCTCCTTGTAACGTGCGTCTAGAAGTGTCACCAACCAGTAATGACTGTCACCCAAAATTTGGACAACGCGAGGGTCACGGGAAAGGTAGCGTAACATAAACTCAGCCATGTGTGCCAGACTGCTAACCGGCAAGACTTCCGGTCCTCACCAAGAGGACGACTGACCATGCTCTCCTTCTCCTCCTCCCTGTCCTCTGGCCATCCATGCTGAACAGACGGTGAGACAGTTGTGCAGGTAGTACTGTCTATAACGCAGGAAACTAGCTCCTGTTCTTCCTCCTCCTCTTCCTCATTGTCACCCAAACCACGTTGGTATGAGATGAGGCTGGGCTGTGTGGAATCACCCTGTATTTTTCCTTGCTCCATCTCATCGTGCTCCGCCTGCAATGCATCCTCTTTAATTGTGAGCAGAGAGCGTTTCAGAAGACAGAGAAGTGGGATGGTGACGCTAATTATGGCGTCATCGCAGCTCACCATCTTGGTGGAGTCCTCAAAGTTTTGGAGGATGGTACATATGTCTGACATCCATGTCCACTCCTGAGGTCTTATATGTGGAGTCTGACCTGAATACTGACGGCCTTGTTGATGCTGGTGCTCAACAACTGCCCTCTTCTGCTCACAAATCCTTCCCAACATCTGCAATGTAGAGTTCCAATGCGTGGGGACATCACACACCAGTCGATGAGCTGGAAGTTACAAACGCTGCTGAAGCACGGCAAGGGCGGCGGAAGCTGTAGCTGACCTTCTAAAATGGGCACTCACGTGGCGTACTTTGACAAGCAGATTCAGCAGATCCGGGTAAGTTTTGAGAAACCGCTGAACCAAGAGGTTAAGCACATGGACCAGGCATGGTACATGAGTGAGCTCGCCTCGCCTCAGAGCCACCACCAGGTTCTGGCCATTGTCACACATGACCATGCCAGGCTGTAGGGTCAGTGGTGTCAGCCACAGATCTGCCTGCTCTTTCAGAGCTGTCCACAACTCTTCAGCATTGTGCGGTTTGTCAACTAAGCATATTAGCTTCAGCACAGCCTGTTGCTGCTTGGCCGAGGCAGTGCTGCAGTGCTTCCAGCTTGCGACTGATGCGGTCATTTAGGAGATGGAGGCTGAAGAGGAGGAGGTGCGGGAGCTGTAGAATGTGGAGGCAACCGTGAATGACCCAGGGCCCGCAATCCTCGGCGTCGGGAGGACATGTTCCGTCCCAAGGTCCGACTAGGTCCCAGCATCCACTATATTAACCGAGTGTGCTGTCAGCGAGATGTACTGTCCCTGCCCACAAGCACTTGTCCACGAGTCCGTGGTTAGGTGGACTTTCCCAGTAACTGCATTATTGAGGGCACGGCTAATGTTGTGGGACACATGCTCGTGTAATGCGGGGACGGCACATCGGGAGAAATAGTGGCGGCTGGGGACCGAGTACCGATGGATGGCTGCTGCCATCAAGTTGCGGAAAGCTTCCGTCTCCACGAGCCTGAGAGGCAACATTTCGAGTGCAAGCATTCGCGAAATGTGTGAATTTAGTAGTGTGGTCTGTGGGGCGTTGGCTGCGTATTTGCGCTAGCTTTTCAAGGACTGGGGTAGGGACAACTGAACGCTGCACTGGGACAAGGACGTGGGCGTGCTTGCTGATGGTGCTAGTTGAGAGTGTGCAACGACAGGTGCAGGGCGGGAGGCATCTTCGCATGCGCCATGGGCAGGGGATTGGCGTGCACGCACAACAGCAGAAGAAGCAGTGGTGTCACCCGCAGACACTGTTTCTGGACCCTGCGGTTCAGCCTTCTTAGTCGGGTGCTTTGCTGCCATGTGCCTGATCATGCTGGTGGCGGTCAGGCTGGTACTTTTGCTACCCCTGCTGATGCTGGCCTGGCAGGTGGTGCAAATGGCCTTTTTGGGGTTATCGCAGTTATATATGATACATCTGACAGAGAACCACGGTTTTAAATAGCAGGCCTGTAGTTTACTAATACTATTCTTTATAGCGACCGCATGTGAATAGCTTGACCGACATACTGCAACAAAATGGAAATGGAGGCCAATATTTTCCACGTTCAGTTCAAATTTCTGGATTTTTATCTTTGCAATATGGAAAAGATCTGGCTGTATTCTGCAGTGCTAACAAGCAAATGGAGCACTAACATGGTGTACTCTGTATTGCTTTTTAAGCAAATAATCACGATTAAGATAAAAAAAATTAGCCCTGGCCCCTGATATCTGGGGCTATGTCTACAAATATTTGTCACATCAGGATCAGTCAGAAGTTGAACGTGCAGTGGACCCTCTTGTGCTGTATCATGCACTGTAGTCTGTCACATACCCTGCATGCCTGCCTAACTCCTGCTATCACCTTCACCACGGAAAATATACAGCTGGATTAGTCCTCAGAAGGACTGTTAGTTCAGATGGATATATAGAGTATATATGTTGTGAAATACTTATACTAACTATAAACAAGCAAATCTTTCCCCGACTCAACAGCAGCTCTCCCTACTCTGCCTGTTTCCGGGGTAGACTGTGAGGAGCATAGCGGCGCCAGGTCTTATATAGACCTGATGACGCTGTGCGGCCAGCCAATCACTGTAATACCCATGACCAACATGGCTATGGCATTACAGTGCGGGGCAAGCAATCACTGCATGTTCATTGGCTCTCTAAAGAGCGCCAAACATGCAGGGCAGGGACCCGAGGTCCTGCCCGAGCAACCCGGAAATACTCGCCGATCTTGTCAAGCACCGTGATGCTCGGGTGAGTACCGAGAAGTGGCGAGCACGTTCACTCATCACTAGTGCAGACACAAGGGGAGTGAGGGTGGAGATGGGTGCAGACACAATATGGGGAGTGAGGGTGAGGATGGGTGCAGACACAGTGTGGTGAGTAGGGGGATGGGTGTGAACACTGTATGGTTGAGCAAAGGGGGGTAATACATGTGGCCATAGTATGGGGAGTGAGGGAGGGGATGGGTGCAGACACAGTATGGGGAGCGAGGGTGGGGATCGGTGCAGACACAGTATTGTAAGTGGAGGGATGGGTGCAGACACATTATGAGGAGCAAGGGGGGAATGTATGCAGATACCGTATGAGTAGTGAGGGGGGAATGTATGCAGACAGTATGGGGAGCGGGGGTGTGATGGGATGGATGCAGACACAGTACGGGTAGTCAGGGGGATGTGTGAGGAGGCAGTATGAAGAGCAAAGGAGTAAATATGTAAGGAGACAGTATGGTTAGCAGGGGGGATGTGAGGGGAGAAGGGTGACAGTATGGGGAGGGAGCAATGTGCGAGGATACTATTTAGGGGAATAGTGTGAGGAGATAGTATGGCGAGGGAGAAAAGTGTGAGTGGGCACAGAATAGAGACTGAGCATTGTGGGGGGATAGCATGGGAGATAGTGGAAGGGCACAGCCTGGAGGGGAGAGCATGCCAAGAAGAAGGAGTTTGATGAGGGGGCAAAGTATAGAGACTTGGCCCTATAGGGGGATACAGTGTGAGAGGACAGTGTGAAGAGGGGGCCCAGTATGGAAAAGAGAGGGCAGTGTGGAGGGCATGTACCATAAGAGAGACAGTTTGGTCATATTTTGTGCAGGGAATATAGAGAGGGGAAATTATTCATTCGGGGCTCAGCGTAGGGCAGATATTTTTATTCAGGAGCATTATAATAACACTACTATTTTTAAGGGTATCGTGTGGAGATGTGCTGCACAAGACTGGAGAAGATGCAAGTCTGCAGAGACGAGCTGAGGCTGTGAAAAGTCATCACAGCGTCTGGGCAAGATGAAGAAAAGAAAGAGAACGACTTAAATCAGAGACAACGTCATCTATGAGGTACCTGGATATAAATGTTTTTTGTGATACTGACCAATTCTCATCAGTACTGTGGTTCCTTTATGGTCCACAGCCTGATGATGACTGATAGCAACAACTCACAGTATCTCCTTACCAATGTTAAGGATGTACTCTAAGTTGTACGTGCCTGCGATACAAATATATATGGGCCAATTGAGGTACCATCTACTGATGGTGGTTCGGCTGCAGAATTCATGTACTGATGGTGAGCCTAGTGATGTATTCATATACTGATGGTGGTCCTGGTGATGTATTTCTGTACTGATGGTGGTTCTTGTGATGTATTCTTGTACTGATGAGGGTTTTGATGCTGTGTTTTTGTACTGATGGGGGATTATACAGATTCTTGTGTTTTTTCAGCGTTTTTGCAACATTTTTCACCCACAGAAAATATTGAGAGAATGCAAAAACGCGGCAAAAAACGCAGAAGACAGGTTTTGCTGTGTTTTGGGTGAATAGGGCTACATTCCCACGATGAGCTTTTGGTGAATTTTTGATGTTGCAGCGTTTTTACTGCCAAGAAAGAAGGTTTTAGCTGCAGAAAAAAATGCAGCAAAAACGCTGCGTGTGAAAATTGTCTAAAGTGCAATTTCTTCATTCTGGTTTTATTGCTCCTGATAGAATCAGATATTACACTTAGCTGGCTTCTTCTGGGACACCCAGCAGCAACGCCCACGATCGGTTCTAGCACTGATCGCGGGCGTTTAACCCCTGTGATGCCGCTATCAATAGTGACAGCGACATCGCAGGGCATCGCAGAGGGAGTGAGACGATGGTCTCCATGGTGACCCCCGGTCCCAAGATGTCCGCGGGGTCCTTCAGGATGGTGGCCTGTCAGCGCCTGCTCAGAGAGCAGGAGCTGAGATGCCTCCTTCCTGCCTGTCAGACGCTGATCTGATGCTCTGCAGTGCAGAAGCATTGCAGAGTATTAGATCAGCGATCAGGGCAGGGAAAGTTGATGTCCCTACTTGGGACAATGTGAAACAGTAAAAAAAGTTAATAAAAATTATAAAAATATTTTAACAAAATAAAGAACAAAAAAAAGAAAAAAAATTAATCCAATAAATACATTTATCTGTGTAAAATAATAAAAATAAACAAAAAAAGGTATACATATTTGGTATTGTCGCGTCTGAAACGACCCGACCTATAAAACTGTCCCACTAGTTAACCCCTTCAGTGAACACCGTAAAAAAAAAAAAGAAAAACAAGGCAAAAAACTATGATTTATCATCATACTGGCGAACAAAATGTGTAATAAAATGCAGTCAAAAGACGAATGTAAATAGAAATGATATAGCTGAAAACGTCATCTTGTCTCGCAAAAAAAAAACAAGCTGCCATACAGCTGCGTCAGTGGAAAATTAAAAAAATTACAGCTCTCAGAATAAAGCGATGCAAAAATAATTATTTTTTCAATAAAATAATTTTAATTGTGTAAAAGTGCCAAAACATAAAAAAAATATATAAATGTGGTATCGCTGTAATCGTACTGACCTGAAGAATAAAGCTGCCTTATTAATTTTACCACACGCGGAAAGGCATAAAAAAATCCCCAAAAAACACAATTCCTTAATTGCTGGTTTTTGTTCATTCTGCCTCCCAAAAACATGTAATTTGCCCGAAATAGGTACCAATAAAAATGTCAATTGATCCCGCAAAAAACAAGCCATCACATGACTCTGTTGGCAGTAATATAGAAAAATTATGGCTATCAAAATATGGTGGTGCAAAAACTTGTTTTTACAATAATAAGTGTCTTTTAATGTGCCAATCATAAAAACCCCATATAAATCTGGTATCGCTGTAAGGGCACCACCCAAAGAATAAAGTCGCCTAATCACTTATACCGCACAAGGAACGGCGTAAAAAATTAATTAAACCAATTCTTCACCTTCTATTGATTTGTTCATTCTGCCTCCCAAAGATCGCAGTAAGGCTCAGCTCCCATTTATCCTGCACCCTACACTGAGGGCTTATACCAGGGTCTCCGTGTAAATCGCTGAAATACGTGATTCAGACTAAACCCCCGGCGGAAGATTCCCTATAATGAGGCAGATGGAGACACTGTGGATGCCGTCTGACCTATGATCCAGCAGTGTCCGTCTTTTTATTAGGCGTGCATAAAAGCACTGTTGGCCACTTCTAAAAAGAAGGATGACGCTGAACAGAGACCGAAGATAGAAGTGCTCAGCGTAGAACGCAGGATAAATGTGATCCCAAATGTTATGCTTCACTCCATTCACAAAAAAAGCAAGTCCCCACTCAGGTCCGTTATTTGTTAACTGAAATAAAGGGGCTTTCACGTTACTGGTAGCACAAAAAAACGAAATGGCACCTTGCCCTCCAAAAGAAGTCCAGCGAATTCTGTGCTCCCAAATCCAAATGTCACCCTCCCTTCTGTGAACTCCACAGTGTGCCTAGTTAGTGTCCACATGTTTGGCCCGTCTAATTTACGGGTGCATGTCTCCAGAAGCACGAGCTGGGCATAACATACTGGTCACTACAACGGCAGTTTGCAATCTTCACCCAGCAACATCCACTGCTGCTTGTTTCTGGAAAACACCCATGGAGTCAAAATCGTTACTACACCTGTAGATAAATTCACAAAGGGGTATAATTTCCAAAATGGGGCCACTTGAGGGGGATTCTGCTCTTCTAGCACGTAGGGGCTCTGTATATGGAGTCCGCAAACTATTCTAGGAAAATCTGCCCTCCAGGAGGTAAAAAGCGCTCCGTCCCTCCCGAGTCTCGCCATATGGCTAAGCAGTACTACATTGCCACATATGGGGTATTTCTACATTCAGCAGAAATTGTGGGACAAATTTGGTGCCATTTTTACCCATTTCCCAGTGTGAAAATGTAAAATAAAATCTGAGGCTAAAACAAAATTTTGGTGGTAAAAATTTAATTATTTTTTCTTCACTGCCCAATGGTATAAAATGCTGTGACACATTTGTGGTGTCAATATGATCCCCTAGATGAATTAATTGAGAGGTGTAGTTTGTAAAATGGGGCCACTTATGGGGGGGGCTCTACCAATGTGACATTGCACCCTCAAAGCAGTCCAGCAAAATCTGAACTCCAATATGACGCTTCTTCCCTTCTGAGCTTTGCATTATGCCTCAAAAGTAGTTTTCAATGACATATGGGGTCTCTGTGTTCTCAGGAGAAATTGCACAGAAAATTTTGGGGTTCATTTTCTCCTGTTACCCTTTGGGGCTAAAAAACATTCTTGTGGGAAAAATGTGATTTTTTTTTTATTATTTTCACGGCTCAACGTTATAAACTTCTGTGAAGCACCTGGGGGTTCAAGGTGCTCACCACACATCTAGATAAGTTCCCTGAGGGTTCTGGTTTCCAAAATGGTGTCACTTGTGGGAGGTTTCCACTGTTTAGGCACATCCGGGGCTCTTCAAACGTGACATGGCGTCCGCTAATTATTCCAGCAAATTTTGCATTCAAAAAGTCAAATGGCGCTCCTTCCCTTCTGAGCCCTGCCGTGCGCCCAAACAGTAGTTTTCCTCCACATATGGAGTATTGGTGTGCCCAGGAGAAATGGCACAACAAATTTTGGGGTGCATTTTCTCCTGCTACCCTTGTGAAAGTAAAAAAAATTGGGTCTAAAGTAAAATTATTGTGAAAAAAAGTTAAATGTTTATTTTTTCCTTTCTCGTTCCATTAATTCCTGTAAAGCACCAGAAGGGTTAATAAACTTCTTGAATGTGGTTTTGAGCACCTTGAGGGGTGCAGTTTTTAGAATGGTGACACTTTTGGGTATTTTCTGTCATATAGACCCGTCAAAGTTACCTCAAATGTAATGTGGTCACTAAAAAAATGTTTTTGTAAATTTTGTTGTATAAATGAGAAATTGCTGGTCAACTTTAAACCCTTATAACTTCCTAACAAAAAAAAATATGTTTCCAAAATTGGGATTATCTAAAGTAGACACGTGGGAAATGTTATTTAGGCTATGTGCCCACATTGCATTTATGAAGCAGAAAATTTCTGCTGCATAAATGCAAGTCCTCTCCCGGAAAAACGCATGCGGAATTCCGCACGCGTTTATCGCGCATTTTTCGCGCGTTTATCACGCGTTTTCCACATGCGGAATTGCCTTGCGTTTTTTATGCATTGGACAAAGGCAATTCCGCTTGCGGAAACGCAAAATTAAATGACATGCTGCGGATTTTTGAACGCGGCATAAACGCTGCGGAAAAATCCGCAGCATGTGCATAGAACTTGCGGAATCCCATTGGGGACCATGGGGTGCGGATATACATGCGTTTTTCAAGCGTTTACGCTGCGGAAATTCCGTAGCATATACGCTTGAAAAATGCTACGTGGGCACACAGCCTAATTAACTATTTTGTGTGACATGACTCTCCGAATTAAGGGCATAAAAATTAAAAGTTTGAAAATTCCAAAAGTCATATGAAACAAATTTTACCACTATCATGAAGTACAATATGTCACACAAAAAAACAATCTCAGAACCAGGGGGATCCGTTGAAGCGTTCCAGAGTTATTATCTCATAAAATGACAGTGGTCAGAATTAAAAAAAATTAGCCTGATCAGGAAGGTGCAAGCAGGTTTTGGGGTGAAAGGGTTAATGCTTAAGACATAGAGCATAAGTCTGCAATCTTTCTTTGCATAAGAGCTCACTCACACGAACGTATAACACGGCCGAGTGCTATCCAATGTTTTATCAGATAGCGCTTGGCCCAATGTTATACTATGCGTCAGTGCAGATCAGCGATTATTTTCTCATGACAATTTGGCACGAGAAAACAATTGCAGCATGCTGCAGGTGCATCCGATGATCGAATCGCACTCACCCATTCAAGTCTATGGGTGAATGTGAAACATCGGACTGCACTTGGATGTCATCTGATGTACGGACACAAAGACAGTGGAGAAGATGGAGAAATTAAGTTTTCCATCTTCTCCGCACGCACCTGTGCTGCAATTCTCTCATGGGAGACAATCGGATCACACTCAGATGACACTTGGCTCAAACTCTGATAGATACAGACATCTCGGTGTATGTTGAGAATGTCCCTAGTGTAACAATATGACTATGGCTACATGGCGACATCACTAAATCGCAGTGTTGCACTGCAACAGTCACGAATGTTTCCAAATGTAACTTGCGTGAGACTTAACTGCGTAACTGCGACTTGGTTATTTCTTTCTAAAACAGTCGCGCAACAGCAAGTTTTCTTGTCTGAGAATTGTCGGCGAGTGTCACATGTCACCGTGTAGCCACAGTCTAAAATAGAAAACTTTGCGGCAGGAGGTTTAAGTTTGGTGATTGATTGTTCTTCAGCACAACAAGTACAGGTGAAGTACATTAAAACTATGTGGACCCTGTAAAATTCAAAACTTATACCGAGATTGTCTCATCAAGGCAGCCCCTCTCCAGATGCCCTATTAGAACACATGGACGTCATAGAGGAAGGTGCCAGAATAGAGAATTGCTCTGTCTGGGAAAAGGCAGCTGCAAGGGAAGAATGCTGGGAGAGACAATGAGTGGCCAGAAGATGGCTCCCCCAACCATAACAGCTGATTGACAGGTGCTAAAAAAGCTGCACCACCGGGGTCAACTGATGGCCACAATATGACGTGTGGGAACAGCTCCCTGAAACTTATAAGCCATAGTTATTATATGTTTTACGTACTAAGTATATAACAAAAATTAATGTATCAATGCGATATCAGTCAAGGCCACTTTTTTTCTCCATTTTGACCACTAAGGGGCCTGTGCAGTTATCTCAATCCTTGTCCATGAATGTGAACATCCCTCATGAACATCTGTTTATTTCATAGTGTGAATATATAATAGCAGCATCACGTATAATTGTTAGTCTGATAATCCTTGCGCGAACATTATTATAAGTTTGAAGCCGCTGTAATATGTCTCAGGGTTTATAGTGCAGGGGTAAAAGTGTAGAGCAATGGCTCCATCTAGAGTACAAGTATCGCCATGACACCTGACAAATTACTACACCAGGGTCAGAGCACATGCCCATACATGTTTAATGAAATGGTGAGCAATGGGTGACCGCAGGCATGAAATGACATAAAAAGAATGCATTACTGTCTACTTATGGCTAATGTGTGCCTTTTGCACCATAAATCCACAGCAATTTACAGTACAATACATATTGAAGGAGCGTACAATTCTGCAGCACTCTTATTATCTTAAAGGGGTTGCCTCCTTGCAGAAAAGTTTTTCCTGTAAGCTTTGTTAGAAGTAGAAAAAACAATTTATGATGTATTTCACCCTATACATTAAAGGGAACGTGTCACTAGATTCCTGCTGCCCGAAAAACAGGCAGCATGAATCAGATCATGGCTGTGCGATTACAGCCAGATATGCCTTTCTCTGAAATGTCCCAGAGTTTCAAAGAGAACCCACTTCAGGTGATGGCTGGAGTCCGCGATAGACTAGTCATATCTCTCCGTATCGTCCCCAGCCAGCTTGTACAATCATGCAGCCAGGTTCTGATTCATGCAGTCCATGGTACAGGCAACATGAATGTAGTGACACCTTGAATCACTGTCTACAAATTAAGATTCTGGTAATAGTCGATTCATGGACAATGAATGAATTGGAGGATGAGAATGTGCATCTTTGCTCCATTCATGACGGGGCTCTATATCAGGACTGCTGTAGGGTCCCAGCAGTTGGACGTTCAGAGACCATTATGTTATGCCCTATATGACTTACCCAAATTTAAATCAGATTAATTGTGTCCCCCTTGTGACTATTTGATTCCCTTAGACTATGTTCCCACAGATCATATTTAATGCGGACCTCCAGCAGCGAAGTTCTAGCTGTCATACCTGCAGAGGTATTTACTCCTGAAGATTTCATTGTGAAGAAGGTGCAGGGAAGTTGCACCCTCAACATTCATCATGCATGGCAAAGGGTGAACAAATTGATTTTAAACAGTTTGTCACTGGTCAGGTCTTTTTTCTAAAGGTCTGCAGTTACTCTATGTGACTGAAGACATTTGAATCCTCATAGCGTGCACACCGCACACTGTCAGGATTTTCTGGTGGCGAGAGCGGGTGGTAACATGGTTGCAAGCATGCGATTTGCATACTTCTGGCCACACTCCTATTAGATATGGGCAACCTTGCTCATATTGCTTATATTCAGTACGGTGGCTCAATGGTTAGCACTGCAGCCTTGCAGCGCTGGGGTCCTGGGTTCAAATCCCACCAAGGACAACATCTGCAAGGAGTTTGTATTTTCTCCCTGTCTTTGTGTGGGTTTCTCCTGGGTTCTTTGGTTTCCTCCTACAGTCCAAAGACATATGGATGAGGAATTTAGATTGTGAGCCCCAATGGGGACAGTGATGATAATGTATGTAAAGCACTGCAGAATATGTTGGCGCTATATAAAAATAAAGATTATTATTATTAGGCAAAAGATATATATAGCTCACCACGCCACTGTAATCATCAGCTTCGGTCGGAAATTCCCTGGAGGGAGTTAGTCCAGCTGGTGACTGCAGCCATATGCAACAAGGAAGGATGGGGGAAGAATGTATTTCAGCACACTGTGGTGCCAGAAACGCGTAAGGACCTTCCATTTTAACTTGGTTTTAATGATACACTAATAAAGAACTAAGTTTTACCTGGATAGTGATGCTGGAATACGTTCCTCCCTCCTCCTTCCTTGTTGTATTATTATTATCATTCAGCGAGGCGGCACACGTTTAGTCAGAAATTGTCTGGAAGTAAGCAAATCCAATACTTGCGGTCCTCGACAAAATTCCTGACATTGTTCAGAGTGCACACCGTAAGGATTCAGAAGTCTGTAGTCACATAGTGACTGCAGACTTTTAGCAAAAGACCGAACAACCCCTTTAAACCCTCATTTCTTGTCAATTTATATTCTTATTTTTTGCAATATGTGTATTTGTTTTCTAAAACCTCATGGTCTATGCCATACATGTAAACTCTGGCCCGCAGGGTGGTTTTATTTGGCCCGCGACACCAGAACCACCATCCCTATGTAGGGCCTTTATTTTGTATGGAGGACTATGTGGTGCCCATAATACTGTATGGAGGACTATGTGGGGCCATTATTCTGTATGGAAGACTATGCGGGGCCCATTATTCTGTATGAAGGACTATGTGGGGCCATTATACTGTATGGAGGGCTATGTGGGGTCCATTATTCTGTATGGAGGACTATATGGGGCCCATTATTCTGTATGGAGGACTATGTGGGGCCCATTATTCTGTATGGAGGATTATGTGGAACCCATTATTCTGTATGGAGGACTATATGGGGCTCTTTATTCTATATGGAGGACTACGTGGGCCATTATTATGTATGGAGGACTATGTGGGGCCATTATTCTGTATGGAGGACTATGCGGGGCCCATTATTCTGTATGAAGGACTATGTGGGGCCATTATACTGTATGGAGGGCTATGTGGGGTCCATTATTCTGTATGGAGGACTATATGGGGCCCATTATTCTGTATGGAAGACTATGTGGGGCCCATTATTCTGTATGGAGGATTATGTGGAACCCATTATTCTGTATGGAGGACTATATGGGGCTCTTTATTCTATATGGAGGACTACGTGGGCCATTATTATGTATGGAGGACTATGTGGGGCCAATTATTCTGTATGGAGGACTATATGGGGACCATTGTACTGTTTACTGGTTGGCCCGCAACTTTGTTAAAGTTTTTAATAATTTTGGCCCTGTGTGTGTTTGAGTTTGACATCCCTGCTCTATGCTGGCACTGAGTGAATACACATAGGAAAATCCACTGTGTTTTCGTTCTAATACACGGCACTAATACATATCAGTTATAAGGCCCCTATAGAATTTTATCTTCGAATTTACAGAGAGGAATTTTTCCATATGAACCATGACATAAAAAAAGTAAATATATACTGTATATACAGGAAACATTGGCACATACAGTGCCTATCCGGCCGTAATATGGCTCTGTGGGGCCTCCATGTGATTCCGCACAAGGTTACGTGCAGATAACATTGCTATGTGCATGAGCCCGTTCTGTGACAGAGCACGTCATAACCTCTTTTACCAATAGGGGGCTGTATATACACAGTGAATAAATACATTATTCTTCCTAATCTTACGTATCCCACCAAGATTTCTTTTCAATGAGTACTTGCCATCTTGGATATTAGAATTGTCTTTTTTCTCTCAGGATGAGCGGTGCAAGAGCTGTTTATCCCCTCTTTTCTCTATAAAAATGACTAGAATGACTATAATAACTAATGACTGTTGATCAAAACTGAAAGTAAACGTAAAAGGGAAAGTCCATTGAAAACCAAAGATTTCCACTAAACCATTTATTGGAAAGTACTCCAGCCTCCATAAAGCATGCTATGTTGTTCCTGTTGCTTAGTAACAATTTATAGCTGGCATGTGACATTGCTGCCCACGTACTCTATATGGAGAAAAGTACCGGGACACGCATAGTAATCAATGAATTCAGGTTTTTCATTCGGTCCCATTGTCCCCGGTGTATAATCCAGGCCCTCGCCATGCCAGCTGCCTTTACAGACGTGTGATAGAATGGCTCGTACAGATCTCAGTGATAGCAGCGCAGTCCTGTAATAGGACGGTGTAACAAGTCAGGTCATGACATTTCTTCCTTCCTAAATATTCTAGGATCACCTGTGAGTGATATTTTTGAAAGTGGAAGCATTTAGGATCCACAGCAACTCAGCCATAAAGTCGTAAACCACACAATGTTACAGAGCAGGGTCCCCGAGTGCTGAGGAGCATCAAAGTCTCCAACGCTCTGCTGACTCCATAACTGCAGAGTCCAAACCTCCTTTGGCAATAACATTAACAAAAAACTGTGCACCAGGAGCTTTGTGGCCGAGCAGATACATGCAAGTGACTCGCCCCCAGGGCCGTGGGGTACTCTTTGGGAGTTATCGCGGTGGCTGGCCCAGGGCGGTCAGTGCACAAAGGGGTATCACTAATTAGTAAAAAGTTCAGAGAGTTTGTGACGACACCGGTGGTGTCTGGTGAGGATCACCAGCGCTGCAACAGTCCTCTGAGGCAGATGTCAGGGCAGCTAAAGATGGTACGGCTCCCCACAGGCAGAGCGGGCCTCAGGGCAGTGTAAAATAGATAAATGGTGCGCTGGGCGTTGTAGTGCGGGGGAGGAAGAATGGCGCCGGTGAAGAAACAGTCAGGGGCCGTTCGATGCAGTCGTACAAGATTTTACTTACAGTTCCTAGGCAATTCACAAGTGCACTTTACAGGTGAAGGCCTCCCTCGTCGCGCCGCATTCACCGGACAGGGGTTCAACCCTTCTTCAAGCAGCTTAGGAATGCCTGGCGGAACCCCACTTTCTCGTGTTCCTACTTTGACCGTCTTCACACTTGGTCCTTCTCTCCTCTGCCCTACACTGACCACTCTCAATCCCGCTTGGGTATGCTGAAGTCCTTCCTGTACGTCGGATCCGGGACCAACTTGACCCCCTGGAGATTAGAATGAAGCAGCCGATCCCTCCTGACACCTGGCAGGAGCGGAGCGTACGGGTGCTGTCCTGCACGCGCCATACCCCCTGGGATCCTTTCCTTAGAACGGAGCCTACTCCCTGCTCCCCTCCGGGGCCTCTATCCTGGGCCCTAACTTGTGGAGCAGAGCTCCTGATGAGCCTCTGCTCCCGGACTGTTCCTCTGAACAGCCCTCACCACACTCCACTACTGACTCCACTACTGACTGACTCTTCTAAGATGGCTTCTCTTTTATATCTACTGTATAAGTGCTTACTGTAACTGCTTCCTCCATCCACACCCACTATTGGTTCCCCATACCTTTGGGTTCCCCCCACTCCAGCCAGGGACAGGGATCAGCAGCTGCGCTCTGCATGTTGCCCCTCCGGCTGGCCTGGAGCAGTGTGATGTTGGATGCGGGTGTTTTGGGGTTCCGTGCGACACTCCCAACTTACCTGAGAGAAGGGAGACACCACACCTCTGGGTGAGGTGCAGTATCTCTGTGGCGACTGAACCCTCAGGGGCGCCACACAAGCCTTACATCACCAAGCACAATACCAAGTGCTGGATGAAGTGGTGTAATGCTATCATCACTGGGTTTTGAAGCAGTGGAAACGTGCTCTGTAGAGTGTTGGATCACTCTTCTCTATCTGGCATTTGATGGACGAGTCTGAGTTTGGTTAATGCCAGGAGAACATTACCTGCCTGATTGCATTGTGCCAGCTGTAAAGTTTGGTGGAGAAGGAATAATGCTATGGGGCTGTTTTTCAGGGTTAACTAGATATCTTCGTTCCAGTGAATACTAATCCTTCAGCATACCAAGACATTTTAGATCATTGTAACTTCCAACTTTGTGGGAACAGTTGAGGGAAGGCTCATTTCTGTTCCCCATGGCTGTGCTCAGTACACAAAGCAAGGTCCATAAAGACATGGTTGGGGGAGTTGGTGTGGAAGAACATGACTGGCCACACAATGCCATGATCTCAACCTTATCTAACAAATATTGTGAGCACGGCCCTCTCCTATAAATGTCTGACCTCACAAATGCTCTTCTGGATGAATGGGCAAAAATTCCCACAGACACCTATAATAATAATAAAAGTTTTTATTTTTATAGCGCCAACATATTCCGCAGCACTTTACAAATTTTAGGGGGGACATATACAGACAATACAGAATAAGCATATCACATATCGAAAGGAGTGAGGGCCCTGCTCGCAAGCTTACAGTCTATGAGGAAATGGGGGAGACACAAAAGGTAAAAAGTACATATATTGTATAGTGCAGCCTTGATATACTGAATAGGATAAATAATAATACATGGACTTGTGTCCTGCCAGTATGTGTACTGTCCTGACAGAGGCTATTAAGTGCATGGTTGGTGTGAACCTGAAGTTAAAGAAGATTTTATTATGGGGGAAAACTAGGACGGACAGAGTGTGTTTAGGCGATACGCCAGTCTAAAGAAATGTGTTTTTAGGGTTCGCTTGAAACTGTGGGTATTGGGAATTAATCGAACTGTCCTGGGTAGTGCATTCCAAAGAATTGGCGCAGCATGCGAGAAATCTTGGAGATGGGAGTGGGAAGTTCGGATTATGGAGGATTTTAGTTTTAAGTCATTTGCAGAACGGAGGGCACGTGTAGGGTGGTAGACTGAGACAAGGGAGGAGATGTAGGGGGGTACTGAAGCATGGAGCGCTTTGTGGGTAAGCGTGATAAGTTTAAAATGAACTCTATATTGGATGGGCAACCAATGCAATGACTGGCACAGGGAAGAGGCATCGGTGTAGCGGTTGGCGATGAATATGATCCTGGCTGCTGCGTTAAGGACGGATTGGAGAGGGGAGAGTTTAGTAAGAGGGAGACCGATTAGTAGAGCGTTGCAATAATCAAGACGAGAATGAATAAGAGCTACAGTAACAGTTTTTGCTGAGTCAAAGGTGAGAAAAGTCCTGATTCTTGAGATGTTTTTGAGATGTAGATGACATGAACGAGCGAGTAATTTGATGTGAGGAGTGAAAGAAAGATCTGAGTCAAAAATGACCCCAAGACAGCGGGGAGTAATAGTTGAGCCACAAACGGAAATGGCAATATCGGGCACAGGTGGGTTAGTGGAGGGAGGAAATACGAGGAGTTCAGTTTTTGACAGATTCAGTTTTAGGTAGAGGGAGGACATAATGTTAGACACAGCAGAAAGACAATCACTGGTCTTTTGTAGTAATGCAGGGGTGATGTCCGAAGCAGAGGTGTATAATTGGGTGTCATCAGCATACAGATGGTACTGAAAACCGAATCTACTGATTGTTTGTCCAATAGGAGCAGTGTATAAGGAGAAAAGAAGGGGGCCTAGGACTGATCTTTGAGGAACCCTGACAGTAAGGGGAAGTAGGGAGGAGGAGGAGCCGGCAAAAGACACAGAGAATGAGCGGTCAGAGAGATAGGAGGAGAACCAGGAGAGAACAGTGACCTTGAGGCCAATAGTGCGGAGCATAGTGAGGAGGAGCTGGTGATCCACTGTGTCGAATGCTGCAGAGAGATCCAGGAGAATCAGCAGGGAGTAGTGACCATTAGATTTAGCTGTTAGTAGATCATTAGAGACTTTAATGAGGGCAGTTTCAGTAGAATGTAAAGAGCGGAAACCAGATTGTAAAGGGTCAAGAAGAGAGTTGTCTGATAGATAGCGGATGAGACGGGAGTGGACCAGGCGTTCCAGGAGTTTAGAGATAAAGGGAAGATTGGAAACAGGTCTGTAGTTGGCCGTGCAGTTCTGGTCAAGGGATGGTTTTTTAAGTAATGGTTGTATGCTGGCGTGTTTAAAAGAAGAGGGAAAGATACCAGATGAGAGAGAAAGGTTGAAAATTTTAGTTAGGTGAGTGGTGACAGCTGGAGCAAGGGACTGAAGGAGATGTGAGGGAATAGGGTCACTGGTGCAGGTGGTAGGGCGAGAAGATGCAAGGAGCCTGATCACTTCATCTTCCGTGACTGGTTCGAAGTCAGAAAATGAGCAAGATACAATGTGGCGGGGGAGAGCATGCATAACATTTGGGGATTGGGAGAGAATTTCCTGTCGGATATGGTCAATTTTTTCTTTGAAATAATTGGCCAGATCGTCAGCGCTGAGGTCGGTAGTTGGGGCCTGTGTTGTTTGATTGAGGAGAGAATGAAACGTGTCAAAGAGTCGTTTAGGATTATTGGAAAGTGAGATTATGAGGTTGTTAAAGTAGGTTTGTTTGCAGAGGTGAAGGGCAGAGTTCTACGTTTTCAGCATAAATTTATAATGGAGGAAATCTTCGGGCAGATTTGATTTTCTCCACAGCCGTTCAGCGCACCTGGAGTACCTCTGGAGAAGACGTGTTTGAGGCGTGTGCCAGGGTTGTCGCTGTCTATGCCGAATTTTCCTTTGTGTAGGAGGTGCGGCTTCATCCAGGGCGCATAGCATTATTTTGTTATAATGCTTCAATGCAGAGTGGGGACATGAGAAGGAGGAGATTGGGGCCAATGATGATTGCAACCTTTTTATAAATTTCTGGGTGTTAATGGCACGTAAATTTCTATAAGTGTGGATGGTGGGAGTGTCTTGAGTAGAGTCACAGTTCTTGACAGAGAATGAAAGAAGATTATGGTCAGAGAGTGGAAGGGGAGAGTTAGTAAAGTCATGTACTGAGCAAAGCCAGGAGAAGATCAGGTCCAATGTGTTCCCGTCCTCATGTGTAGGAGAATTAGCAAGCTGTGAAAGGCCGAAGGAGGAGGTTAGTGATAAAAGATGTGTGGCAGATGGGGAAAGAGGATCGCCAATTGGCATGTTAAAATCTCCCATGATTATCGTGGGGATGTCGCAGGATAGAAAATTTGGTAGCCAGGCAGCAAAGTGATCCAGGAATTGACGGGGGGGACCTGGAGGGCGATAGACAACCGCCACTCGCAGGGAGAAGGGCCGGTAGAGTCTGACTGTGTGGGCCTCAAAAGATGGGAAGATAAGGGAGGGTACAGGGGGGATAACCTGAAAAGTACATTTTGTTGAAAGAAGCAGACCAACACCTCCCCCTGATCTGTTGTCAGGTCGCGGGGTATGAGAGAAATGTAGGCCACCATAGGAGAGAGCTGTAGCGGCGGTGGTGTCCGACTGCTGGATCCAGATTTCAGTGAGAGCCAGAAGGTTGAGTGAATTGGAGAGGAAAAAGTCATGAATGTAAGAGAGTTTATTACAAGCTGAGCGCGCATTCCAAAGGGCACTTTTGAATGAGACCGAAGATATGCAGGGAATATTAATGAGATTAGCAGGGTTTCTGAATGTAACAGGGAAAGAGTTAGTGTTGCCTCCAAAATATTGTAGAAAGTCTTCCAAGAACAGTAGAAACTTATAGCTGCAAAGGGTGGGGAGGATGTGGTGGGTAACTACTTATTCTGTCTAGAGATTTGGAATGAGATAAAAAGCTCCTGTATGTGTAATGTGGAGGTGTCCCAATATTTTTGCCCCTGCGTACATGGGAAAAATATCCAGCAACACATGCAAGAGGAAAAAAAGATAAAAAAACAAAACAAAACATGTATTAAATCATCTTAAAAACATGCTAAAAAAAAGAAGAGGGGGATATGTCACAGCAGTAAGCCTACGCGTTTTGAACAGGAAAGTTCTTATTCATTTTGTCCATACAGTGTACTGAGAACGTAAGTATCACGTCATGGTATCTCCACTGTGACCACTTATTTTTATGAGGTCTATGGACTCCACAGAGTTAAGGAACTGGTGGTGACTCCTACTCTCGCACCCTTGCTGCCTTCCTTTACTTATCCTTCACCAAATATCAGAAAAGTCTGCTGGATGTCGGCACCACGTGATATCAATAATGCGGAGCTGCCATTAACCCTTCATAAAGACAGCAGTCTGGTAAATGCCATTTCACAACTGAAGACTAAGGGGTCACAAACACAATAGACAGCTATCTTTCCTGACTCCTACATACACAGAAACTTTCGCTCTGCCAAGCGCTCCTTTGTTCTCTATGAGAGCGGCTGCCATTCTCCTCTGGCAACAGCTTATCTCGCCAAAGCAAAAGGATCGGCCGCCTGAAATTGAACTTTCTGGATCTTTATCTCTCCTGAAATCCTCTGTTGAAGTAGGGTCGGGAGGCCCCCATACATATTCGGCCATCGGCTGTGCCCACTGATATCAGCAGGTTCGGCTGTCGGCTGTGCCCACAGATATCAGTAGGATTCGGCCGACGTTACGTTGTTCTGTATGGGGGCCTGTAGCTAGAGGTCTTTATAGGTGTCAGAAGGCTATGCAGCTTCTGATGTAGAGGAGCAGGAGTTTTCGGTAATTTAGATATAGTTCTCTCAGGTCTCGCCCCCTTTACTCTGTAATATAGGAGCTGTATACTTCTCAGCAGTCTTATCTCCAGGCTGCAGCTCACTACGTGATTATATCAGGTTATTGTACTCGTGTGGGAAGCGTTACATATGGCTTTTCTTTCTCACTTTATGGCGGTAAACAACTCATTTTATATCTGCATTGCCAGGCAGATTAGAATCTTTTTACCCAGATAGCTCAGCACTAAACGGCATGACAAGACCTGACATGGATGGGAAGAGCCCATCCACCCCCAGCCGTGCGGCAGTGCCAACAGAGCAAGGAGCCAATAGTGCTGCCAGGACAGATGGTTATTCCTGACACACAGTCTAAAAGGAGTACTCAGAGAAACAGCAGCTAATGGCACAAGGGCACATTGTGGCACTGTGACTAAATGCAGGGACCCTGCAGCTGCTTTTGTTATGGGTGCATTATGGTTGGCAAGGAGGACATTGCAGTTACCATTGTTATTGTGGCACTGTAGCTGGCACTGCTTGGCATTATGACAATCAGCTCTGACACTGTTATAGAAGCATTGCAACCAGCACTAGTGACATTGTGATTGCTATTGGTATGGGGGCTCTGTTTTTGGCACTGTGGGGCATAGCGACTCACTGGTATGGGGCACAGTAGCGGACTTTGCCTCCATTATCATTATAGGAGTCTTGTGGCTGGGTATGGTTACTGACACTAGGGACACTGTGATTGTTACTGTTATGGGGGTGTGTGGCTGGCATTCTGGTGGGCATTGCTCTATAGGTATGGGGACTTTGTTATTGGTACTACGGACAGCCATTTTTCTGGTGGCATTGCAGCTGGCCCTTGTGGCTCTATAAATTATGAGGGTGATGTATGGCTAACTCTAAATATAATTCTCTGTGCTCAGCACAAGGCCACGGCCCCACTATCAGTATTTGGTCAGTAATTTTTCTCAGGAGTGGGAGCCAAAACCAGGAGTGGGTGATAAATGCAGAATTGGTGACTTGTTTCTATTATACCTTTCCTCTGATTGTTCCTCACCTGGTTTTGGCTCCCACTCCTGAGAAAAAATACTGACCGAATACTGGCCAAATACTGATAGTGGGGCCATGGCCCAAGCCTCATACTCCTATCCTCATAGGAACATCACTGAGCTTTCACTCAAACCTCAAAAACTGGTCTGAGGGTCAATTTTCAAGATCAGCAAAACCACCTGTAATGAGATGATGGGTGGATGTGCTGTGGACCAACAATGATTTTTAGGTCAGCGACAATCAGACAAGTTATCAGTGATCTTTCGCTCAGTTAACAACTTTACGCAAGTCAATGGTTGGGATTGATTGTTCGGGCGATTGTGAAAATCCTTAAAGTTAAGCTAATTAACTCTATGTCCTATCTTTAGTGTAATGTGCTGACAAAAATACAGCCAATAATCTCTGAAGGCTTGTGACATCGCTGAGACATGAGGAGAATGCAGCACAGTGATTCTCTAGGTATTTAGGGAATGTATGCAGATAATCCTTCCTCAAACACCAGTGACATCACCGGTACACAAAGAGGAGCCATTGCTAGAAGTGTCAGCTCCAGTGACAAAATGGCCGCACTTTGGTGATTCTTCGGACCCAAGGTTCCGACAGGGATTAATCATTTTGGCGAAGAGATCAGCGTTGCATTGTGTTATTTTTTTTCTAACAGCACTGAAAAAGGCCTGAAGAACATGATTGGGTGAGTTTATCATGTCTTGTATCATGGAAGTATATGAGGCGGCAAAATAATACAAACTGCGCCGTATTTTCATGTGGCACGATAAACGTAACACAACCTGCTGGGTATATAAGGGTATGTTCACACTTTTTAGGAGGGCTTTGAAGCAGATCTGCTCCAAAATCCCCCTCAAAAACGCTTCAAATACTCTTTGAATACCTTTCCTATTCATTTCAATGGAAAATTTTGCTGTTCAAGCGACAAGTATTTTTTAAAAGGTTTTCAAAAGCTTGTAGAGGAAAAAAATAAGTTATATGCAATCCTTATGGACTCTTTGTGAAATTTGACACTCTTGTTAAATATGCGAATTGCCTCTTCAGAGAGAAAGAGAATGTGAACTCTAGCACCACCTATAGGAAGCAGCAATCCGAAAAGTCAATATCGACCCTTTAACGAGCCTTGCCACATGGACCAGGGCCGGCTCCAGGTTTTTCTGGGCCCCAGGCAAAAGAGTTTCAGTGGGCCCCTTTAACACATACCACGATTCATGATGCACAGATACCGCAGAGAAATATAGATATAGTACAATGCCAAAGATTTCACTTCTTATATTACATGACCGATATCTATTGTACATTCTACAATAGCTCAGAAACCGGCGAATCGCTCCACACAGTATACTGGCCCCCATAAAATGCTCCATACAGGAGACTGGCCCCCATAAAATGCTCCATACAGAATACTGGCCCCCATATAACACTCCATACCGAATACTGGCCCCCATATAACGCTCTATACAGAATACTGGCCCCCATATAACGCTCCATACAGAATACTGGCCCTCATAAAATGCTCTGTACAGGATACTGGACCCCATATAATGCCCCATACAGCATACGGGTCCCCTTATAACGCTCCATACAGGATACTGGCCCCCATATAATGCTCCATGCAGGCTGTTCCCCCAACATAATGCCCTGTGCAGGATGTCCCTTTCCCCCCATATAATGCCCCATGCAGGATGTCCCCCCCCCCCCCATATAATGCCCCATGCAGGATGTCACCCCCTTTCTTTAAAATGCCCCATGCAGGATGTCACCCCCCCTCTTTATAATGCCCCATGCAGGATGTCACCCTCTCTCTTTATAATGCCCCATGCAGGATGTCACCCCCTGTCTCTATAATGCCCCATGCAGGATGTCACCACCCCCTCTTTATAATGCCACATGCAGGATGTCACCCCCCCCTCTTTATAATGCCCCATGCAGGATGTCACTCCCACTCTTTATAATGCTCCATGCAGGATGTCACCCTCTCTCTTTGTAATGCCCCATGCAGGATGTCACCCCCTGTCTCTATAATGCCCCATGCAGGATGTCACCACCCCCTCTTTATAATGCCACATGCAGGATGTCACCCCCCCTCTTTATAATGCCCCATGCAGGATGTCACCCCCACTCTTTATAATGCCCCATGCAGGATATCACCCCCCTCTCTTTATAATGCCGCATGCAGGATGTCACCCCCTCTCTTTATAATGCCCCATGCAGGATGTCACCTCCCCCTTTATAATGCCCCATGCAGGATGTTACCCCCCCTTATTATGCCCCATGCAGGATGTCACCCCCCCATATTATGCCCCATGCCTCCATACATAAAAAAAAAAAAAAATCAAACACTCACCTCACTCCTCCTCACCTGCTGCCCTGCTCAGGTCCGGATTCCAGCGTTGCCGGTGTCATCCTGCTCTGCGCTGCCTGTGACGGCTCAGGGGAGGGCGCAGTGGAAAGACGTCACCGCACCCTCTGACCTGAGACGTCACAGGGAGCGCACAGCAGGAAGACAGCGGATCTGCGGAGGCACGGGGAGAGGTAAGTATCCGGCTGCCGGGGCCCTGAGCAAGTGGGGGAGAAGGGTGGGCGCTGGCACCGCTCTCCTCCGCCCATAGCCCTGCGGGGTGCCCGACTGCAAGTGGGCCCCCCCCCCGTTTGCTCAGGGCCCCGGAACTTGCCCGGGTGCGCCGGGTGCTGACGCCGGCCATGACTAAGGATAAAAGCTAAACCAGAATCTCGATTTGCTGACACTGTGCACAGTACACAGTGTGAGATCTGGTTTGGCAGGGTGAGAGGCGTCTGACCCTGGTCCAAGGGATAAAGTTTCTTCTTGTGGAGAGTAACAAACCAAGGCTGGCATGCCAATGTGAGGAGACTCACGTGTTTCTATTATACTTTTCCTCTGATTGTTCCACTCCTTGTCTTGGCTTACAAATACTGATGTAAAATACTGACCAAATACTGAATGTGTGACCGTGGCCTAAGTCATGTGGCAAGGCTCGTTAAAGGATCAATATTGACTTTTAGGATTGCAACCTCCAATAAGTGACACTAGAGTTCTAGTCCTCTTCCTCTCTGAAGAGGCAATTTGCATATTTAATTTCCCAGAGGAGCATTGCAAGGCTAAGTCTCCTCACATTGGCATGCCAGCCCTGGCTTGTCACTCTCCACAACATTACCTTTTGGATCACACTCTCAAGTGAAAAGGCGACAGAAAAGTGTAGAAAAAATGCATCAAAAACAAAAAATGCTTTGGAAAAAATAACATCTCTGAAGTAGATTCCTCAGCATTTTCTGCCTTTAAAAACGATGTGGTAACATAACATAAAGTTGTATTTACATGTGTTTTTTTGAGGCATTCAAAAAGACGGGCATTCTTTGGGGATACTAATTCAAGAAAAGCTCCTTCCTTGAAGAGTTTTTGCAGGAGTTTTAATTTTCTTGAAGCAGTTTTGCAAAGTGTTTTTCCTGAAGCAAAGTTTGCAGCCTTTTCATTGGACAGTACGTAGTTTGGTGCTGGTTCCATCAGGATCCACTTAAAAAAAAGGGACATGTATTTTTTTTTCCACTAGGACAGATTTTCAAAATCTCTTCAGGCAAGAAAGAAATGTTTCAAGAGCTCATACAAACAGCAAAGTGGATTTCCGATAGAAATAAATAGGAAGAGTCTTCTAAGTGTTATTGAAGCATTTTTTTAATGAGGATTATTGGGCAGATCTGGTCTAAAAATTCTATGTGAATGTGGCGCCCCTGCAGGTTCAGTTGCCACAGAGGTACTGCATCTCATTCAGAGGTGTGGTATCCCACTCTCAGGTAAGGATGGAGTACTGCCCGGGACCCACCTACCTGCATCCAACACTACACCATTCCAGACCAGCAGGCGGGGCAAGATGCACTGGCTTATGCTGAGCCCTGTCCCTGGTTAGAAGTGGGGGGAACCAAGAGAGGGGGAACCATGTAGTGGGTGTGGGTGAAGGAAGCAGCACAGGGGAGCACTTTGAGTAGGAGTACAAAAAGGGAACCATCTTGTGGGAGACAGGTTCAGTCTGAGAGGAGAAAGAGTGGGAGCAGGAGCTCTGTAGGAGCTCTGCTCAGAAGGAGAGGAGAGAGGAGTGGGCCTAGATTGAGAGGCCCAGGAGGACAGGCTGGAAGAGGACGGGAGCAGAGGAAAGGCTCCAAGAACAGAGAGGGTCACAGGGGCACGGAGAGTACGGAAGCCACCCGTGCACCCAAATCTACAAGGACGTGGAGGGATCAGGCCGCAAAGGGGACCGGCCCCTAACTAGTGGAGAACAACCAGGCTCAACTAGGAACCGGAGGCTACTGTACTTTCAGGTTGCAGCTGCTCACTACCACAATTATATCGCCGAAAAGGTGGCCGCATAGGATTCAGGTGACTGCACGTTATCCGCCAAAATCCGAGGCTACCGGTTTGGGACACTGGTTGCGAGGTGCAGGGCAGGAGGGTGAGAGGGTGAGAGCCAGCGCAGAAAGACGACCGAGGAAGGCACACAGAATGGGGTCCCGTTAAGTATTCCTGAGATACCTGGGAGATTGCTGAACCCCTCCCTTGGTGAACATAGGACGGCGTGGGAGGTTACCCTGGCGCTGGTAACCTGGAGTCTGACAACTGTGAGTAAATCTGAAGACTGCACCCCCACTGTGTCTGTGAATAATTGCTGCGCCATCACCAGCCCTGCACTACACCGCACCAACAACATCCACCCTATAGTATCACTATACTCTGCCCTGGAGCTAAGCTCTGCCTGTGGAGAGCTAAAACAACTCTGCTGCATCACCATCAGCTCCAGAGGATTTGCACCGCAGCGGCGGCTCCATATAGCCGCATACCACAGGTGGCGTCACAAACCTTATATAATAACTTTTTTCCCCTTCTTCATTCCCCTTTTATTGACTGCCCTGGATGTCACGGACCGGGTCACTGCCACCGTGACATCCCCAGCACCGATCAGCCCGGCTACCGAGTACCCCACGGCCTAGGGGGCGCGTCATGAATATAGCCTAAAGTTATAGTCAGGAGTTTTTTGAGGAGTTCAATAACAATGGGCTGGATTCATCAAAGCTTTCACACAAGAATTCTGGTGTAAAAGCTTTGAAAAGTTGCAAACTTCTGAATGACGCCTATATTTTGTAACTTTTGGCCTCTTCCAACTCAACGGAATGGGCAAAGCTGGGGGGGCACTGGGGTGCAGTGTTGCGCGGCTGGGATGCGGCGGTACAGCACAGCCCATATAATTCCTGGTATTGAGACTTCGTGCCACTGGTCAGACGCGCCAACTCCACTGAGAGGCACACATCTCGTCATGAATCATTAGCATCTGATTTCACCACGCCGCCTCAACAAGACTGGCGTGAGTAATACCGGTCTAGGATAATCGGGCCCAATGAGTTTTTCAAGTGGAAACCCCTTCAGGAAAAGCTACTTCTTTGGAGAGTTTCGATTTTCAATTTTCCTGAAAATTTTATTATTATTATTATTTTTCATTTTTTTTAAGTGTTTTTTTCTGAAGCTTTTTTTTACTTGAGTCAAGCTTTTTTATATTAAAGGGAATCTGTCAGCAGGTTTTTCCTATGTTATCTGAAAACAGCAGACGATAAAGGCTGTGACAAAGATTTCAGAGATGTGTCACTTGTCAAAGCCCGTGCTGTTGTTTACTGTGAAGGATTTATCACTAAGAGCTTAACATTGCTGGACTAGTCCGACTCCGCCCCCTCCTGTGATAAGCAGTTTACTGTCTATAGACATTGTACACAGAGACTGGTGTGGGCGGGGTTAGCTTTCTCAGCTCTGCTTCATTCTAAATCTAAACGCGCTGGTGGTGTAAGAACGGCTGCACCCAGTACTCTAAGTGATACATAGTTGGATTCAGCTTCTTTTTGCCTATATTACACTGCTTTCGGATTAGGTAGCAAAACCCTGCTGACAGATTCCCTTTAAAGCTTTAGGCTTTCAAAAGATGCCAATCGGCTAAAAATGACATTTCCATTCTTCCAGCATTTTCCAGTAGGAAGACGCTCAATTCATTACATTAGAAGTCAATGGGAAGGCCAACAAGACGCCAAGAAGATTCCTGGGTGTTTGTTTTTTTTGCCACAAAAACAGCAGCATTTTCTTTATTGCTTAACAGAGTTCAAAAAACAAGCCGAAAACGATGGAAAAAAAGCTAGGACAAAAAACGGTCAGGAGGCAACCAAAAGAAGCGAGAAAAAGACGAGTTTACAAAACTCCGGTGCGTTTCCTGAAGCGTCTTTTGCTTGAACATCTGATGTTTTTAAATGGCGGAAAAAGACACAACATGAATCTACAGTGGGAACCACCATGCATATTACAGAAATGCCAGTGGATAGCGAGTTTAGAACATTTGGCCCATTGTATGAACCCTCGTAGCTAAGACAATTAGTGAAACTATGAAAAGAGGCAAATATACCAAATCCACGCCTTGTAGCACAGTTCGCAAATGTTGCACATCTTGTCAGGCCTAGATATCACCTCAATAATGGTTTCCAGTCACCTACATAATGTGATCTATTTAAGATTTTAAAATGTTTTAACATATCCCCCATCACTTATAACCATAGTCTGCAGGGCGTGTATTGTACTGAATATCAACAGAGTGACCCCCTACAAGAATAGTGTAGCACCCTGAGGATTCGGCTGCTACAGGGGTATTACACCTCAAGCCAGAGGTGTGGTATTCCACTCCCGGGTAAGGATGGAGTGTGGAACTGAGCTAGTAGGCTGCATGCACTACACACATCCCATTTCCGGGGAACAGACCGATGGTACTCCCACTAGAGAAATGTGCAGGTACGACAGTGTCTGTTCCTGGCTGGAGTGGGAGGGGGGTGGAACATCCCAGTAGTGTAGGGGCAGATAGGGGGAGCAGCCTGGGTAAAGTTAGGAGCTCATTGGGTGCTGGTCACCTGAGCTCACACATAGAGGGAGTATATAAGGTGGGCACCATCTTAGATCAGGGTCAGTCTGTGAGACGTCGGTCAGTCTGTGAGACGTCGGTCAGTCAGTCTGTCTGAGAGCCTGAGAAGCAGAGCAGAGGAGAAGAGAGAGAGACCCAGAGGCGCAGAGGGGACCCCAAGAGCCCATAAGAGAGCTAATAGGGTGAAGGGTCGGCAACAGGGTACCGGATCCCAAGCTGGCAGAGGCTACAGCACACCTTAGCCAGGAACCGGAGGTCGTGGGCAGGATCTGCCACGATCACCCACTAATTCCACCCGGAAGGCAGACCAAGAATAGGGTCAGGGAGCCCAGAGGAGGCTTGACCAACAAGAGGCCCGAGGGAGCCGGACTTAGGTGGATCCCTGGTGGGAACGGCCAGAAGAAGGGAGAGACAGAAAGGAGCTCAGGACCACACTCCGGAGTTGCCTGGGAGTTGACCGAGTCCAGGACCTGGTGGACGCAGCACGGCTTGGGTGGTCACTGCTGTACACAGTGACCCGAGCAACACCAGTAAGTAAAACCCTGGAACTGCACTTTATGCCTCTGAGTCTCCTTGCTGCACCTTCACAACCACCATCCTCCACGGCTGACCCCCTGAGGCTATACCCCTCCCGTTGGGGGTTATACTACCTAAGCTGCACACACACCACCAGCCTCAGCGGACCCTGCTGCAGCGGCGGCCGTAGTGACCGCAAATCAACGGGTGGCGTAGTCGACACAAAAGAACATCTAGTAACATCATAAGGACTGCCACACACTGAGCTTGACACCCTGGGCACGGACCGGGTCACAGCCACTCGGAGACTACAACCCCCATCTGATCCGGCTCCGGGTATCCCCAACAACACTGGCCCAGGGGGCGTGTCAACTTTGGCGTAGTCGGCAGGATAACGTGCCCGCAACAACCGGGTACTGCGTGCCTGAAGAAAAGTTCACCGTTACCTCAAAAAGAAGTCTCCCGCCGGTTCCGGAGGGTCCCCGCCAACGGGCCCCATCGCAGGTCGTTTCCCGCCGGTTGTCCGCCATTTGCAGCTTTTTCCCGCCATCCATGGAGTTTCCCGCCACTGGGAGACGATTCCCGCCATTTCCGAAGATTTCCCGCCTTGGGGGAGCGGACGCCATTATGGGCGTGCCAGAGGGTGGCAAAAGGCCACCTCCCATCGTGGGCCAGGTCGAAGAATGGCGCCAAAAGCGGAAACCGCGCCCACCAACAGAGACTGTGATGCTGGAAGTGTCCATCAGCGTAAGAGAACTGCCCCTGGAACTGAAGTTGCCCCGGGACCACCCTCGATGTGGGCGGAGACAGAACAAGAGAACAAAGATGGGTGTCGCCTGGAGCAGTCTGGAGAGAGCGCACCCGGAGACAAGACGTCTGGAAGAGAGTCCAGAGAGAGCCTACCCGGAGATGGAGGGAGAGTCAGGCAGCACCGACCCAGTGGTCAGGAGCCTGTTGCAGGTCGCCACTCCAGAAGGCCTGCTGGAGATCCTAGCACAGCTCCCCCGAGACCGGGAGTGTGCACAGACCGCGTTGGAGGGCCTCGCACGGAGGATGGCCCGGGTGCAGCGAGAGACGTTGGCGGAGTGGAGCCGAGAGATGGCCCAGCAGACCGGCACCCGTCAGCGGAGCACGCCACCTGAGACGAGGAGACAGACCGCCTCTGAGGATGGCGCAGGAGGAATGAAGGCAGGAGACGGCGCCGAGAAGGGAGCTGAACGGACGGAGGCAGGTAAAGGGGACGTCTCTACCCCGAGCCGGGAAACCGCGTGCCTGCCCCAGCTCCCCGTCGCAGAGCCCGAAATTCCCCCTGCCGTGCCTGTCGCTGCATCGTCACCGCCGCCGACTAGGCCTCAACCGGAAACCGCGGCCGCGACCCCTGTGACGTCACACGCCTCGACCTCGAGCGTGGCCAAGCAGGAAATACCACCGGCCTGGTCGCAAGGCCTAGTACCTCCGGGCGCCGCAATACCAACAGCGCCCCCTACCTCCGCGGAGCCACCGGCCTGGCCGCAGGGCCGAGTAACCACGGGCGCCGCCGTTCTTACGGTGCCCTTTGCCTTTAGGGTGCCCCAAGCCTGGTCGCAAGGCCTGGTCGACCCGGGCGCCACTACCATCAACGCGCCCTCAACATCTAGAGTACCGCACCTGGGTGAGGATCTATTTGCCCAGCATACGTGCCCGGATGGGCAGCCCTTCATATGGCCACCGGAGTTTCACCATCCCCGACTCCGGAAAGAGAGACCCCTAGACGAGCCCCTGATTCCGGCTCCGAAGCCTGTAAAGAGGACCTCGCCCCCGCTGGAGGAGGCACAGTTCGAGTGGGACCCCACCGGAGAAGACCTCATGGGGCTCACTCAGGAGACTCGGGCGGCCGCAGCAGAGCGTGCAGAGTGCTGCCGGCAGCAGCTCGAGGTCTTCGAGAGGGAGCGGAGAGAGAGGCGGGTCCGGGAACAGCAAGCGCAGATAAGGAGCGCGGAGCAGAAGAGCCGGACCAGGAGGAATCCCCGTGCAGCACATGGTCCCCCTTCCACCGGGACTGTGATAAAATTCAACATGCAGCACGGATGGGGCTTTATTAGAGACCATCAGACCCCCGGCGACGTCTTTGTAACCCGCAGAGACGTAGAAAGCCATCTGCCAGAGGGACACAGAGGTCGTGACCTGTATGTAGGGGACGAGGTCACCTTCACCCGGCACAAGTGTGCCAAAGGACCCTACGCCCTCCATGTGCATCGCCTGACGGAGGAGGAGCTGCGGTGTGAGGAGGAGCAAGAGGACCCGGACGGGTCTGAAACTGAAACCAACCAACAAGAAAGAGCAGGAGGACGCCGTCGTTGAGTACGGTAGAGAAGAGACTGTATATAGTTGCCCGTAGGGGTACCAAAAAACTGTTGCTGCTCAAAATATGTTCCCCGTTGGGACAAAAGAGTGAACTGTACCCGTGTGTCCCTATTCCCACTGACCGAGGACTGAGAGCGGTCATTCCTCCCTAATACCTGGCCGAGGACTGAGAGCGGCCATATCCCCTTGTATATAGTTGCGCTTCCTAAAGCGCCCCCTACCGGTTTTATAGGAAACTGTTTTCTTCAAGAGACTGTCGCACTTTACCCGGTCACAAGTTGCACCGTGACCGGAGGAACCAGAAATAAGAATGTTATTTATGAAAAGTTTTTATATGAAGAGTTTATTGCTGCTGATGATGTATATGATGTTTTATATGTTTATAAAAAAAAAAAAATTTTGTATGTTTTGGATGTTTATATTTTACAGCCCGAGGACGTGCTGTGATTTACCAGGGGGGAATGTAGCACCCTGAGGATTCGGCTGCTACAGGGGTATTACACCTCAAGCCAGAGGTGTGGTATTCCACTCCCGGGTAAGGATGGAGTGTGGAACTGAGCTAGTAGGCTGCATGCACTACACACATCCCATTTCCGGGGAACAGACCGATGGTACTCCCACTAGAGAAATGTGCAGGTACGACAGTGTCTGTTCCTGGCTGGAGTGGGAGGGGGGTGGAACATCCCAGTAGTGTAGGGGCAGATAGGGGGAGCAGCCTGGGTAAAGTTAGGAGCTCATTGGGTGCTGGTCACCTGAGCTCACACATAGAGGGAGTATATAAGGTGGGCACCATCTTAGATCAGGGTCAGTCTGTGAGACGTCGGTCAGTCTGTGAGACGTCGGTCAGTCAGTCTGTCTGAGAGCCTGAGAAGCAGAGCAGAGGAGAAGAGAGAGAGACCCAGAGGCGCAGAGGGGACCCCAAGAGCCCATAAGAGAGCTAATAGGGTGAAGGGTCGGCAACAGGGTACCGGATCCCAAGCTGGCAGAGGCTACAGCACACCTTAGCCAGGAACCGGAGGTCGTGGGCAGGATCTGCCACGATCACCCACTAAATCCACCCGGAAGGCAGACCAAGAATAGGGTCAGGGAGCCCAGAGGAGGCTTGACCAACAAGAGGCCCGAGGGAGCCGGACTTAGGTGGATCCCTGGTGGGAACGGCCAGAAGAAGGGAGAGACAGAAAGGAGCTCAGGACCACACTCCGGAGTTGCCTGGGAGTTGACCGAGTCCAGGACCTGGTGGACGCAGCACGGCTTGGGTGGTCACTGCTGTACACAGTGACCCGAGCAACACCAGTAAGTAAAACCCTGGAACTGCACTTTATGCCTCTGAGTCTCCTTGCTGCACCTTCACAACTACCATCCTCCACGGCTGACCCCCTGAGGCTATACCCCTCCCGTTGGGGGTTATACTACCTAAGCTGCACACACACCACCAGCCTCAGCGGACCCTGCTGCAGCGGCGGCCGTAGTGACCGCAAATCAACGGGTGGCGTAGTCGACACAAAAGAACATCTAGTAACATCATAAGGACTGCCACACACTGAGCTTGACACCCTGGGCACGGACCGGGTCACAGCCACTCGGAGACTACAACCCCCATCTGATCCGGCTCCGGGTATCCCCAACAACACTGGCCCAGGGGGCGCGTCAATAGCACAAGTTTCTATGCCTGGGAAAGCTGGGTAACAACCATTACAGCGGCCAGTACAACTCCAACAAGGGTTGTCACTGTGTCCTTTATAGCCAATTTATTCAAGTAATAAAAGAATAGTTAGATAGATATATGATAGATACATAATAGATAGAATAGATAGATAATAGATCGATGATAGACATATAATGGAAGCTAGATATGTGATAGAGATAGATATAGATAACTAGATGGGGGCCCGATTCTAACGCATCGGGTATTCTAGATATGTATGCGGCCGACCGGGCGCAATTAGCAGAGCGGTGTTTAAATTTGGCGCCAAAATCGCTGATTGGTCGCGGCCGGCAACCGATCAGCAAAGCGGTGTTTAAATTTGGCGCCAAAATCGCTGATTGGTCGCGGTCGGCCGGCGGCCGCGACCAATCAGCAGAGCGGTGTTTAAATTTTGCGCCAAAATCGCTGATTGGTCGTGGCCGGCGGCCACGACCAATCAGCGGAGTGGTGTTTAAATTTGGCGCCAATCTTGCTGATTGGTCGCGGTCGGCCGGCGGTGAGCGGCGCCGCCTGTCGGGGTACTTGTGCTGCCAGCAGCGGGGAGATGAGCGGCTAGCGCCGGTCATCTCCCTGCTACATCGCCGCTGACCTCCGTCCGGCAGATGAGCCGCTAAAGGCCGCCATCTTTTTCTGAAATCCCACGTCGCTGATTGGCAGCGGCCGGACCAATCAGCAGAGCTGGGTTTAAATTTGGCACCAATACTGCTGATTGGTTGCGGCTGGCAACCGCGACCAATCAGCAGAGCGGTGTTTAAATTTGGCACCAAAATCGCTGATTGGTCGCGGCCGGCCACCGCGACCAATCAGCAGAGCGGTGTTTAAATTTGGCGTCAAAATCGCTGATTGGTCGCGGCTGGCAGCATCGACCAATCAGCAGAGCGTTGTTGAAATTTGGCGCCAATCTCGCTGATTGGTCGCGGCTGGCAACCGTGACCAATCAGCAGAGCGGTGTTTAAATTTGGCACCAAAATCGCTGATTGGTCGCGGCCAGCCACCGCGACCAATCAGCAGAGCGGTGTTTAAATTTGGTGTCAAAATCGCTGATTGGTCGCGGCTGGCGGCATCGACCAATCAGCAGAGCGTTGTTGAAATTTGGCGCCAATCTCGCTGATTGGTCGCGGCTGGCAACCGTGACCAATCAGCAGAGCGGTGTTTAAATTTGGCACCAAAATCGCTGATTGGTCGCGGCTGGCAACCGCGACCAATCAGCAAAATTGGCGCCAAATTTAAACACCGCTCTGCTGATTGGTCGCGGCTGGCAACCGCGACCAATCAGCAGAGCGGTGTTTAAATTTGGCGCCAATCTTGCTGATTGGTCGCGGTCGGCCGGCGGTGAGCGGCGCCGCCTGTCGGGGTACTTGTGCTGCCAGCAGCGGGGAGATGAGCGGCTAGCGCCGGTCATCTCCCTGCTACATCGCCGCTGACCTCCGTCCGGCAGATGAGCCGCTAAAGGCCGCCATCTTTTTCTGAAATCCCACGTCGCTGATTGGCAGCGGCCGGACCAATCAGCAGAGCTGGGTTTAAATTTGGCACCAATACTGCTGATTGGTTGCGGCTGGCAACCGCGACCAATCAGCAGAGCGGTGTTTAAATTTGGCACCAAAATCGCTGATTGGTCGCGGCCGGCCACCGCGACCAATCAGCAGAGCGGTGTTTAAATTTGGCGTCAAAATCGCTGATTGGTCGCGGCTGGCGGCATCGACCAATCAGCAGAGCGTTGTTGAAATTTGGCGCCAATCTCGCTGATTGGTCGCGGCTGGCAACCGTGACCAATCAGCAGAGCGGTGTTTAAATTTGGCACCAAAATCGCTGATTGGTCGCGGCCAGCCACCGCGACCAATCAGCAGAGCGGTGTTTAAATTTGGTGTCAAAATCGCTGATTGGTCGCGGCTGGCGGCATCGACCAATCAGCAGAGCGTTGTTGAAATTTGGCGCCAATCTCGCTGATTGGTCGCGGCTGGCAACCGTGACCAATCAGCAGAGCGGTGTTTAAATTTGGCACCAAAATCGCTGATTGGTCGCGGCTGGCAACCGCGACCAATCAGCAAAATTGGCGCCAAATTTAAACACCGCTCTGCTGATTGGTCGCGGGCGTCGACCGCGACCAATCAGCGTCGTATTAGTGAGGACCGGGGAGCGGCGCTGCCTGTGCGGCTACTTCCGCTGCGAGAAGCCGGGAGATGAGTGGCTGCTCGCAGGAGAAGCATCCCGACCGGCGGCGCCGCACCCTTGTCCTCCGTTCACACTTGCCGTCCGGAGATCACCGGGCCAAGCCGCTGATCTCCCGACGTTAGCCGCATGGAGGTGAGCGGCGCCGCCTGTCGGGGTACTTGTGCTGCCAGCAGCGGGGAGATGAGCGGCTAGCGCCGGTCATCTCCCAGCTGCATCGCCGCTGACCTCCGTCCGGCAGATGAGCCGCTAACGGCCACCGTCTTTTTCTGAAATCCCGCGTCGCTGATTGGCCATGGCCGGACCAATCAGCGACGCGGGATTTCCTGGACAGACAGACGGGATAAGACGATTATATATATAGATGGAAGATAAATAGATAGATAGATAGATAGATAGATAATGGAAGATAGATAGATAGATAGATAATGGAAGATAGATAGATGGATAGATAGATAGATAGATAGATAATGGAAGATAGATAGATCGATAGATATATAGATAATGGAAAATAGATAGATATGTGATAGAGATACATAGATACTGTAGATAGATAGATAGATAGATAGATAGATAGATAGATAGATAGATAGATAGATAGATAGTGGAAGATAGATAATGGAAGATAGATAGATAGATAGATAGATAGATAATGGAAGATAGATAGATAATGGAAGATAGATAGATAGATAGATAGATAGATAGATAATGGAAGATAGATAGATAATGGAAGATAGATAGATCGATAGATATATAGATAGATGGATAGATAATGGAAAATAGATAGATATGTGATAGAGATACATAGATACTGTAGATAGATAGATAGATAGATAGATAGATAGATAGATAGATAGATAGATAGATAATGGAAAATAGATAGATATGTAATAGAGATACATAGATACTGTAGATAGATAGATAGATAGATAGTGGAAGATAGATAATGGAAGATAGATAGATACTGTAGATAGATAGATAGATAGATAGATAGATAGATAGATAGATAGATAGATAATGGAAGATAGATAGATAATGGAAGATAGATAGATGGATAGATAGATAGATAGATAGATAGATAGATAGATAGATAGATAGATAGATAATGGAAGATAGATAGATAATGGAAGATAGATAGATCGATAGATATATAGATAGATGGATAGATAATGGAAAATAGATAGATATGTGATAGAGATACATAGATACTGTAGATAGATAGATAGATAGATAGTGGAAGATAGATAGATAGATACTGTAGATAGATAGATACTGTAGATAGATAGATAGATAGATAGATAGATAGATAGATAGATAGATAATGGAAGATAGATAGATATGTGATAAAGGAAGATAGATAGATAGATAATGGAAGATAGATAGATAATGGAAGATAAATAGATAATGGAAGATAGATATGTAGCTTTGCCATTCAGTGGTCTAGGAAAGTTGGGTGTGCAGCCTTGCTTTGTACAATTACATAATATCACTTGGTAATGTTATGATCATTTTAAAACGTTTACAGTACATATTACTGCACATATCTCCCAACAAAATGGCCGATACTACCAATCCCAGAACGTCTCTCTGTGACAGCAGCACATGCTCACTGTCTGTTTATTCTCGTAGTCATGATGGAGAGTCAGCCTCACGTCAGCACAAAGTCCTCCCACAGTGCAGGTTTTCCCCGCCTCGGTCCTCAGGCCTACTTCCACCTCATAATCCCCGGCCTTGCGTGATTGGTGTGTCCGGATTTATGGGCGGCACAGGCGGGCTGAGAGTCCCGAATGTCGGGAGGAGGAGATGCTGTTAGCTCCAGAGGCCTGAGCCTGAATGCCCGACGTTGTGTAGGTAATGACATTGTAGGAATGAAGTCCAGCAGTGTATATAATATAATTATGCTGTAGGATGTAATAAAGCTGCCATTTTACAGTATATTAATGGTATGAAGATGACTGGATAACTCCATAAGCCTCAACATTGAGTCACTTATTAGTAATGTTGTTTATGTGACACTTTGGTTTACACTGACGCAAAATGGGCGTTTCTGCGAATAGTGTTGTCTGTCATACACGTCCACCGTTTTCTTTGTCATTGTGGATACGTCAGACATGTACAAAAGACTTCACGCCACCTCGATGAAGTAAACTTTGCTCCATAGGCGGCCATTTTAAGTCTTTATTACAAAGTTAATGGAAGCAAGTAACAAAAAGTATTTAAAAATAACTCAGGCAAAAAAAAATAATTTTTGTGTCGGAGTTGTTTTCGTCTGTAATTGCGCAATTTTTCAGCGTCTGGACAACTCGGTGGCCACATTTAGGCATAGTGTCGTGACAAGTCAGTAATATGTGGATAATTTCTCGTACTGGCCCAATTTGGGAAAATTAGCACACTTTTCTAACTTTCGCCACCTCGTCGACTGTATTTTTTGACAAACCTGGAGCACAGATGAGAAAAAAATTGGAGCATATTTTGGTTTTTCGTACCAGACATTCACATATTATCATGGTCTGAGTACAGACCATCACGTACATACCGACCGCAGGTCTCTTCACCCACACTTATTATATATATATATATATATATATATACAGTACAGGCTAAAAGTTTGGACACACCTCATTTAAAGATTTTTCTGTATTTTCATGACTATGAAAATTGTACATTCACACTGAAGGCATCAAAACTATGAATTAACACATGTGGAATTATATAGTTAACAAAAAAGTGTGAAACAACTGAAAATATGTCTTAGGCTGCGTGCCCACGTTGCGGATTACAAGCGTATTTGCTGCGGATTTTCCGCAGCGGAAACGCTTGTAAAACGCTTGGTAATCCGCATCCCATGGTCCCCAATGAGAATCCGCAAGTTCTATGCCCATGCTGCGTTCAAAAATCCGCGCATGTTCATTAATTTTGCGTTTCCGCAAGCGGAATTGCCTTATACAATGCAATAAAAAACGCAAGGCAATTCCGCATGTCGAAAACGCGCGATAAACGCTTGCGGAATTCCGCATGCGTTTTTCCGGGAGAGGACATGCGGAAATGAAGCAGAAATTTTCTGCTTCATTTCCGCAACGTGGGCACATAGCCTTATATTCTAGGTTCTTCAAAGTAGCCACCTTTTGGTTTGATGACTGCTTTGCACACTCTTGGCATTCTCTTGATGAGCTTCAAGAGGTAGTCACCGGAAATGGTCTTCCAACAATCTTGAAGGAGTTCCCAGAGATGTTTAGCACTTGTTGGCCCTTTTGCCTTCACTCTGCGGTCCAGTTCACCCCAAACCATCTCGACTGGGTTCAGGTCTGGTGACTGTGGAGGCCAGGTCATCTGGCGTAGCACCCCATCACTATCCTTCTTGGTCAAATAGCCCTTACACAGTCTGGAGGTGTGTTTGGGGTCATTGTCCTGTTGAAAAATAAATGATAGTGCCGCTCACAGGCAGAAAAGGCAGAGGGAGGTAATTATAAAGAAGTTGCTTTTCATCATAAAAACGCTTTGGCATATTTTAAATAGTAGTGTACAACCCCTTTAATGAAATAAAAAACACACGGTTTTTAATTTATTTATTTTTATTGCACGGGTCCGCGAAGCCATCGATCTCCTGAAAAAAAATGTAAAATAGCAAACAACCATATCCCTCACCTGTCCGCCGTCAACGATGCAGTCCATGTACCGACAATGAGTGTCCCACGTCGATGCATGTCACTTCTACAGCAGTGACATCGGCAATCATGATGTCACTGCTATAGAAGACAGCATTGTATACTGACAGGGGTGTAAAATCATATACATGCTGCTGCAGGAGGTCACTGGGGTTCATCAGCTGATGAGCCCCAGTGAGCTCTCACCGCCATCACCCTGGGAACTTTCTTCTGAAGGTTCCCACGGTGGGGTCACGTGAGCAATCAGCTGATAGGTCACGTAACTGATAAGCTGATCGCTGATGTCACCGCAGGTCCTGGCAGCTCAGTACACTGCGGGGAGCGAGCCTGCTCCCTGCAGTATACCGCCGGGAGGAGAGGATGGCCACCGGGGACCAAGAGGATGCCGGACAGGTGAGTATAGAGGGTTTTTTTTTTTTTTTACTTTTTTTTTTCTTTTTTTTTTAACAGCGTGGTAGCCGGCTTGGCTGGGAAAACTGCTCCTCCCAGCGGCGGTCAGATGAGAGGAATTGTAGTCCTCCTCTCAAATCCGGGTACCACCCGCACTGTCTTTCCGCCGCAAATTTACAGCCATTGACTTTAATTGAAACGCAGCAAATCGACATATACCTGCGGGTTTGCTGCGGTTCAATGCAAGTCAATGGGCGCGAGTTTGTGGCGGAAACGCCTGCAAAATGGTCATGCTGCGTTTTTTAACGCAACGCGAATCCGGAGCGTAAATTTACGCATCATGTGCACAGCACATCCGGATTAGCATTGCTATACCTGGCAGACCTATTAACAAGCGTTTTTGTGGCGGGAAAAGATCAGGAATAGGACAGACATTTATAGGACATTTCATAACTTTCCCAAATTCTTATGAAAAAATATTCCCCACAAACTGCATTGAACTACTGTACCCAATGCATTATATATTTTAGAAGTCGGTCCATTATATACCGACTCCACCAAAATGGGCTCCGACTGCACTACTCCGACTCCACAGCCCTGTAATGCATTCTAGAAAAGCCAAACCATTTTTCATCAATGTGCTGCATCCGCTTCTTACCAATTTTTGGAATGTTTTGGTGTGGGCACCATTTTCCTCGTAGAAAAAAAAAATGTCCTTGCCTTTCCTACTTATTTATGACCTGATAATATTTAGCTTTTGTGCTTTATTTTTTTCTTCCCTTCATTCTCTATTTCTCCGTTGACGTAACCTCAATGTTTTTTTGTTTTTTTGCAGGACAAGTTGTACAACCCCTGGCAAAAATTATGGAATCACCAGGCTCGGAGGATGTTCATTCAGTTGTTTAATGTTGTTGAAAAAAAGTAGATCGCAGACATGGAACAAAACTAAAGTCATTTCAAATGGCAACTTTAGGGCTTTAAGAAACACTAAAAGAAATCAAGATTAAAAATGTGGTACTCAGTAAGGGTAATTTTTTTTTTCAGACCAAGCAGAGGGAAAAATTATGGAATCACTCAATTCTGAGGAAAAAATTATGGAATCACCCTTTAAATTTTCATTTACAAAACTAACACCTGCATCAAATTAGATCTGCTTGTTAGTCTGCATCTAAAAAGGAGTGATCACACCTTGGAGAGCTGTTGCACCAAGTGGACTGACATGAATCATGGCTCCAACATGAGAGATGTCAAGTGAAACAAAGGAGAGGATTATCAAATTCTTAAAAGAAGGTAAATCATCACGCAATGTTGCAAAAGATGTTGGTTGTTCACAGTCAGCTGTGTCTAAAATCTGGACCAAATACAAACAACATGGGAAGGTTGGTAAAGGCAAACATACTGGTAGACCAAGGAAGACATCAAAGCGTCAAGACCGGAAACTTAAAGCAATATGTCTTCAAAACAGGAAATGCACAACAAAACAAATGAACGAAGGGGAGGAAACTGGAGTCAATGTCTGTGAACTGTAAAAAACCGCCTAAAGGAAATGGGATTTACATACAGAAAAGCTAAACAAAAGCCATCATTAACACCTAAACAGAAAAAACAAGGTTACAGTGAGCTAAGGAGAAGCAATCGTGGACTGTGGATGACTGGATGAAAGTCATATTCAGTGATGAATCGCGAATCTGCATTGGGCAAGGTGATGATGCTGGAACTTTTGTTTGATGCCGTTCCAATGAGATTTATAAAGATGACTGCATGAAGAGAACATGCAAATTTCCACAGACGATGATGATATGGGGCTGCATGTCAGGTAAAGGCACTGGGGAGATGGCTGTCATTACATCTTCAATAAATTCCCAAGTTTACATTGATATTTTGGACAGTTTTCTTATCCCATCAATTGAAAGGATGCTTGGGGATGATGACATCATTTTTCAAGATGATAATGCATCCTGCCATAGAGCAAAAACTGTGAAAACATTCCTTGAAAGAAGACACATAAGGTCAATGTCATGGCTTGCAAATAGTCCGGATCTCAATCCAATTGAAAATCTTTGGTGGAAGTTGAAGAAAATGGTCCATGACAAAGCTCCAACCTGCGAAGCTGATCTGGCAACAGCAATCAGAGAAAGTTGGAGCCAGATTGATGAAGAGTACTGTTTGTCACTCATTAAGTCCAAGCCTCAGAGACTGCAAACTGTTATTAAAGCCAGAGGTGGTGCAACAAAATACTAGTGATGTATTGGAGTGTTCTTTTGTTTGTTTTTCATGATTCCATATTTTTTTCCTCAGAATTGAGTGATTCCATAATTTTTTCCATCTGTTTGGTCTGAAAAAAATTACCCTTACTGAGTACCACATTTTTTATCTTGATTTCTTTTAGTGTTTCTTAAAGCCCTAAAGTTGCCATTTGAAATGACTTTAGTTTTGTGCCATGTCTGTGATCTGCTTTTTTTAAACAACATTAAACAACTGAATGAACATCCTCCGAGCCCGGTGATTGCGTAATTTTTGCCAGGGGTTGTAGTACAAGAATGATGGTATTAAAGGCAGGGCTGTGGAGTCAGCCAAACCTCCGACTCCTCAATTTCCATGCCACCGTCTCCACGACTCCGACTCCCTCATACATGGCTCATGTTTAAGTGATAAATTTACTGTAGCACAGATTCATCTCCTCTAAAAGTCTAGACACTTAGATCAGGAATAGGACAGACATTTATAGGACATTTCATAACTTTCCCAAATTCTTATGAAAAAATATTCCCCACAAACTGCATTGAAGTACTGTATCCAATTTATTATATATGTTAGGAGTCGGAGTTGGTCCATTTTATACCGACTCCACCAAAATGGGCTCCGACTCTACGACTCCGACTTCACAGCCCTGATAAAGGGAATCTGTCACCCCCTGACACTTATCTGACCTCTTATATGGGCATACAATGATAGAAATGTAAATCTATACATACCTGTATGCCTCATATTAGAGGTCTTGTTGCTGTGAAATGTCTTTTTATTCTTACAAGTTTCTGATGTGTTCCACACCTGGGGACTGGAAGAAATCCCCGCCTCCTGTGTGAATTATAATGTCCTCCCTTCTCCCCTGCATGTCACAGTTCCTGTATTTGGCTGCTGCAACTGCACATCACAGGGCACTGTAAGACGGCATTGGCCTTAGCGACCTATGATGAAAATGTACGTCCTGGGCAAGAGATACGACCCAAATCCCATCTATGGTTGCTATCGCACCCTGGGCTGGATACAGTTGTATGTAGGACCATGGGCAACAAAGTCTTAATAGGCAGCTTATTTACCCAGCTCTTCATAGACCCCCACAGCTCAGTGCCCCTCTGGCTCCTTCATGTCCTATCCTCTGATTGTGGACATCTGGCAAGAGGGTTCTTGTAATACAACGGGATCTCTACACACCTGGCAAAGGGATAGTTACATCTCTATGTACCATTTTAGCCCCATATAAACTCTCAAAGGTGACACCTATAGTAGTGCCCTGATGGCACCTGACTACCCTCCTCATGCCGTACATGACACTTCTGCTGTAGACCCGATCCACGGTTACACAGGGTTATCTGCTAACATGAGAGAGATGCAGATTTACTATAAACCAGTGATGAGACATGTGTAAGCAAGCAGGAAACCACATGCTGAGAATGGAGGTGGCGGTTTCCTCCTAAAGAGCTGGGGTGTAATAACCCCACTCATTTTTGCAGAAAGGATGAGGAAAATGCAAGGTAAATGTTTAATCTAGTGGTTGATTAAGGCTACGTTCACACGTTCAGTATTTGGTCAGTATTTTACATCAGTATTTGTAAGCCAAAACCAGGAGTGGGTGATAAATACAGAAGTGGTGACGTGTTTCTATTATACTTTTCCTCTGTCTGTTCCACTCCTGGTTTTGGCTTATAGATACTGATCTAAAATACTGAACATGTGAATGGGTCCTTATAGTGAGAGTCCTGAGCTCTACTCACCCATGCTATAATTATCTCGCTTCTTAATGATGTTCTGTGGGTTCAGCCACTTCTCTTCTTCTGTACCAAATTAATCCACCTGTTTCCTACGTTTGTGCCGTATATTGGATCCTGGTTATAGCCATATGTTCAGCATATTTAAAGGGTTTATCCTGGATTAGTAAAAATGTCTGCTTTGTTCCAGAAATGGCGCCGCACCTGCCCACAGACTGTGACTGGTATTGCATCTCCGCTCTGTTGAAGGTAGTGGGCTGAGCTGCAATACCAGACACAAACTGTGGACAGGTGTGGCGCTGTTTTTAAAAGAAAGCAGTGATTTATTTTTTTAAGAATTCTGAACAACTCATTTATTCATAAATCCAAAGAGAGAAAATGCCAGGACCAAAATTCACACATGAAGTTTTTTGTAAAAAGTATACATTTTATTGAGCAGTAAGAATGAATTAATACTATCATAAAAATCCAATATCCAGATAAAGTGATGAATGAGAAGCTGAAGGAACCCCACAATATATAAATAACGAATTAGATTTAAAGCAACATAGTGCTAATGTAAATCAGGCTAAAGGTAACATAATCAAATATTATTAGTATATGATGATGGCTATATATAGATATATATATATATATATATATATATCTATAGTATATAGCCAGGGCTTAGGAGTCGGTATAGAAACTATTAAAGGTATTTTTTAAGGGTCTTCTTTTGTTTTTTGTCGGTATAAAGTGAACCAACTCCGACTCCTAAAATATATAATAAATTGGGTACAGTAGTTCAGTGCAGTTTGTGGGGAATATTTTTTCATAAGAATTTGGGAAAGTTATGAAATGTCCTATAAATGTCTGTCCTATTCCTGATCTAAGGGTCTAGACTTTTAGCTGAGATTAATCTGTGCTACAGTAAATTTATCACTTAAACTTGAACCATGTATGAGGGAGTCGGAGATGGAGTCGGTGTCATGGAAATTGAGAAGTCGGAGGTTTGGCTTACCGACTCCACATCCCTGTATAGAGCTATCATCATGATTAGACACAATTAAATAGATAAAGTCCCTCAGTTAACAAAGTATAATTAGATCACATTTACAACATAATGAAGTCCCTTACTCACTCACCAAGGACCCAATGCGCATTTCGCTCCAGCGAGCGGCTTCAGCTCAGGCCCGGTGTCCTGTCACTCACTGAGCGCAGCTACGGAGCGGCTCATTCTCTTCGGCGTCAGTGGTCGCATGGATTACAGCGGGGATTGTTAGGACAGGTGAGTATATGAATTTTATAATTTTATTCTTATTTTTACAGGTGGACACTGCGGGAGGAGACTACCACTACCCTCATCATTGTCTCTGCTGGTGCTGATCGCAGCGCCGGCAGGTAACCATGATTAGGGCAGCGTTCAACACCAGTGTTTGGGAACAGCGCTAACTGTAGCGCTGATTCCCAGGCGCCGGTACATGTCACACTGATGACAGACAGATGTCATCCGTGTGGTACATTTTGTGGACCGTGCATCCGTAAAAAAAACAGACTCGTCTTCGTGTGGAGCATACGCACCCACAGTCCGTGAAAACACACTGAGATGTGCGCAGACCCATGGATTTGAATGGGTCTACGTGTTTCAGTGTCTCCGGTTCGTGTGAAAATTGTCACCACACGTACCAGGAATACTGAAGTGTGAAAAAGCCCTAAAAGAGACTTTTTTTTTTTTTGCATCATCATATTTTGAGAGCTAGAATTTTTCTATATTTCTGCCGACAGTCATATGAAGGCTTGTTATTTTGTGGGACGAGTTGACGTTTTTATTGGTACCATTTTCAGTCACATAACGTTTTTTGATCACTTTCTATTCCTATTTTTGTGAGGCAGAATGAACAAAAAACAGAAATTCAGGAATCATTTTTGGCATATTTTTTATGCCGTTCACTGTTTGGTAAATGTGATAAGGCAGCTTTATTCTTCGGGTCAGTACAATTACAGCGATACCACATTTACCGTTTATCTTTTTTTTATGTTTTGGTGCTTTTACACAATAAAAACAGTTTTTTAGGCAAAAATAATTGTTTTTGCATCCCTTTATTCTGCGAGCTATAGCTTTTTTTATTCTTCCACTAATGGAGCTGTATGGTGGTTTATTTCTTGTGGGACAAGATGACGTTTTCAGAGATAACATTTTTATTTACATTCGACTTTTTGATTGTGTTTTTATTTCATTTTATGTTCAGTGGTATGATGAAGAAGTATAGCTTTTTGCCACATTTTTTTTCTTATTTTTTACCATGTTCACTGAAGGGATTAACTATTGGGACAATTTTATAGGTCAGGTCATTCCGGACACGGTGATACCAAATATGTGTACTTTATTTGTTTCTCTTTGTTCTTACATAAATGAATATATATATTGGATTAATATATATTTATTTATTTATTTTTATTTTTTTTGTTCTTTATTTTGTGATTATTTTAATATATTTTTACAATTCTTTTTTTTTTAACTTTCTTTTTTTTTATCTTGTCCTAGGATGAGACATCAACTTTCCATTGAGTGATCACTTATCTAATATTCAGCATCGCGCAGACAGGGAGGTGGCGTGTTAGCTCCTGCCCTAAGTAGGATTTTACAGGCTACCGTCTCTAGGTGTCCCCTCGGCCATCTTTTGGTCTAGGGTCACCATGGAGATCATCGGCACAACGCGATTGCGTTGTGCCGACCGGAGCAGAAAGGGAGCTTCCTCATTCTCCAATGATGATCGATGTCGCTGTCACTATTGACAGCAGCATGAAAGGGGTTAAACGCCTGTGATTGGCGCTGATACCCACACTTGATCGAGCCGGCTCGATCCTCACACCATAATGTATGGCGGTTTATGGGAATGCACCTCCCGCGGTGCTTTACATGTATGACGGATGTCGTGAAGGGGTTAAAGCTAAGTTTGGTGCAGATTACATCAGAACAACTTTTGAGGCACGGTAGTTCTTGTCCCAACGTTAGATAAGAGCAGGAGACCATTATGTGCCGTATGTTGCATGTGTTTTGAAAATTAGATCAATTTTTTTTGTGCACATTTTTGTAAAATTTAATCAAAAATTATCTCCTTTGAAGACGGAGTTTATAGGAGATTTACAATGACAGGCACAGAGGTCTTCTGCAGACCACTGGCTGTCAGGAAAACCCATGACGCGCTTCCGTCTTGTGCAAGTTAAATGCCGCGGTCACAGATTGACAGCAGTATTAAACATTAACAGCCACCGGTGGATCGCGGATCCACCTGCGTCTGTTAGAGGCACATGACAGCTGACCAGATCAGCTGTCTTGTGCAGGAAAAGATGCGGGCTCAGCACTGGAGCCCACATGAAATGCAGGGAGGCGACCTATGACGTACCTATGTGTCCAAGGTTGTAAAGGGGTTAAGGTTTGGCATGGGTACTAGAAAATGGTGTAATTAATGGTGTAAAGTTGTGGCTTAGTCATTTATGACAATAAAATGTCATAATTTCCTCAAAAAATTTGGTGCAAATGCAATAATTAATGTCTTGCAGTATGTATAGGGTATACAATACTGTGCAAATGTTTTAGGCAGATACTTATCCATCATGCAGTAACATCAGAGAGGCGTCTGATTGGCTCCAAATGCCATGTAGGGGACACAGCTATCATGTGGAAAAGGTGCTCTGGTCAGATGAGACCAAAGTAGAACTTTTTGGGCTAAATGCAAAACGCTATGTGTGGTGGAAAACTAGCACTGCACATCACCCTGAAAACACCATCCCCACCGTGAAACATGGTGATGGCAGCATCATGCTGTTTGGAGGCTTTTCTTCAGCAGGGACAGTGAAAGCTGGTCAGAGTTGATGGGAAGACAGATGGATCTAAATACAAGGCAATCCTGGAGGAAAACTTGTTAGAGGCTGCAAAAGACTTTAGTCTGGGGTATAAGTTCACCTTCCAGCAGGACAATGATCCTAAACATACTGTCATAACTACAATGGAATGGTTTAGATCATGTGTGTGAATGGCCCAGTCACAGTCCAGACCTAAATCCCATTGAGAATCTGTGGCTGTGAAAATTGCTGTTCACAGACGCCTCTATCCAATCTCACTGAGCTAGAGTGAGTTTGCTAAGAAGAATGGGCAAAAATGTCAGTCTTTACATGTGCAAAGCTGATAGAGACATACCCCAAATGACTTGCAGCAGTAATTGCAGCAAAGGTGGTCCTGACTCGGGGGCTGAATACAAATGCACGTCACAATTTTCAGATTTATATTTTTAAGATATTTAAAAAAACATGTATCAATACATACATACATACATACATACATACATACATGTATGTATACCATGTCAAGACAACTGCGACAAATATTCACAATGCATGAGTTATAGGTCATTGATGCATTATAAACTTGATTTGTACCATGGGAATCTAATATTTATATATATTTATTAGATCCCCATGGTACAAATCTAGTTTTTAATGCATCAATGACCTATAACTCATGCATTGTGAATATTTGTTGCAGTTGTCTGGACATGTTATGCCAGCAGTGCCAGGCCACGGATATAGTAATATTATTTTTTCTGTTAATATATTACAGTGTCTTAATTTCCCAGCTATGTCCATGTATTTCCACTTGTGCTGGATCAGCAGTATTTCCGCAGCTAACGCTGTTGTAACATATGGAGCAGATTCCTCCACTGAGGAGGACATTATTACAGATTACTGATGTGATTTCTCACATTACATCTGTTCATTTCTGTATTAACCCTAAAGCCCTGTCCACTATAGGCCAGGTTCACGCCGTTAATAAAGGGTTGTTCATCACTTGGAAAAAGCCCTTCCAGAATATGTTTGTACTTTGGGCAACGAAATGTGGTAGCCATTTCTAACTATTCTTAGGACTTGTTCACAAGCTGCATTTTTTCCGCATGTTTTTCAAGGGTAGAAAGGCTGCAATTTAGTACAAGCAAAGTGAATGAGATTTCTAAAATTTGAATTATCAAAGCGTTTTCTCAGATCTACAGCATGTCAATTTTTTCGACATTTTTGCAGCATTTTTCACCTATTAAAATAAATGGAAAAGACTTGGTCCCAATAGAGGAAGATACATGGGAAGATAGTCCATACCACTAGTGTCCAGAAGTGAGGGGCAAATGCTTTCGCAATACTATCTGATCCATAGAGTATATAACACCCCTTTGCTCCTATATAACTTTGGTTACAAAAACAAATCAAACTGTTATAGGTGTGGCAATCCTGACGCAGACCTATGTCATGTAATGAGGAACTGCCCTAAACTTGGAAGATTTTGGAGAGAGGTTTTGGACCTTGTTTCCAACGTGATTGACTGTGAGATTCCCCAAGACCCTATAGTTTGTCTACTGGGATATGTAAATGGTCTACCAACTGAAGAGGCCCATCAGACAGCTATCCTCCGTCTACTATACCGGAGGATAGGCACCATGGCTGGACTCTCCGGGTCTGGCTCCTATGACATTAACATGGTCAAGAATGCTAGTGAATGCACTGGTTAGACAAATCTGATTTGTACGTAATCTAAGTGCAATAACTCCAGTCAATTGATAACTCACAGATAGATTTGAGATGATTAAATAAACTGAATATGTTAATAAATAAAGGAGAGACAGAAAGTGATTAACACATTTGATATGTATTAAAGTAAATAAATCATTTTATTGCATAAGAATTTAGCTGTTGGGGCGGAGGGGATGGGAGGGAAAGGAAACAGACATTGAGCAAAAGTAACGATATACGCCATAAAGGACATATGGACTTGATGTGAAAGATCCGGTAATATCCGGCTACTGTTTTTTTTTTTTTCCTTTTGAGGACTGAAGAGCTCGGCGCGAAAGGGTGGGTGTTGGGAAAAATTCAAATGTGTGATTGCAAACCTACTTGTTCATGTTTTAATAAAAAATATTTGATTAAAAATAAATAAATGGGGGAAAAAACTCACTTAAAGACACTCATAAACAGGCAAAAATATGTGCATTTTAGCATTTTTCCGGCCAACGCTGGTTTTTGGTACAGAGAATGCTGCAAATAGTTAGCATGTGCAGATACCCTTGGAGAGTTTCTAGATAACCAATGCTATTTAGTGCATGTCTTTCCTAAAAGCAAAGCATTCATGTTGGCTTTCTCCAAGAGCTGAAAGTGAAGGTCCATGAGTAGAATCTCACTTTGATCATGAAAGTGCCACATTACAGCTTTGTTTATTACAAAGCTTATAATATACCACATATTTGGAAATCGTTATGGTATGTTGGGGAGGCTCCTGGATTAAGGTGCAGATATGTTCATGCTGGTATTGACTACATTCATCTTGGAGATGACAGCCGAGTGTAAGGAGACTTGTAGGCCATGAAATGCTAAAATTTGCAAATAGGGAAGGGTTTATAACAACAGCTGTGAATGGAGCTAGCACTGTTATAAGCAGATGTCGGCTGTATAACACAGCTGGTACCTGCCAGGCATGATGTGAATTGAAATCTTAAACCCACTGTATACACCCGACATGCACTGTAAATATGCTGGGGATGTCGGGAAGGGGTTAAAGGGTCGATATTCACTTACAAGATTGTTACTGCCAATCGGTCGCACTAAAGACTCCGTTCTCTTTTTCTGTGTAGAGGCTATTTGCATGTTGGAAATTACAAAGCATGGCTGTATGTACCTTACAGTAGCAGACAGGTTGGGTCTCCACAATACAGACTGTCATGTATTTATAGCCAGATTCTGGTGTCTCCTCCAGTAAGAGACTGTCCAAACCAGGCTACCTACTCAGGATCGCTGTATTGCACCATTTACTGAAGACCAAGCCCAATCTCCACCAAAGTAGAATATGACTATTTGTCCTCGGACTGAAATATACATGCAAAAAACTTACCTGCCAGAATTCCTATTGCAGCGCCGATATAGCAACACCAAGTTAATACACTGCTCAAAAAAATAAAGGGAACACTCAAATAACATATCCTAGATCTGAATGAATATAATATTCTCATTGAATACTTTGTTCTGTACAAAGTTCAATGTGCTGACAACAAAATCACACAAAAATCATCAATGGAAATCAAATTTATTAACCAATGGAGGTCTGGATTTGGAGTCACCCCCAAAATTAAAGTGGAAAAACACACTACAGGCTGATCAAACTTTGATGTACTGACCTTAAAACAAGTCAAAATGAGGCTCAGTATTGTGTGTGGCCTCCACGTGCCTGTATGACCTCCCTACAATGCCTGGGCATGCACCTGATGAGGTTGCGAATGGTCTCCTGTGGGATCTCCTCCCAGACTTGGACTAAAGCATCCGCCAACTCCTGGACAGTCTGTGGTGCAACGTGACGTTGGTGGATGGAGCGAGACATGATGTCCCAGATGTGCTCAATCGGATTCAGGTCTAGGGAACGAGCGGGCCAGTCCATAGCTTCAATGCCTTCATCTTGTAGGAACTGCTGACACACTCCAGCCACATGAAGTCTGGCATTGTCCTGCATTAAGAGGAACCCAGGGCCAACCGCACCAGCATATGGTCTCACAAGGGGTCTGAGGATCTCATCTGGGTACCTAATGGCAGCCAGGCTACCTCTGGACTGTGCGGCCCTCCAAAGAAATGCCACCCCACACCATTACTGACGCACTGCCTAACCGGTCATGCTGAAGGATGTTGCAGGTTGCAGATCGCTCTCCACGGCTTCTCCAGTCTCTGTCACGTCGGTCACATGTGCTCAGTGTGAACCTGCTTTCATCTGTGAAGAGCACAGGGCGCCAGTGGCGACTTTGCCAATCCTGGTGTTCTGTGGCAAATGCCAAGCGTCCTGCACGTTGTGGGGCTGTGAGCACAACCCCCATCTGTGGACATTGGGCCCTCATACCACCCTCATGGAGTCAGTTTCTAACCGTTTGTGCAGACACATGCACATTTGTGGCCAGCTGGAGGTCATTTTGCAGGGCTCTGGCAGTGCTCCTCCTGTTCCTCCTTGCACAAAGGCGGAGGTAGCGGTCCTGCTGCTGGGTTGTTGCCCTCCTACGGCCCCCTCCATGTCTCCTGGTGTACTGACATGTCTCCTGGTAGCGCCTCCAGCCTCTGGACACTACGCTGACCGTCACAGCAAACCTTCTTGCCACAGCTCGCATTGATGTGCCATCCTGGATGAGCTGCACTACCTGAGCAACTTCTGTGGGTTGTAGAGTCCGTCTCATGCTACCACGAGTGTGAAAGCAAAAAGTGACCAAAACATCAGCCAGAAAGCATTGGTACTGAGATGTGGTCTGTGGTCCCCACTTGCAGAACCACTCCTTTATTGAGGGTGTCTTGATAATTGCCAATAATTTCCATCTATTGTCTATTCCATTTGCACAGCAGCATGTGAAATTGATTGTCAATCAGTGTTGCTTCCTAAGTGGACAGTTTGATTTCACAGAAGTTTGATTAACTTGGAGTTATATTCTGTTGTTTAAGTGTTCCCTATATTTTTTTGAGGAGTGTATATTGCAGAGTGTGTGATAATATAATATTAGACATTTCTGCTATTCATGAATGAGCAGCAAAATGAATGTGCACATTGCAAATTGTGTTATTTTTAATGGATTGCAATAAAAATGGAAAAATGGAAATAGCACCCTTCGAGGAATAAAAAAATACAAGTTACAACGTGGGGGGGAAGGGGAGGACAGCAAGCTATGAAGAAGGCATGTCTCCCAACAGGAAGTCCTAGCACCGTTCAATGGAGATGCCCCACTGTCAGACTGGTTGCCAGAGCATGAGAGCATGCTGGGAGTTTTATGCCGGTTTCACACATCCGTACTTCGCAATTGGAGTACAGACTGTAATGTATGGACCGGCCGCGGGTCTCCTGAACCAAAGTCAATAGCATTAGACCTCATTCACACGTCCGTGCCTAAACATGTACATGAAAATATGGTACCGGTGTGATCAGTATCTTGGATCAGTGTGTCCGTTTTTACCATCAGGGTGTAGTCCGTGTGTCCGTTTATGTCATCAGTGATCAGTGTTTTTCACTGATGGATAAAAATAATGACAAAGCTTCCTCTATCCTTTGCAATGTTAAATACAGACAGCACACAGACTGTACACTGATGCCATCCGTGTGCTGTATGTGTTTTTCACGGACCCATAGACTTGTATTGGCCCTTCTCATCCGTGAACCTGGATAAAAAATGGACATGACTCCATGAGTTTTGCACATACACACGTTTTGACACGCTGCAGACTTTACAATCCGCACCGCAGATCAATTTCTGGGCAGCAGTTGTCAGCGACTTGTAGATGAGATGTGTTGGGATCTCGTTAACATTGCTATTACTGATTATTCTGTGGATTTTCTGCACACAAATCCGCAATGTGTAAATTTACCTATACAATCTGTCAGTAATATGTGAAAGATCTGAGCTATCTGATCTAAGAAAAAAACCTCCTGCATCATAGGAGCTCAGCTGCAGGGTTAGACATGTGTCTAGAAACAAGCTTGCTGATTGTTTCCAGTGATATCAAATGGTGAACACAGCTCTAGACTATAATACAGGCTGTAATTTTGGATTAGTTCAAGGTAAGTTTTTAAATTTTTTTTTATTACATACAGTATAGATTTATACAAGAACCTTACATTACACGGTGCCCACTGAAGTCAACAACCGACCCCGTAATACATGGCGCTAGTAAGTGTGAATTATTGTTTGCAGTCGTTCTTTGTATTGGCTTATATAGAGGGGTCACGAGTAGGGGACCGCACTACCCCTATGACATTTGTTTGCCCTGGTACATATGGACAGCACTTGTTCTAGCACTTATTTATTGCATTCACCTTCTCTGTATACTGGTGCTGTTATGGGATGACCATTTCCCTATCCTTTAGTTGTACAGGTTGTTTTCCAGTGTGCATTCCCAAGGTGTTCACCTCTGTAGTAAACAGTTCTTTCACGCTCCTGAGAATAAAAATTACTAGGGTGGATATCTTTTAATATCAGTGGATGTTGTGTATATGGACTTTTCAAAAGCTTTTGATACGGTTCCACACAAAAGGTTGATACATAAAATGAGAACAATGGGGATAGGGGAAAATATATGTATGTGGGTTAAGAATTGGCTCAGTGATAGGAAAGAAAGGGTGGTTATTAATGGAAAACACTCAGACTGGGTCTCAGTTAACAGTGGGGTACCACAGGGGTCAGTATTGGGCCCCCTTCTTTTTAACATATTTATTAATGACCTTGTAGGGGGCATACAGAGTAATATTTCAATATTTGCAGATGACACTAAACTCTGCAGGGTAATCAATACAGAGGAGGACAATTTTATATTACAGGAGGATCTATGTAAACTAGAAGCTTGGGCTGATAAATGGCAAATGAGCTTTAATGGGGATAAATGTAAGGTAATGCACTTGGGCAGAGGAAATAAAATGTATAATTATATGCTTAATTGTAAAACACTGGGCAAAACTGTAACTGAAAAAGACCTGGGTGTATTGGTGGACGACAAGCTCACGTTTAGTGGCCAGTGTCAGGCTGCTGCTGCAAAGGCAAATAAAATAATGGGATGCATTAAAAGAGGCATAGATGCTCATGAGGAGAACATAATTTTACCTCTATACAAGTCACTAGTGCAACCACACTTAGAATACTGTGTACAGTTCTGGTCTCCGGTGTATAAGAAAGACATAGCTGAACTAGAGCGGGTGCAGAGAAGAGCGACCAAGGTTATTAGAGGACTGGGGGGTCTGCTATACCAAGACAGGTTATTACACTTGGGGTTATTTACTGTGGAAAAAAGAAGGCTTAGGGGTGATCTTATTACTATGTACAAGTATATGAGGGGACAGTACAAAGACCTTTCTACTGATCTTTTTACTCTGAGGCCTGAGACGGGGACAAGGGGGCATCTTCTACGTCTGGAAGAAAGAAGGTTTAATCATAATCACCGACGTGGATTCTTTACTGTAAGAGCAGTGAGACTATGGAACTCTCTGCCGCATGATGTTGTAATGAGTGATTCACTGTTAAAATTTAAGAAGGGCATGGATGACTTTCTTGAAAACTATAATATTACAGGTTATAAATACTAGATTCCTTGATAGGGCGTTGATCCAGAGAACTAGGCTGATTGTCGTATGGAGTCGGGAAGGAATTTTTTTCCCCAATGTGGAGCTTAGTGTTTGCCACATGTTTTTTTTTTTGCCTTCCTCTGGATCAACATGTTAGGCTATGGGTTGAACTAGATGGACTTAGTCTTCCTTTAACCTTAAAAACTATGTTACTATTGATTTCACACTTCTTGTCGTAACCCGAGTGTCTATGGGATCACAGACACTCTACATTTACAGTGCATTGTGAAAGTATTTGGCCCACTTGAACTTTTCTACCTTTTGCCACATTTCTGGCTTCAAACATAAAGATATCAAAATTCAAATTTTTTTGGGAAGAATCAACAACAAGTGAGACACAATCGTGAAGTGGAACAAAATTTATTCGATATTTTAAACTTTTTAACAAATTAAAAACTGAAAAGTTGGGCGTGAAATATTATTCGGCCCCTTTACTTTCAGTGCAGCAAACTCACTCCAGTAGTTCAGTGAGGATCTCTGAATGATCCAATGTTGTCCTAAATGACTGGTAATGATAAATAGAATCCACCGGTGTGTAATCAAGTCTCCGTATAAATGCACCTGCTCTGTGATAGTCTCAGGGTTCTGTTTCAAGTGCAGAGAGCGTCATGAAGACCAAGGAACACACCAGGCAGGTCCGAGATACTGTTGTGGCGAAGTTTAAAGCCAGATTTGGATACAAAAAGATTTCCCAAGTTTTAAACATCTCAAGGAGCACTGTCCAAGCGATCATATTGAAATGAAAGGAGTATCAGACCACTGCAAATCTACCAAGAACCAGCCATCCCTCTAAACTTTCATCTCGAACAAGGAGAAGACTGATCAGAGATGCAGCCAAAAGGCCCATGATCACTCTGGATGAACTGCAGAGATCTGCAGCTGAGGTGAGAGAGTCTGTCCATAGGACAACAATCAGTCGTACACTGCACAAATCTGGCCTTTATGGACTAGTGGCAGGAAGAAAGCCATTTCTCAAAGATATCCATAAAAAGTCTTGTTTGAAGTTTGCCACAAGCCACCTGGGAGACACACCAGACATGTGGAATAAGGTGCTCTGATCAGATTAAACCATAATCGAACTTTTTGGCCACAATGCAAAACTATATGTTTGGCGTAAAAGCAACACAGCTCATCACCCTCAAAACACCATCCCCACTGTCAAACATGGTGGTGGCAGAATCATGGTTTGGGCCTGCTTTTCTTCAGCAGGGACAGGGAAGATGGTTAAAATTGATGGGAAGATGGACAGAGCCAAATACAGGACCATTCTGGAAGAAAACCTGTTGTAGTCTGCAAAAGACCTGAGACTGGGATGGAGATTTATCTTCCAACAAGACAATGATCCCAAACATAAAGCAAAATCTACAATGGAATGGTTCAAAAATAAACGTATCCAGGTGTTAGAATGGCCAAGTCAAAGTCCAGACCTGAATCCAATCGAGAATCTGTGGAAAGAGCTGAAAACTGCTGTTCACAAACGCTCTCCATCCAACCTCAATGAGCTCGAGCTGTTTTGCAAGGAAAAATGGGCAAGAATTTCAGCCTCTCGATGTGCAAAACTGATAGAGACATACCCCAAGCGACTTGCAGCTGTAATCGCAGCAAAAGGTGGCACTACAAAGTATTAACTCAAGGGGGCCGAATATTATTGCACGCCCTACTTCTCAGTTTTTAATTTGTTAAAAAAAATTCAAATATCCAATAAATTTCGTTCCACTTCACGATTGTGTCCCACTTGTTGTTGATTCTTCCCAAAAAGAATAGAATTTTATATCTTTGTTTGAAGCCAGAAATGTGGCAAAAGGTAGAAAAGTTCAAGGGGGCCAAATACTTTCACAATGCACTGTATCTAATTGTCACTGCCGTTGCCGTATATCGCGTAATGTCCTGTGTGTTAATAGAAAAAAATATTATGATCATTAATGTAAAATGTTTACAGTGGTGACGAGCCTGATGTGCCGCTCTTCTATGTGTGTATGGGTGAGGAATTGTATAGTGGAGGAGAAGATCTGCATCAGAACCCTTTTAAAAATGTGTTTTTGTAGTCACAGACCTTCTGTTAGAAAATTTTCTGTGCCTGTGTCCCTTTAGCCTTGTTACTATAGGGACCCTAAAGCCCCTCTCTACTATAGACGGTGGGACAGATCGCTTTCTATCCCACTAATAATCAGAGTAGAGAGCTGATAGACTCCTCTGTCATCTCTGATGATGACATTACACATCACCAGTCTAGAGCTGCCATTACTCCCAGCTCAGGTGGATGGCATCACTGGATATCATCAGGTTGCAAAATCTTGTATTGGCTGCAACTGCTTGATGGCACTTGAAGGCTATGCCCAGATCCCATCTGTTTCACCGTTCATGACTCGTTTCGGGGCTTCTACCTTAATTCCCGAAAAATAGGATTCAAAAATGTCTCTGACACATCCATTGATTTCAGTTTGGTTGGTTTCACACATAAGATATTCAAGGTCCGAATATGGGTCGTGATTTCCGGACAGGCCACAGGTCTCCTGATCCATGCTCAGAAGCCTCACTGGCATATATGAGGCGGTTACGCCAAGGGCAGGAGACACACGGTCCATACTTGGACCATGAAAGTTGTATGTCAAAAACAGGAAACTTTGGACTCCTTTTGACCTTTTTCTGGCTGTGTGCGTCTTTTTAGCCTTACCCAATTGCAGAATAACTTAAATTTTCAGTAGAATTTTATGTTTTGGACTCCATTTGCCTAACTGAAGTCAGTGGCGCCATTGTGGGCACGTCTGAAAATCGTGTTTTTTCAGAGATATAAAGTGAAGCCCACAATAGAATCATGTATGGGAACACAGCACAGTGACTGGCACCAGGTACTGTGCCTGTAATGTACTTCTCCGACACTAAAACACCCTGGGTGGCACTGTTTAGGGGCAAAGTGACTGGCTAAAAGCAACTGAAGCAGATTACAGGGTTGGTCAAATTGATTGGATAAATAGAGATCCTACTGTGTATGGTCCATATAAATCAATGACCTGCCCTGGGTCTATGGCAAATAGCCAGAATCCATCTTTTTTTCATGAAGGAAGATATTTGAAGATCTGCTGTGAAAATCCACAACATAAATTGCCATATTACGGGTTTAAAGTCCACAATTCAGGTCATATTTTGCTGATTTTATGCTGCAGTGTGTGGATGGGAAATCGACAGCGTAGCCGCCACGTGTCCGCACACCTTTAAGGTAAATGCACACATTTCATACCTGCAGCAGAATCCACGGTGTAATGCAACCTGATCGGTATAAATTGACCTGTGGTGCAGACTTTGAAATCCTCAGCATATCAATTCTTTTACCGATTTTTCACTTTGCAATGTATCGGGTGAAATTCACAACAAAAATCCACTTGTAACACATGGGGATTTTGCTGCAAAAATCCCCATGTGTGCAGGTCATTTAATGTAGATCTCCTCCCACTAAGGCCAAATTCAGACACCTGTGAAAATTTTTCCTAGTATGGACCATGACATTTGGACAGGCGACAGGTCTGCTGACCTGACTTCCTCAAATATGTCAGTGAGGTTGTTGAGTTTGGATCAGGAGACCCGTGGCTGCTCCAGACTTCACTCCGTACTCTGATCGTGTTTCATAAACTTCTGAATTCGGCCTAAATAATATTTCCCGCTAAAATAAAAATTAGTGAAGAACACTCCTTGCTTGTTCTTAGTTCTACCTTCTTCTGTTTGGCCACTAATATGGCTACTATCGCAGTCCTAATACGATTTGTCACTCCGCTAACTATGCAGGGATCTGTTTGGAAAGCTGGGTGACAGCTCCTGTGATTGCTGCAGTGATAATTTGACACTTCTCATCCTTATGTCTGAGAAATCACTACAGAGAAATTCTGCATTTGTAAAGTGCTGCGGAATATGTTGGCGCTATAAAAATTATTATTATTATTAGCTTTAATCTTGCCCGTCTCACATGTTCTGCAGCAATGCTTTTCTTTATGTTTCTGTATCTTGTAGGTACGGTCTTCTCGTCATTTTTCTACAAACCAAGTCAACAGCAGCGGATCAGAGTTCACCTGTTATCAGGCCATGGTACAGCAGAGCAGTGCCACGGCAGTAGCTGGCAGTACTTTTGTCCTGTAGAGGAAGCACAGCACTGAAGCTTTGTACGCAGCAGTCTAGGATTGTGCAGCGCTGAGTCCTGGACACATGGGGACTGATCAGGATGAAACTGGATACCAGAGGCAATTTAATGCAGCTGTGTCCGTTATTCAGAGCTTACCAAAAAATGGTATGTAAAGCCCTATGTGACCCAGTGTTATGTCACAAGTCCATGTAATGTCCCTTTATGCTACTAGTTATTATGTGTCTGTAATACATCACATTGATTATATCCCTATTCCTCCATGATTTATAGACCCAGCCTCCCTGCCATAAAAGAGAACACTGGACAGTATGGAGGGCAGTGGTAGATCAAAGTAATGATGTAATTACAGTAGACTGTGCTATATAGGTACATATGAATACAATAATGGGAGGGCAGGTGAAGTCCTCATCTGTGGTACCAGCTGTCGCTTTTGCCCCAGGAGCTTCAAGATATCTTTGTCATTAAAGGGTTTTTTCCACAAAGTTAACTTTAAAGTTTTTAATTAATAGATCTTGGAATGTGTTTAAATTTTTTTTCCTGTGCTGAGATAATCTTATAAATGTTCCCCTGCTGTGTACTGTGTAATGACTGTGTCTGACCGTACAGGAACATGGTCTGATTATACCACAGCTCCTGGGTAAGGGAGGAAGGAAAAGAGTATACAGACATTACAACTGGGGATCACAGCTGATTCTTTTTATGAGAAAGCATTTCCTGACTTTAAAAAAAAAAAAAAAAAATGTTTTACCTCACAGAAAGCAGCAGCTGCAACCCTATGCTGTCCTGTCTATATACTCCTTTGCTTCTTCCCAGGAGATGTGGTATGATCAGACCATGTTCCTGTACGGTCAGACTCAGCCATTACACAGTACACAGCTGGGGCACATTTATAAGATTATCTCAGAACAGGAACATTTTATTTAAACACATCCAATTGTGGAAATTATTATTCCAAGATCTATTGATTAAAATTAACTTTGTTCGCAGGAAAACCCCTTTAACACAGCTGCCAGCTTTCTCCTTGTACTCTGTCCATTACTCTGACACCTTGTCCTGGTTTCCACTTATCCAAGCTACAATGACAATGATAGTCGGGTAATGATGTAGAAGTCGTGCATAAACAATATATCTAGACAGATAAGACCTCTTCAGTGTTAATAGGCTGATCTATAAAAGCCGCCTTTGCTTAGCATTATCAACTTATTCTGTGTATAGGGTCCTATGTGTCTATTCACCTTCTGTCTCCTCATTCGCTAAATGACTGGACTTTTTATCCTGGTTCCCCCAGGCGCTTATCGGCCGTCCTATGAAGAAATGCTCCGATTCTACAGCTACTACAAACAGGCTACCCTAGGACCCTGCAATATATCTCGCCCCGGTTTTTGGGATCCCATCGGAAAGTACAAGTGGTATGAATGCTATACTTTATTTCATATGCCAGAATGTGAATGTCTTAAAGGGACAGTCTGTCATTCAGAATGCTCATTTGTGAGCAAGAGTGGAGCGGCGATAAGTATTTTCAGATTCGACCTGGTCATGGATTACTTGGATAACGATTATGCATGCCATGTAATGCTACATTTCCCCAGCAACAGAGTTTCTTAAAGGGTTGTCATAATGGGACAACCCCTTTAAAGAGCATCTGTCACTTACCATAAACATGTATTTTTTTTACCTGGTGTAAATGTTAATGCTCTCCTGAATCTAAGGTTGTTTTTATTTTTTCCTACTCCTCTCCGTTCCTGATATATGGCCCCCTCTTCCCAATATATTAAATTAATCCAACCTTATTATCCAAGTGGGCGTGGTTATCTAATTTCTGAGTGAGATCTTTGACCATGCCCAGTTGTAAAACAAATTTTCTATATTTATATACAAGGAAGAGGGGCCCATATCTCACTAACTGAGAGGAGCAGGAACAAAAAATAATGCCAGATTCAGGAGAAAATTGCAGCTTGCATTATGTAAAAAATACATATTTATGGCAAGTTACCGCTCTTCTTTAGGGACCGGCTATACCGTTTGTACGGACATTAGCGAATGTATGCAGAATACAGCAATTGCGGAAGTGAAAGATTGGTGAATACTAAGCAATGTAGACAAAGCACAAACTTCTATATTCTGTTTTTCTGCGACCCAGATCAGCCTATTCTGTAATGTTTTATAGCAGGGTCCCAGGAGGTTTAATTCCATATCACTTTGCTCTTAATTTCCACTGAACAATTATCCATTTTTGCATACCAGTTTACATTATTTTGGTCTAAGGGGTAACCTCTCTCTTTGTGGAGTGACATGCTTAACATGCCAATGTAAGGAGACTTATAGGCCATGAAATGCTCCTGGGAAATTAAATATGCAAATTGCCTTTTCAGAGAGGAAGAGGGCTTGAACTCTAGTGCCACCTATTGGAAGGGCAACACCCCAAATCACATGTCTGCAAATTTGAGATTCTGGTTTGGCTTTTATCCTAAGTAGTGATGAGCGAGTATGTTTTGTTAACCCTTTCGCCGAGTATACTCGGGCGAGCACCGAGTATTTATATGTCTGCTTCTTACACATTCCTCACATGTATTAAAGCTGTCAAAAAGTCGCAAATCATGCACACGGGAGTGATTCAACCATATCACCGAGCAGCTGTAAATACTCGGTGCTCGGCCCGAGCATACCCGAAAGGGTTAACAAAACATACTCGCTCATCACTAATCCTAAATCTTGTGGCAAGACTTGTTAAAGGGTCAATATTGACTTTATTAAGGATTGCTGCTTCCAATAGGTGGCGCTAGAGTTCAAGTCCTCTTCCTCTCTTAGGCAATTTACATACATTATTTTGGTCTTTTGCAGGGACGCATGGAGCAAGCTTGGTGATATGAGTCAAGAGGATGCCATGTGTTCTTATATCAGAGAAATGAAAATGGTTGCACAAAAGGTACACTATATAACGTGTGATGTCTTATCAAATGCAAAGTCTAATAATGTTGTAAACATTAAATAAAGCCATTATCATGACCCACGTCCCATCTGATCTCACCTTAGTCCCGACCGTTTATTTGATTATCAGTCACTAACATGAAGTTCTCATATTATGTACAGTAAATAGCCATAGCATTAGTCTACGGTTCACCCCATAAGGGAGTGGTACAGTAGTTCAAGATGGTCACCATAGACTTTGTTGGCACCTAGGTCTACATATCATCAGAGTCTAGCAAATGGTATATGTACCAGTCCACATTAACTACACTGCCATGCCGGGTAGAAAATATAATGCACCCTGGGTGTCTAAGGAGGGACTGGCAAGCTAGAATTTTTTGGTTAGGGCATGCATATGCAAAGCTAGGCCAGTCAGCTTAATGGTTTATCAGTAGTGTTGATATATACAGTACAGACCAAAAGTTTGGACACACCTTCTCATTTAAAGATTTTTCTGTATTTTCATGACTATGAAAATTGTACATTCACACTGAAAGCATCAAAACTATGAATTAACACACGTGGAATTATATACTTAACAAAAAAGTGTGAAACAACTGAAAATATGTCTTATATTCTAGGTTCTTCAAAGTAGCCACCTTTTGCTTTGATGACTGCTTTGCACACTCTTGCCATTCTCTTGATGAGCTTCAAGAGGCAGTCACCGGAAATGGTCTTCCAACAATCTTGAAGGCGTTCCCAGAGATGCTTAGCACTTGTTGGCCCTTTTGCCTTCACTCTGCGGTCCAGCTCATCCCAAACCATCTCGATTGGGTTCAGGTCTGGTGACTGTGGAGACCAGGTCATCTGGCGTAGCACCCCATCACTCTCCGTCTTGGTCAGAAAGCCCTTACACAGCCTGGAGGTGTGTTTGGGGTCATTGTCCTGTTGAAAAATAAATGATGGCCCAACTAAACGCAAACCGGATGGAATAGCATGTCGCTGCAAGATGCTGTGGTAGCCATGCTGGTTCAGTATGCCTTCAGTTTTGAATAAATCCCGAACAGTGTCACCAGCAAAGCACCCCCACACCATCACACCTCCTCCTCCATGCTGCACGGTGGTAACCAGGCATGTAGAGTCCATCCGTTCACCTTTTCTGCGTCGCACAAAGACACGGTGGTCGGAATCAAAGATCTCAAATTTGGACTCATCAGACCAAAGCACAGATTTCCACTGGTCTAATGTCCATTCCTTGTGTTATTTAGCCCAAACAAGTCTCTTCTGCTTGTTGCCTGTCCTTAGCAGTGGTTTCCTAACAGCTATTTTACCATGAAGGCCTGCTGCACAAAGTCTCCTCTTAACAGTTGTTGTATAGATGTGTCTGCTGCTAGAACTGTGTGTGGCATTGACCTGGTCTCTAATCTGAGCTGCTGTTAACCTGTGATTTCTGAAGCTGGTGACACGGATAAACTTATCCTCAGAAGCAGAGGTGACTCTTGGTCTTCCTTTCCTGGGGCGGTCCTCATGTGAGCCAGTTTCTTTGTAGCACTTGATGGTTTTTGCACCTGCACTTGGAGACACTTTCAAAGTTTTCCCAATTTTTCGGACTGACTAACTTCATTTCTTAAAGTAATGATGGCCACTCGTTTTTCTTTACTTAGAATTTGTATTATGGCAAGAAAAAAGCAGCTAACAGTCTATTCAGTAGGACTATCAGCTGTGTATCCACCAGACTTCTGCACAACACAACTGATGGTTCCCAACCCCATTTATAAGGCAAGAAATCCCACTTATTAAACCTGACAGGGCACACCTGTGAAGTGAAAACCATTTCCGGTGACTACCTCTTGAAGCTCATCAAGAGAATGCCAAGAGTGTGCAAAGCAGTCATCAAAGCAAAAGGTGGCTACTTTGAAGAACCTAGAATATAAGACATATTTTCAGTTGTTTCACACTTTTTTGTTAAGTATATAATTCCACATGTGTTAATTCATAGTTTTGATGCCTTCAGTGTGAATGTACAATTTTCATAGTCATGAAAATACAGGAAAATCTTTAAATGAGAAGGTGTGTCCAAACTTTTGGTCTGTACTGTATATACACCAAATACATTACTTACTGGAGAAATTAGACATTTCACCTGCTTATACATGTTTTCTTGACATGCAAGACTTTAATATGTACTGGAGTACTGTGTATGGTAATAGTGAAAAACCTTTTATTTTGTATGTATCAGATTATAGACACAATTCCCTTGGAAGACACCTCACCGGAGATGTTTGAGCATTTCCGTCCTCTGTATGATGTCATCCCTGACATGCCACGTCCCCCAGACTCCTTTTTTGAGCCGAGCAATGGTAGGTGGATGCTTCACTATTATAAAACCTCCAACATGACCTCTTCACTTATTTTTTAAACTTTTTTCAAGTTTCTGATTCATTAAAGGGGTATTCCCATCTCCAAAATCCTATCCCCATATGTAGTAGAAATGTGGTATAGTTCTTCTGATTAGCTACGTCTCTTACTCCATGTGCAGGGCAGTAGCTTAGGTATCCATGGATACGACCACTAACAGCTAACTAGCTGTCACTATATGATTGGTTGTAACCATAGATACAGAAGCTACTGCAATGCCCTGTACATGGGGTAATTGACATAGCTAATCAGAAGAACTATACTACATTTCTAATTGGAGGTATTTGCAAACATTATTAATAATAATAATAATAATATTATTACACCTACTACATATTGTGATAAGATCTTGGAGATAGTACCCCTTTAAGGCCAGCAGTTTGTGCACCAATCTTAATGAAGGGTGTGCTAGAATAAGATTATTAAGATCATTATCAGGCTCACACCTCTTAATAAATTTGACACATCTTACTAGTGGCGTGCACCTCACCAGAAATGTTACTCCAATCAGTGACTGGAATAACATTTCTGGTGTAATGTATTTTGCCACTTTCAATGAATCTGACATGTGGGCATAGGCATGCCCTGGCTCCTCCACAGCTCAACCCATTTTGCTGGAGCTGCTTCACACTGGTGTGAAAATGTCAAGTCACAAAATATTTGTGCAACTTCACGTTGTGCAGAAATATTGAGACTTTTCAAAGTGTTTTACGACCGTTTTCTGGTGAAAGCACATTGATGAATTGCCCCCGTAGTGTCATTCTTTGAGGGCCAGTCCTAGGGGGTGGCAATTCAACACAATATAAGCTTCATATTGTAATAATCAATAACCACAATATCTAATAAATCATCTATAAAAACATCCTATGAGTTACGCAAACGCATTCCGAACCAAAGCGTGGTTCTTACTCATGGCATAGTGTGCTTTATACAGAACCAGCATAAGATGTCAGCACAGGATTAATATGGAGCCCCCAAGAACGTCAACTCAAGGGGAAAACTAAAAGCACCCAGTATTTTTTAGCAGTATGCTGTTTGTAGTATTATTTGGGAATTTGATTTTGGGAACTGTATTATTTGGCCAGTATATGGCAGTGATATGTGTGCTGTATATGGCAAAATTATTACCCTGTGACTGTATTTTTGGACTGAGATATACGATATGTCCCAAAACAATAATCTGCTCATATACATAGTCACAAATACACTGTAGTCTATGTAATGCCAAGGCTGGTTGTCTGCACAAAAAAAAGAGGCAAGTGGATGAGCTACATATACAAGACAGAGGCTGGTGCTTTACAGCCAGCCTTGGCTTCACCTAGACTACTGTACATTTGTGACTCTGTATATGAGCAGATTATTACTTTTTTATAGCCCAAAGGGTTAAAGTTTAAAGATCTGGTGGATAAGCTGATATACTGTAACCTGGTGAAAGTTTATCTTATCACTAGAGAGCAGCTATGTTCTGTATGAAAGAAACACCTAGAGCTATCTGCTAGTGATCCAATATTGCAGCCTGACTTGTAAATACAATGCAGACTGAAAGCAAATACACATACACACGTACACATGTAGCTACTTAAAGGGATTTACTGGATTTATTTAAAGAAAGCTTCTACAAGTTTTCTACTATATTTTTTGTTTCTGCTCATCATAGTTTTAAAGATCACTGTTTGCTGTCAGTGGAAAAAAAGAAATATTGAATGGTATCTGTAAGCTAAAAACCTGTAGAGATCTAATGCTATGTTCAGCTGATAAGTGGATAAAGTAAATACATCAGTACGACAAATCTCGTGTCTGTTTTGATGTTTTTTTTCAAAGTGTTAGTGATGTAATTAGGGTTTCAGCACAGGGGGGGCACAACACATCTGGGTGGGCTGCCAAACCAGATGATGCAAGTTTACAACTACATAGGTGCACCCTACTAGGTATAATGGGCACTTCAACGAACAACATATAGAATAAGACCGATATTACCACCATATAGTGGTAGATACCAGTCCTTCAGACCATACAAGTGACTACAGAACAGATTGATATAGTGGCTCATTAGTAATGTTCTTTCTAATGGGAGTATTCACTTCTTTTTTTCCATCTGGCCCAGACCACCCTGATGACTTCTTGTGGCCACAGCTGGCCTACAGAGTTTGGAACATGAACACGTTTGACTTCTTACATGTCCAGCACCTACAGAAACTTCCCATCCCGTTTCTGCTTAGTCTGATACCCAATTTATTGCATCACTGCACCTGCGATGTGGCAAAGTTCTCCCAAATGCTGTACTTCAGATATATTGGCTCCTTTACTATAATTATCCCAAATTGTGCCACATAAGCAGTGTCCACCCCCCCTCCCTTAAGTAAACTGATGGTAGACAATAATAGCAAGTCCCCTGAGTGCCCCTTATAATTACAGCATGCATACTTTTAAAACAATAATGCTGCGTCTGCCCCCTATAAACTAATAATGCTTCAATGTGACCCCCTTTTAAAGTAACATTGTCCTTTGAGTTCCACCTTAACAAAATATATTGCCCCTAGAGCGCCCCCAAAAAGTAATGATGCCTCCTTTACAATTTAAAAATTCTCTGAATACCCCCCAAAATGTCAGTGTCCTCTGAGTGCTCTCACCCCTCCCTCCTGCCACCAAAAAACAAGTAATAATGCTACAAATTCCCCTCAAAAGTAATAATGCACTTATTAATTGAAAAGTGGTAATTTTCCCGATTGGCTCTTTAAAAGGATTGATACCTCAGGGAAAAATTGTGACAAGTCCACCAGACACTGACGTCCTGTGTGAGCCCCTGCTGTTCTGTAGGCTGCAGGCCTAAAATGATCTGCAGCCTTCTAAACAGAGTGGTAGAGAAGGGAACCCCTGGCTCTCTGCTTCACTATAGTATTTAGCAGTATCACTGTCTTTTGGACAGTTGAGCGCGTATACCTGGGGATCTGGATGGGCCCCTTTGTGTAAGCGTGCATGGGCCGGCCGTGGCCCCTGCCTCGCCCTCTGCCTACGCTAGATGAAGTGCGCGGTATTATAAAAATGGATCTGTAACCTGCCCAAACATAGCCCAACGCTGGAGTATAGTTATGGTGGTTGAGTAGGTAGGAGCGCGATTTTGCTTTCTGACTATAAAGACAGTATGTTCTGTATACAGATTTTATATAGCATATAATTGTACATAGGTATATGAAGTCATCAGATGTAAAGCAGGCCTCACTCCTAGATGGATGGGACAATGACTAGCCAATGTGTATTAGGGCCTCCCCTCTATTCATCGAAGACAGACGTCAAGGAGGGGGGATTAGGATCAGGCAGAGAAATTTCAGTTGCCCAATGCTTTTTTCTGTTGTTGGGGAGATAACATGCCACCAGACAAGTCTTCTGCACTTACTGAGAACACGTTCATCGGTGGCCGGGGACCAGCATGTGTATGGGGTAGTCAGAGCTTGTTCGGCTAACACCGATGTAATGTGTGTGGCTGGCCTAAGTTATCGGGCCACAAATACAGCATCTATCCATGTTATCCTTGCCTTTTACAGACCTCTTTATGTAACTGATGCTTTCTCTACCTTCTACATTGTCTATAAATGTCCTCGTGTTACAGATGATGAAAGTCCAGAGGAAGCGAAGGAGCAGAGTGAAGAAACATGGGACCAACGTCCTGGAGATGCCAGACGATATGCCGCTATAACAGAGGAGACAGAGACGGGGGCACTGTCTGCGCAAGAAGAGCTTGAGCAAAGAAGAGATCCTTTAGGTCGGCGAGTACAGACCAGATGGGAATTATTCACAGTAATGTAAAATCTGCACTAGTTGCTAGGAGATGTCATACAATTTGGGGAAGTTATTACTAAGTCCAGATCAGGTGCTGCACAAACATTACAACGTCAAACACTTTGCCACTGTACTTCTTATGGATTGTTAGGCACCAGTTGGAGTTGGGCACACATTGGTGCACCACCAATGGCGGCAGGCCACGCAACTGCTATGGGGCCGTGAGCTGGGGGTGCCCGGTGTCAGCGCCCCCCCTCCGGACAGCTAGCGCCGGGCCCCCACGCCCGCATTCAACTGTTTCGGCAGATGATACAGTTGAAGGCAATGATGGAGGAGGGAGCGTCATGTGACACACCCTCTCCTATCATTCCTCCTCTGCGTCTGACGCAACGGGCGCGATGACGTCACTTCATCGCGCCACGCTGGGTCAGGCAGTGGAGCTGATGAGACGCGCTGCAGAGACTGAAACAGCTGGGTAAAGAGGAGCGGTTTGTATGTATTTATTTATTTAATATGGCTGCACTATGCCCTATGGGGGCTGCACTATGCCCTATTGAGGGCTATATTATACTGTATAGGGGCTGCATTATACTGTATGGAGGACCATGGGGGGCGCATTATATTGCATGGGGGGCGCGTTGTATTGCATGGAGGACCATGGGGGGGCGCATTATGTTTCATGGGGGGGCACATTATATTGCATAGAGGACCATGTTGGGGGGGTGCATTATATTGCATGGAGGACCATGGGGGGGGCCCATTATATTGCATGGAGGACCATGGGGGCGCATTATATTGCATGGAGGACCATGGGGGGTGCATTATATTGCATGGAGGACCATAGGGGGCCATTATATTGCATGGCGAATCATGGAGGAGCGCATTATATTGCATGGAGAATCATGGGGCGCATTATATTGCATGGAGGACCATGGGGGGGGCTATGCTAAATGGAATGCTATGTGGGGTCATTTTAATATCTGGAGGGTTATGTGGGGTCCTTATAATATTTGAAGGGTTATGTGGGGCCATTTTACTGTATGCATACAATTATACAGTGTGAAGGTTTGTGTGAGGTTCATCTTACTGTTTGGAGGGCTAGTGCGAGTCATTATACTGTATGTAGGCCCATTATACTGCATGGAGCGCTCTGTGGAGGTCACAGTTGGGGGATCATACTATGTTGGGGTCACCAAACTTTGCGTCGGGAGTTGAGGTGGGCTACAGTAGGGTCATTATACTGTGCATGTGGAGGCTAATGTGAAGGAATTCACAATGGGGGTATCATACTGTGTTTGGGGTGCACTTTTGTTAGCATCATACTTTATGGGGGCAATGAAAGAGGAATCTAGGACATCAGCAGGAAGAAAACTACTATGTGAATGCTGCAAAGTTGTAAGATATGCTCTTCTCTGACCCCATCAATTTTTTTTTTTTTGGGGGGGTGGGGCGGTGGGCAATTAGAACTTCTGCTATGGGGCCCCATGATTTCTATGTACGCCCCTGGGGGCAGGTATATCTTTATTGCATGTTGTATGGTCGCTGTGACCAGTTCTCATCTAGTATATAGTCCTATAGTTAGGTGGATTGTATACAACATATATTGCTGATATTGATTTTTTTTTTTGCATCCACATTTAGGTGAGGCAACACGTCCAGTGCAAACTGAGCAGAGGCTGCAGAGCTGGGGGTCAGAAAATGATAATTCTGACAGCTTAGAGCAGCTGGGGTCTGATGAGGTGGGACGCTAATGTAATAAATCCATTACTAATACTATGCAATCTGTGAATTAGTATATATAATGTATGTGCATCCTCTTAGGACTGTGAAGAAAATGGTTCTAGGATTTATCCGCACTTATTTCAAGCATCTGATATTGCACACAAAAAGACCAAGACTAGATCAAGGAGGAGAAGTGCAGACAGGCGAAAGGATGATGATTGCTTAACAGGTATAGAAATATATATGTAACCGCAAGACGCTAAGTTCACATTCAAAGTGCTACTTCAGGTGAGAAAATGAAGGTCCTCTTCTAAGACATTGACAAAGCCTGACTTTCCAGCTACCGTGTTTCCCCGAAAATCAGATCTATCCTGAAAATATGCCCTAGCATGATTTTACAGGATTTTTGGAGTATGCTTGAAATATAAGCCCTACTCCAAAAATAAGCCCTAGTTAGTCAAGGCCAGCGTTAGGAAAGGGGAGGGGGGCAAACTGGGGCCCCCAGCATTTCTAATGCGAGTTTGACTCCTTAAGGCCCTTTGGTGACATCATGGTCTTGTGATCATGATGTCACCAAAGGTTCTTTAACTGCGGGAGTCTAGAGGAACTGAAGAGGAGACAGGCTGGTAAGCAGTGCCGGCCATAGGCGGGAAGGCAAACTAGGCAATTTCTTAGGGTCCCCTAGCGTTTCCATTGTGAGGTTAAGACTGCTTAAGGACCTTTCGGTGAAATCACCGTCATGTGACCATGATGTCATCAAAGGTCCTGTAGCTGCGGGAGTCTAGAGGAACTGAAAAGGAGATAGGCTGGTATGTACCGTATATGCAGAGTATGTATATACATGTGCAGTTTGTGTATATACATGTGTATTTACATGTGTATGTATGCTCTGTGTGTGTGTTTGGCTACGGCCCACTATCAGTATATGGTCAATATTTGGTCAGTATTTTTTCTCAGGAGCGGGAGACAAAACCAGGTGAGGAACAATCAGAGAAAAGGTATAATAGAAACAATGCACCAATTCTGTATTTATCACCCACTCCTGGTTTTGGCTCCCACTCCTGAGAAAACATACTGACCGAATACTGACCAAATACTGATAGTGGGGCCGTGGCCTTTGTGTGTGTGTATATACATGGGTTTGTGCAGAGTGTGCATAAAAAATAAAAACAAGACATCCCCTGAAAATAAGCCCTAACTCCTCTTTCAGAGCAAGAAATAATATAAGACTGTCTTATTTTCGGGGAAACACGGTATTGCTTAAAGGGGTTTTCCAGTTAAAAGAAAATATACTAAAATGAGCATAACATAGCAAATGATAAAAATCTACATCAATTATCCACGATGCCTCAATCTAAATATACCTGCTCCAGTTCGGTGTCCCAGCAGCGTTTTCTTTGTATAGCGGGGGTTGACTGGCTCTATGAAATGAGCCTGTCAGCCAGCCCCCTTCACACACAACACTGATGACATGCTGACACAGGCTCGTCTAGTACCCTCTTTTGAAACTTCTTACATTTTTTTGACAAGTATCCTGTTAGCAGGGAGAGCTGTATGGCTGCAAGGGGGGTATTATGATTCTCCCGCAACTACTAGGAGCGTCACCTCTTTTTGGTGATTTACAATTGTAAATCCGATTTCAGGAATAGTTTATGCAGGTTTTCATAAAGTGTTTTTTTCCCTCCATTTAGTTCCTCAATCAACTAGTGATGTCTGGCAAAGAAGTCCCAGCGATGAAGACAGCAGAGACACATCACATGGATTACAGAGCAGATACAGAAGTGAACCGCAACACTTGAGCCCTCAGATTAAGGCCACGGTAGAGGCACTGCAGGCATCAATCCAGAGTCTCTGTCAGCGGCTAGAAAGCCTGGAGAGAGCTTTACAGGTTATGATTCTGAAACCTTATCAATTAACTATGATCTATGGAGAACATAAAGTAACTTTATGCAAAGTGCTGGTTGTATTTTATAAAGCGACTGTGTCACATTTTCTACTTTATGTATGGGGCTAAGCTGCAATACCACTTACAGCCAGAGGACAAAGGTGGAGCTGTTTGTTTACAGTAATCTCATACAACCACTGAATGTCACATATAAGGTGACATATTTACCGTGGCAACAAAGCAGGGTCTCACAGTGTATATTCTGTTACAAGTCTGTCGCCCCTCTTCCTTGTATCAGTGGCTGGTGTATTTGGGTAATGATCAGATCTGATCAGATAAGCATTAGGTTTCTGGCTGTCATTTAGCATTTATACTGAACACATCCTTTCTTCTCTCACAGGATCAGCGACAATACATAGAAGGGCAAACGCTGCGATTGCATAAACTGCCGGTATGTCAGTAATCAGAAAGTGTGTCTGAATCGGACCAGTGTCAGTGATTAAATACCATAGTCGTAAAAAGGAGACAACTAAAGCTCTGTTCACACTTGCTAGTTCCATTCATAATGAAAGTCACAACGCTCTGCTGGATCTGTCATATGACAATTACTGCTGCAACAAATTGACTCCTATTAAAGTTCATCAGGTTTATCCAGTGATGCAAATGTGAACGGAGTCTAATAATATCACCTACAAATATAGAAAATAGTACAGATTTTTCTCAGGAGCAGATCCTGCTCCATACATGGTGTGTGCCGACTGTTTTACAGCCAGCACCTGCCTTAATAGCACAGATCGGAGCTAGCTGGCTCCAGTCGCTGCTGTTTAAACATTCAGATGCTGCTGTCAATCACATATAGCACCATTTAAGCAATAAGATATTGGGGGAATGTGGCTATTTTTTTTTTTTATCCAATTCTCCTTCCCCATCATGATTGTGGGGTACTGGTGGGCTTCTATACCAGCCAGCATTCTGTTGAAGACCACTGTTGATTCTCCTAATGACTATTGCTTTGTATTGCACAAAAGATTGCAGGTTCATGTCCCTTTTTGTAGGATAAAAATTCTACGAAAAAGAACAGTTACTAACTTTTAAAAAAAATATCTAAAATTTTTTAACTTACATGGTAAAAATCAAAACCAGAATTGCTGTTGTTGTTTTTATTTGGGGGTCAGCTCTCTTGCATGGAAAATTGGAATAAAAGGAAAAAAGTTGTATGCAACCCTATATGGTGTGAACAAAAATTGGAAGGGTCTTTAAAAAAATGGCAATACAAACCAAATTATAGAAGAAACATTATAACGTTATCACTGTAATCCTACCTAACTGGAGGACCATGTCACCAGGTTTTGTTTTTTTTTCCCATATGTCAACAGAAAAAAAATTACACATTTAGGGAGAAAGAGAGGTAAAATGAAATAGCAAAAATGAAAATTGGCCTGGTCACGAAGGGGTGAAGCGGCCACGTAGGTTAAAATATTGTGTCTACACCTGTGTGTCCCTTTGCCCTCAATCCTCTGCTGTATTGGTTGTGCTATTGAATACGACTGGCCATCTCTGCTGTGATCCCTCAGCTGGGCTTACATGTATGGGTTTCAGCTACAGCACCTGACAAGGATTGAAAAATTCAGTACGACAAATCCGTTTTTTTTTTTAAGAAAACTCTGATGGCTATAGATAGCTTGTGAATGCTACAGCATATATATATTTATTACGGTAGTATTTTTCTAACATTAAAACACGTCTGTTTTGTCTCATTTTACAGAAATCGCGACGTCCTGCACTAGCCAAGTCTCAGACCTTTCTGTTCATAGTTATCTGGCCATTTGTCGCGCACTGGCTGCTGCGCAGGTTTTTCTGGAGGAAGAGATGACCTGTTGTTTTTGGCCTGTATTGTCCCCTGTACAGAACTATATCTGGAGTGGACAGAATGAATCAGACTTTCATCATCCTGTTGTTTTCTAAAAGAGACTGCTGCTAAAAAAAAAATAATCTCAGTGACCATTGTATATTCAATGGGATAATCATTATTATTATAATATTTCCTTGTTGATTTAAGAATTATATCACATTTTCACCACCTTCTTGAATAATCTCCTTAATCCTGTATGCTTCTTATACACTCTTTAAGCACTGCTGCCATTATAGCTGATAGGTAAGAGTATGCACATACATGCTCCTAAGGGAAAGTAAGCAGCAAAGGCACAAAACAAACACAAAGTAACCAAGAAAAAGTAAAACATAGCATGATATTACACATGGAGAATAGTAGAATCAGAGAGCACCACCGCTGGGCAGAGTTGGAGAGCTGTTTTGTATATGGACTGGCAGGCACTAGTCAGGGCAGGAGGGAAGGTCCAGTAGTGTGCAAAAGCAGGAGAAGAGGCTACAGAGGTGTGCAATCGCAGGAGGGTAAGCCATGGAAGTGTTCAAGGGGAGCCCACAGAGGAGTGCAAGGGCAAGAGGTGAAGCCATAGGGGTGTGCAAGGGCAGGAGGAAATGCCACAGAGGGGTGCAAGGACAAGAGGTGAAAGTACAGGGGTGTGCAAGGGCAGGAGGAGAGGCCATAGAGGAGTGCAAGGACAAGAGGTGAAAGTACAGGGGTGTGCAAGGGCAGGAGGAAATGCCACAGAGGGGTGCAAGGACAAGAGGTGAAAGTACAGGGGTGTGCAAGGGCAGGAGGAAATGCCACAGAGGGGTGCAAGGACAAGAGGTGAAAGTACAGGGGTGTGCAAGGGCAGGAGGAAATGCCTCAGAGGGGTGCAAGGACAAGAGGTGAAAGTACAGGGGTGTGCAAGGACAGGAGGAAATGCCACAGAGGGGTGCAAGGACAAGAGGTGAAAGTGCAGGGGTGTGCAAGGGCAGGAGGAGAGGCCATAGAGGAGTGCAAGGTCAGTAGGGGAGACCACGGAGGAGTGCAAGGGCAGGAGGAGAGGCCATAGAGGTATGCAAGGTCAGTAGGGGAGACCACGGAGGAGTGCAAGGGTAGGAGAAGATGCCACAGAGGAGTGCAAGGTCAGGAGATGAGGCTGTAAAACAGCCCAGTGCCACAGGTTTGTGGTAAAGTTTGTGACTGTTCTAGAGCAAACTTGCCATTCCTGTATACCACTAAACACCATGGGTGAGATATTGTATGGATTTAAGGGCTATATCTATATTTCAAAAATCCTACCTTTTATCATAGTAATTATACTCTTGACTTTCTTCTCACGTTTACACAGAGCTTCAGTAATAAAATGGTTATACCACAGCAAATGAGCTTCCTTCTTCATGGATCTGTTTAGGGCACACTTTGCCTTCCAGGCTTTATATATTTGTCTTATAATTGTTATACTCCTTAGGTTAAATGTGCCAAGAGCTATTTCTCCCAATATCCCTCATACATATACATTGGCTCGGCAGAGCATCCATGTGTTCTGAATAGGGAAAGTGGAGTAACTCAATGTCAGACACCTCTGGCAGTGACTTATCTTTCCTACAGTAGGAACAAAAGGGTTGGACATGCTGACAACCAACAGCCCATTCCTTCATTCCAACAACATCTGCTGTTAGGCGAAAGTCAAAACACCCCCATACACATCAGTGGGTTTAGCGAACTTTATTCTAATGGCCACCTATAAACCAGAAGTAGGGATTACAGCTGGTATACGGTAGAATACCAATGGTGGAGAACTTGGCCTTTAGCTGTCAGGGTACAATCACACAAGTACAAAACACAGTGACTACATATGTCTGAAGGCTTCAAGACAAACCAATCCATCTCAACTGATCTCGCTTGACTTATTTCTTGAACATGCACTGGTGTGAGAATATGGATTATCACATCTCATATGCAATATATTTCTATCCATTAGCATCCCGTTGCATGTAAAGCAGGGGTATGCAATATTTCCTAGTCTGTGGGCAACAATGTCGGATTGTACTAAGGGTCACAAAGTTTAAATGGACTGTGTCATCAGAAAATGACCTTTGATTTAAATCCTGGTTTTTATGTTAAAAGTACTTCACATTTTTTTGTTTTCCTTATCAATATAGTTTAAAAAAAAAACAGAAATCTTGCAGTTTTTACTCTGACCACTAAACCTAATACTAGACTCATACTTCCTGTTCTCTACAGATAACTTATCAGCAGTCTCATTATTACAGATACACAGGACCCACTATTCAGAATGATGATGTCACAGCTCACTTCCACCCACTTCTTGCATAATGACCTTTGCCTGGATCAGAGCATGCCTAGAAAATATGTTTATAGAAGTCAGAGCCAATCTATTGCTGTCTGTGTCTGTGTAGCTGTGGAAAAAGAACAAGAGGTGTGAGTCTAGTATTAGGCTTAGTGATCAGTGTATAACTTGCAAGCTTTCTGTGTTTTTTGTTAGCTTTTTTAATACAGATCATGAATCTATGAAAATACATTTAAACAATGGGTAATTTTATGATGACACATTCTTCTTAAAAGGCTTTTATGGCACATTGGTCCTGCCATAAGTATCTAAGGTGGAGAACTCTAAGAATTGAGTACTCCCCGTGAGTGAATACCAAACTTATTCAGGATTATTGGCTTTTGGCACAATTATATGCAGATCCTCACTTAGATTTCATCCCTTGCCTCCCGCCTTGCATAGATCGACCTAGTTACAATATAAATCGGTATTTTCTAAATCAATATTCCATGTGCCTGAAGAAAAAATAGATTTGGCTCTGACATCTCTAGTGTGTGTAGTCATCACCAGGACTAGTACATTTTGTTCATGCAGTATATCAGTGGTGGTGACATTAGAGGATAAAAGTCTAAGACTGTACCTGCGACTTTTTATCTGGAAGGTTTTTATAGCCCTCTATAACATAATAGAATATACTACAGGCATTGCAGAGGGGTGTAATATATTATGCTGAGCATACCGTTTCAATTCTAGATGGCGCTACAATAATAATGGTGCTTTTACACGTCCCTATTTGGGTGCACATGTAGTGATTGGGGATTTTAGGAATACCATGAGAATAATGGGTTTTCAGGGCATGCTGCATTTTTTTAAAATAATTTTATTTCTTGATCAGATTAGTTTATAGCATACAATCTTCATTTTAAAAGGAACCTGTCACATTATATATGCAGTCTGATCTGTGGACGGCATGTTATAGAGAATGTATGAGTTGTATTTTATTTCCTGGTGTTTGTACGCAAGAGTCCAGTGGGCGGCCCTATTAGTGATTGACAGCTATCTCTGCATGCACAGTCATACAAGGAAGACTGTCAATCTCTGAGTAGGGCCACCCACTGGACTCATATGCATACAAATATCAGGGGTTTTAATGAATAGAATGTAAGTTTTAGTGAAACTTTTCCCACTAAAATATATATCAATATGATCAGCTCCTCCTGCTCTACAAGATCCTGCCTGCAGATTAGATAACATTCTCAACTTGACAGGTTCCCTTTAAAAATGTTTTACTCTTCTACACTTGGCTGTGTCTGATATTACAGTATTGATGTGAGCTGTAATGCCAGACATTTCCTGGATATAGGAGGGGCGTTGTTTCCAGTCTTGTACAAGCCCCAAAGATTACAATAGAAGTGATCTATAGTGTTTAAAACTCGGTTGACTATTTTGGAGAGATCACGTCACTAGTATGTGCTGACAGAGGACAGGTTAGTATTCAAGAGCTTCATATATATACAGTTATATGAAAAAGTTTGGGCACCCCTATTAATCTTAAGCTTAATGTTTTATAAAAATTGGTGTTTTTGCAACAGCTATTTCAGTTTGATATATTTAATAACTGTTGGACACAGTAATGTTTCTGCCTTGAAATGAGGTTTATTGTACTAACAGAAAATGTGCAATCTGCATTCAAACAAAATTTGACAGGTGCATAACTATGGGCACCCTTATCATTTTCTTGTTTTAAATACTCCTACCTACTTTTTACTGACTTACTAAAGCACTTTTTTGGGTTTTGTAACCTCACTGAGCTTTGAACTTCATAGCCAGGTGTATGCAATCATGAGAAAATCTACTTAAAGTGGCCACTTGCAAGTTGTTCTCCTGTTTGAATCTCCTCTGAAGAGTGGCATCATCGGCTCCTCAAAACAACTGTCAAATGATCTGAAAACAAAGATTATTCAACATAGTTGTTCAGGGGAAGGATACAAAAAGCTGTCTCAGAGATTTAACCTGTCAGTTTCCACTATGAGGAACATAGTAAGGAAATGGAAGAACACAGGGACAGTTCTTGTTAAGGCCAGAAGTGGCAGGCCAAGAAAAACATCAGAAAGGCAGAGAAGAAGAATGGTGAGATCAGTCAAGGACAATCTTCAGACCACCTCCAGAGAGCTGCAGCATCAACTTGCTGTCGATGGAGTCACTGTGCATCGGTCAACTATACAACGCACTTTGCACAAGGAGAAGCTGTATGGGAGAGTGATGCGAAAGAAGCCGTTTCTGCAAGCACAACACAAACAGAGTGGGCTGAGGTATGCAAAAGCACATTTGGAGAAGCCAATTTCTTTTTGGAAGAAGGTCCTGTGGACTGATGAAACCAAGATTGAGTTGTTTGGTCATACAAAAAGGCGTTATGCATGGCGGCAAAAAAACACAGCATTCCAAGAAAAACACTTGCTACCCACAGTAAAATTTGGTGGAGGTTCCATCATGCTTTGGGGCTGTGTGGCAAATGCCGGCACCGGGAATCTTGTTAAAGTTGAGGGACGCATGGATTCCACTCAGTATCAGCAGATTCTTGACAATAATGTTCAAGAATCAGTGATAAAGTTGAAGTTACGCAGAGGATGGATCTTTCAGCAAGACAATGATCCAAAACACTGCTCCAAATCTACTCAGGCATTCATGCAGAGGAACAATTACAATGTTCTGGAATGGCCATCCCAGTCCCCAGACCTGAATATCATTGAACATCTGTGGGATCATTTGAAGAGGGCTGTCCATGCTCGGCGACCATCAAACTTAACTGAACTGGAATTGTTTTGTAAAGAGGAATGGTCAAAAATACCTTCATCCAGGATCCAGGAACTCATTAAAAGTTACAGGAAGCGACTAGAGGCTGTTATTTTTGCAAAAGGAGGATCTACTAAATATTAATGTCACTTTTCTGGTGAGGTGCCCATACTTATGCACCTGTCAAATTTTGTTTGAATGCAGATTGCACATTTTCTGTTAGTACAATAAACCTCATTTCAAGGCAGAAACATTACTGTGTCCAACAGTTATTACATATATCAAACTGAAATAGCTGTTGCAAGAACACCAATTTTTATAAAACATTAAGCCTAAGATTAATAGGGGTGCCCAAACTTTTTCATATAACTGTATACAAAACAAAGCTATGTAAGTAAAGCATATGTAAGTTATGTAACAGACGCCACATAATATCCTGGAAAAAAAGTGCTCCCACCACTGCATGTTTGCTGAGATGTGAATGCCCTGCAGTAAGGATATACTGTACATTTCACAAGCAGATAAGAATTAAAGGGACCTCTGTGTTACACTGGAAGAAGCCTGCCCCTTCTTCCCTCCCACTGGAGCAATCCCAATAATGTGATCTATCCCTCAAGGATCCACCTCTCACATGCCGGACTTCTGTTTTGTACACAACTGAACTTTGCACGGGCTCTTTGTGTCCCATTTACATTTCAGTTGTGAATGCAATGTTTATGTTTGTGGTCACTATGGAGACCACAACGGATTTATTCCACGGTCGGCGGGGGTGTCATCTATATAGAATAGTGCTCTTTTTTTTTAATGTAAACTATATGCTGCGTATAGAGCAGTTTTCATACATCAGGTGTCCGTACACATGAGGCTTTGTTCACATTTGTACGTCTGTTGATATAAGGCATATGCATTGTGCTATATGTCAACCTAGTATGTCTGTCTTTCAATATTTAAGTTTAATGTAATTAATATGTCCATATACATTTTATTTTAAAAAAATATATACAGTATATATATATATATATATACACAGTACAGACCAAAAGTTTGGACACACCTCATTTAAAGATTTTTCTGTATTTTCATGACTATGAAAATTGTACATTCACACTGAAGGCATCAAAACTATGAATTAACACATGTGGAATTATATACTTAACAAAAAAGTGTGAAACAACTGAAAATATGTCTTATATTCTAGGTTCTTCAAAGTAGCCACCTTTTGCTTTGATGACTGCTTTGCACACTCTTGGCATTCTCTTGATGAGCTTCAAGAGGTAGTCACTGGAAATGGTTTTCACTTCACAGGTGTGCCCTGTCAGGTTTAATAAGTGGGATTTCTTGCCTTATAAATGGGGTTGGGACCATCAGTTGTGTTGTGCAGAGGTCTGGTGGATACACAGCTGATAGTGCTACTGAATAGACTCTTAGAATTTGTATTATGGCAAGAAAAAAGCAGCTAAGTAAAGAGAAACGAGTGGCCATCATAAGGTCAGTCAGTGCGAAAAATTGGGAAAACTTTGAAAGTGTCCCCAAGTGCAGTTGCAAAAACCATCAAGCGCTACAAAGAAACTGGCTCATATGAGGACCTCCCCAGGAAAGGAAGACCAAGAGTCACCTCTGCTTCTGAGGATAAGTTTATCCGAGTCACCAGCCTCAGAAATCGCAGGTTAACAGCAGCTCAGATTAGAGACCAGGTCAATGCCACACAGAGTTCTAGCAGCAGACACATCTCTTCAACAACTGTTAAGAGGAGACTTTGTGCAGCAGGCTTTCATGGTAAAATAGCTGCTAGGAAACCACTGCTAAGGCTAGGAAACCACTGCTAAGGACAGGCAACAAGCAGAAGAGACTTGTTTGGGCTAAAGAACACAAGGAATGGACATTAGACCAGTGGAAATCTGTGCTTTGGTCTGATGAGTCCAAATTTGAGATCTTTGGTTCCAACCACCGTGTCTTTGTGCGACGCAGAAAAGGTGAACGGATGGACTCTACATGCCTGGTTCCTACCGTGAAGCATGGAGGAGGAGGTGTGATGGTGTGGGGGTGCTTCGCTGGTGACTTCAAAATTGAAGGCATACTGAACCAGCATTGCTACCACAGCATCTTGCAGCGGCATGCTATTCCATCCGGTTTGCGTTTAGTTGGACCATCATTTATTTTTCAACAGGACAATGACCCCTAACACACCTCCAGGCTGTGTAAGGGTTATTTGACCAAGAAGGAAAGTGATGGGGTGCTACGCCAGATGACCTGGCCTCCACAGTCACCAGACCTGAACCCAATCGAGATGGTTTGGGGTGAGCTGGACCGCAGAGTGAAAGCAAAAGGGCCAACAAGTGCTAAGCATCTCTGGGAACTCCTTCAAGATTGTTGGAAGACCATTTCCGGTGACTACCTCTTGAAGCTCATCAAGAGAATGCCAAGAGTGTGCAAAGCAGTCATCAAAGCAAAAGGTGGCTACTTTGAAGAACCTAGAATATAAGACATATTTTCAGTAGTTTCACACTTTTTTGTTAAGTATATAATTCCACATGTGTTAATTCATAGTTTTGATGCCTTCAGTGAGAATATACAATTTTCATTGTCATGAAAATACAGAAAAATCTTTAAATGAGAAGGTGTGTCCAAACTTTTGGTCTGTACTGTAGGTACAGTAAAATATTGTGCAGTACAGTACGTTTAATAATGAAATACTGTACTGTAGTGCTGTAACAGTAATAAACAGTGTACAGTACTATAATAAACAAAGATAACAATTCCAAAGAGAGAACGGGCTTACTTATTGGGAGGAAGCTGCAGAAGGTGCTGGAGATACTGGGGCAGCTGAGTCAAGAGGGGCAGCTGAGGTAGCGTCGTAACCACGAAACGACGTAACTCGAGACCGTCGTAACCCGAGGACTAACTGTATATGTCCTATTTGATCCACAGTATAAGGCCACGGCCCCACTATCAGTATTTGGTCAGTATTTTTTCTCTTCATGGGAGCCAAAACCAGGGAAGGAACAATCAGAGAAAAGGTATAATACAAACAAGTCACCAATTCTGCATTTATCACCCACTCCAGGTTTTGTCTCCCACTCCTGAGAAAAAATACTGATAGTGGTGCCGTGGCCGAAATGTGAACCTAGCCTTAGATAGAAGTAAGTAGATGGTTGGACAACTGTTGCATAAGTGGTCCCCTGTGTGAATGTCTCATTACACTGACACAGTTACACCGATCTTAGTCCATATTGGCAATTACAAACTGAAGATACATTTTTAATGCTATCCAGCAAAGGAAGAACAATATTTCTGGAAGATATTTCATCCATCTACACACTCATGGCCAAAAGTCTTGGCACCCTTGAAATTGTTCCAGAAAATAAAGTATTTCTCTCAGAAAATTATTGCAATTGCACATGTTTTGTGATACACATGTACAACCCAAAAATGGCACAGACAAAAATTGTTGGCACCCTCAAATTAATATTTGATTGCACACCTTTTGTAATAAATAACTGCAATCAATCGCTTCCTATAAACATCAACAAGTTTCTTGCACCTCTCAACTGAAATTTTGAACCACTCTTCATTTGCAAACTGCTCCAGGTCTCTCATATTTGAAGGCGCCTTCTCCCAGCAGCAATTTTCTCCACAGGTGTTCAATGGGATTTAGATCCAGACTCCTTGCTGGCCACTTCAGAACTCTCCAGCACTTTGTTTCCATCCATTTCTGGGTGCTTCTTGAAGTGTGTTTGGGCTCATTGTCCTGCTGGAAGACCCATGACCTAGGTCGCAAACTCAGATTTCTGACACTGGGCACCACATTGCAACCCAAAATCCTTTGGTAATCTTTAGATTTCATGATGCCTTGCACACAGTCAAGGCACACCGCAAAGCAACCCGAAAACATCTATGAACCTCCACCATGTTTGACTGTAGGTACTGGGTTTTTTCCTTTGCATGCCTCAGTTTTTGGTAAACAGTAGAATGATGTGCTTTACTAAAAAGCTCTATCTTGGACTCATCTGTCCACAAGACACTTTCCCAGAAGGGTTTTGGCTTACGTACATTTTGGCAAACTGCACTCTAGCTTTTTTATGTCTCTCTGACAGCAGTGTGGTCCTCCTGGGTCTCATGCCATAGCGTTTAATTTCATTCAAATGTTGACGGATAGTTCGCTCTGATGCTGATGCATCCTGAGCCTGCAGGACAGCTTGAATTTCTTTGGAACTTGATTGGGGCTGCTTAGCCACCATCTGGACTATCCTGCATTGCAACCTTTCATCAATTTTTTTCTGCCGTCCATGTCCAGGGAGATTAGGTACAGTGCCATGGGTTGTAAGCTTCTTGATTATGTTGCACACCGTGGACAAAAGAACATCAAAATCTCTGTAGATGGACTTGTAACCTTGAGATTGTTGATATTTTTCAACAATTTTGGATCTTAAGTCCTTAAGACAGTTCTCTTCTCCTCTTTCTGTTCCCCATGCTTAGTGTAAGACACACAATGCAAAGATTGAGTTAACTTCTCCCCATTTTATCTGGTTTCAGGAGTGATTTTCATATTGCTCACACTGGTTACTTGCCACAGGTGAGTTTGAAAGAACATCACATGCTTGAAACAAAGTTGTTTACCCACAATTTTGGAAAGGTGTCACCAATGTTGTCTGGCCAATTTTGGGGGTTGTGTGTGAAATTATGTCCAATTTGCTTTTTTTTTCTCTGCTTTTTTGGTGTTGTTCCAATACACACAAAGGAAATAAACATGTGTATAAACGTGTGATTGTAATAATTTTCTGGAAGAAATTTCAAGGTTGCCAAAACCTTCGGCCATGACTACGCTGAAAATTTAAAAAATGTCCGACTTCTTTTGCTGGTACGTCATTGGTCGACCATAACAATCTCTTTCATTTCACCTGATGAACATTCATTGTGGCTAAAATTGTCAATTTTCAGCAATTTTGTCACATGTTTTGCTCACATTAATGTTTGTCGGGAAACTTCAAGAATTTTTATGCATACAAGTTTATCCATTTTATCAGTCAGGATCTCAGCACTGGGACCCCCACCAATCATAAATAAGGAGGTCCCATATTCCCTGTGTAAATGAAGCGATAGTGTGAATTCATTGCCACTGCTCCATTCACTGGAAATGAGAATAATGGTACTGAATGCACGTTCCATACTGTTCCCATAGGCTCCCTGAAGTGAATGGAGTTGTGGTCACTTATGTACTCTGTTTCTTTATTCACATGGGGATATGAGACCCCCCCAGGATCAATGCAGGTCACAACCTTATGCTGTAGCTAGATAATACATGTTTTATTGTGGGATAACCCTTTTCAGTTCTGGCCACTACTCCATAATGAAGAGTGGACCTCTCCCTTTAACAGTGATAGAAGAATGTTTGCTCTTGCCCTCTAAACAATGACTGTCCCTATTAGAGCATCCCCACTAAAGGTTCATATACACATTAAAGGGGTTGTCTAGTCGGAATATATTGATGACTTATCCATTGGCTAGATCAACAATATCTGATAAGAGGGGCACTCCCCCGATCATCTGTTACAAACCATTGTGGCGGCAGCACTGTGCAGCTCCATTCAATAGGTAGTGGCCGCAACCGGTTACTGTAGAACAGGTCCTACACATTGAAGGGAGCTGCGCAGTGTTTTCATCCAACAGCCACCAGAGCTTGTAACAGCTGATCGGTGGGGTTGCCGGGTGTTGGACCACTACTGAGCTGATATTGATGATCAATCATAAGGGTAGCTCTTAAATCTATTGTGAGTGGTCAAACCCTTAAAGTAAATATCAGTTACCCCACCAACTTTTTGCTATCTACTGTGTATGGGGGGGCACCAGACTCTCCACTGACTACAGCTGTCAGGGGTGAAATGAAAGATCAGACACATTGGATTTCTTCCTATTCTCTATCATCAAAAAGAGTGTCTGTCCACTGAAGATTTGGCTTTGTGGGAGAAATACCCGCCATTCTAAGCCTTGAGGGACATTTTACCAGACATTTACCGAATGTCACATCCACCATGTAGAAGATGAAATTAGGTCTTTAATTGGCCTGTCCTGTTGTCAGGAGGTGAGAACTTCTCCCATGTCTATGTATAAGGTTTTTGAAACTGGATTTCCATTTTCAGAGAGCTGTCACCAATCTGTGACTCAATGGGTGTGATTTTTCACCATAACTTCTGGAATCTATGAAATACAACAAGTAATAAAAGTACCAAAACAATTCATCATCCACAGCGACGCTTCATGCTCTTCACAGCCTGGTGCAGAGGTTTTCGAAATGTCATCTCAGCCTATATCCTGTTTTGACTCAGACTAACACAAAAGGTGAATTCCAGTATAAAGCAGAGTTTCCAGTTGTAAGAATAAGATGCCCCAACTTCAGCGGGGAAACTGCGTGTCATTCATGTGGCACTGCAGAGCGGCTACTTTAAGGCTACCTTCACATGATGAGTATTTAATGAGTTTTCATGATGCACATTTTCTGCACCTATTATGTAAATTATAGCCATTTTTTTTACATACGTTTTTATCGCGTTTTTTGACCCAACGGTTTTTGGTTTGTCATGCTTTAAATAAAGTTGCTTTCTTTTTGATGCTTCCTGGTATTTGACTTTGACAAAACTTTATTGATACAGTCGTACGGAGTACATGAGTATTTAGTGCGTTTCGCAAAAGGAAACGCACTAAAAACGCATATGCATTTTTTACCTGTGGATTTTCCACATTTAATGCAATTTTATTATTTGTTGTGGATTTCAAGATTTTTTTTTAAATCCACAATATGTTTTTTTTTGGTCTTTACCAAGGAATGTGGCTCATAGGGTAATACTACAGAGGAGCCTTATTTAACGGACATAGAAATTAGCACTAAATAAAAAGGCCTGCATCCCTGGAACTGTATGGTGGATTTAAAAAAAAAAATACTTGGGATTTTCAGGAAAAAAATCAGCAAAAACTGGACACGTTTTAATTGGTGATAATTCCTCGGTGAAGGAACATTCTGTAAAAAGCTCATACACTGTGTTCTGCCTAATTAAGTTTTCAAGAACTCTGCTTCCTTAGTTTTTCTTTCAATGACAGGTAGCAGAGATCTTTAAAGTATATTACCTACCGTAAGGCCACGTTTAGTTTTTTACATCAGTATCTGTAAGCCAAAACCAGGAGTGGGTGATAAATACAGAAGTGGTGATGTGTTTCTGTTATACTTTTCCTCTGATTGTCCCACTCCTGGTTTTGGCTTACAAAAACTGATGTAAAATACTGACCGAATACTGAACGTGTGAACATGGCCTTATAGTGAACACGGGATCTAAGATCTTTGACTGAGGCAGGAGATTTTCTTTGTTAATCCATCTGCACCGCGATCATTAGGCACCAATGGGTTACTGCCAGCAAGTGTTTTATTCCCCTGCAGCGCCACCACCAGGGAAATTATGAATTACATAGCCCCTTTTGTTACTGATGGGTTGTTGAAATATTATCTGGACAGGCCAAGTCCTCCAGAACGAGAGATGCTGTTTATGGCTACTAACGAATACATGAGGGGCCTGAAATAAAGAACCCCTTTAACTTCCACCACCCCACAGTTCAGACTTCCAGTATAAGGCCACAACCCCACTATCAGCGTTTGGTCAGTATTCAGTCAGTATTTTTTCTCAGGAGTGGGAGCCAAAACCAGGAGTGGGTGATAAATGCAGAATTGGTGACTTGTTTCTATTATACCTTTTCTCTGATTGTTCCTCACCTGGTTTTGGCTCCCACTCCTGATAAAAAATACTGACCAAATACTGACCGAATACTGATAATGGGGTTGTGGCCTCAGGATGAGCTTTCCTAACCAGATTACTCCTTTAAGGAACCAATTCTGAATAACTGCAGTTGAGGCTGTCCTCAGGCTACTGCACAGCTGACAATAAAGGCCATTGTGGCACAGCAAAGGTTAAGTACACGTGAAGCAACTGAACCTGTTGTGATTGGCCGGGTGAGTTGTCAGTTATATTCAGACTGTTTAGTTCTGCCCCCTATCATGTGCAATACTACAGGAAGAACTGAGAAGAATTTAAAAGGGCGATGCCACTCAGGATCACAAGTCAAAAAAACAGAACACTCCCATGTATCACTATCACTATTGTCCATAATTTATCAGTGATTGTCATCACCGAACTTCAGTGCTGTAGAACGCTCATGCATCCTATGAATATCAGTTATGAGATGGCCTACAAGGATATGTGACGCCTACTATACAATATAATGATTTTAAATGACACAGTGATATATAGAGTCATCATTACAGCTTATTACTTTACAGAGTGTGTTATTATTTTATTATTAATTTTATATTATGCGTATAGCTATTGATTAGTGTTGAGCGAGTTTAAATTGTTAACCCCTTCAGCGAACACTCTCGGGTGCTCGCGGAGTATTTGCGGCGTGCTCGGCCTCGATGAAAGTGTCGCCGCGGCTGCATGTGTCACATCTGTCATACACCTATGACACATGCAGGGATTGCCTGTTCTGTTTGTCAGGCAATCCCTGCATGTGTCACAGGTGTATGACAGATGTGACACATGCAGCCGCGTCAACACTTTCATCGATGCTCGCCGAAGGGTTTAACAATTCATACTCGCTCAACACTACTATTGATGCATTAGGCCAGGGGTCTGCAACCTGCTGCTCTCAACTACTCTCAATTGTGTAAAACCAGGGAGCACAGACTACAGTAAGGGCCTCCTGTACTGCCTCTTCATATGGAGGCATGCATAGCTTTTACATTAAATACTTTTATTATTTATTAAAGGACGAATGTAATACAGCCATATGGAGCAGCCTCCATGTATATGATTCTCGGGCTCACATGTGAGTCTGATTATTTTAGGGCTAGGCTCACATTAATATAGTGTTCTCCGCTGAGCACTATTTTGGAGTTTCTCGGAATCCCCAAAAAACATATTCAGCCATTGTGTTCAATATACGGTACTGCATGCGGACTGTAGTAGAGAGGTCAAGTGTAGCCTATGTGTTAGGTGATTTTTAACAAGGACCTCAGGTTTGTGGACCAGAGCTGTGCATGGAAACAAAAGTGATCCTGTACCCGAAGTGACTTTGGCTACAACATGGATGGCGTGACCAAAGATTGCTGTATGCTGTAGCTACATCCCAGCATAATTGGAACACATTGCAACCCGCAAGGTATCACAACATGAAAGTCACAAAAGTTGTGTTGCGCTCGCTTTTATTATACTCCAATATAGCCACAGTACACAGCAATCTTTGAACCTGGATTGCGGCCTTGAGTGGCTTTTGCTCAAAGAACTAGGACAAAAACTTAGAGTGGTGTTTAAAAAAAAAAACCCTGTGGGCCTAATTTATCAGGACTGGCTTTTTATACTCCATATGAACTGTGAGATAAGTTGCCCCTCAATTACTTTGGTACTTTCCTAAACTCCTATACATCACCGCCAGAAATGTTACTACAGTGACTGGAGTACATCTCTAGCATAATTTGTCATATTCGTGGTGTACATTATTGTGAATTAGCCGGGTAAGCTTAATCACACTCCATCATGCCCTATTTCCACACACTTTTCTAAAATTTGGCAGAACTGGCCTGGATTGGGGTCAAAAGACGAACATTTGGTGATGTTTCAATGTGTTTTATGCCAGAAATCTGGCAAAAACACCTTGATGAATTGGGCGCAGTCAGACGGCCATATAACAAGGATGATGATTGCATCGCAATACTCGGACTGGCTGACGGCTCTCCTAACAGCATGTATTTCTATGCAGATTTCATGCTGGGGTCAGGAGAGCCGCTGGCTAGCGCTGTTTCCAAGCGCCGGGTGCTAAAGGAATCTCTCATCATTGTTCCCTGCTTGCACTGAGATCAGCACGAGCAAGGGACAATGTTGAGACTGGTATTCTGTTCAAGCTGTCTCCTAGTGTAAAAATAAGAATAAAATAAAAAAATCATTATACTCACCTGGCTTGAGGTGACCGCACACGCTGAGGAGCAGAGTAGAATGACTTGCTGCAACGAGCGGGTTCCTGACCTGCACTGAGGTCACTGAGCGGTGTCCTGTCATTCAGTGATCTCAGCGCATTTTTTAATTTTATTCTTATTTTTACACTAGGAGACAGTGGGAGCACAATACTACTCTCAACATTGTCCCCTGCCGGCACTGATCGCAGCGCAAGCAGGGGACAATGAGGACAGATGCCTGCAGCACCTGGAGCTTGGGAACAGTGCTAACTATACAGCGGATTCCCAGGCGCCGGTACGTGTCACACTGATGACACACGGATCCGTGTGTCATCAGCATGCAAGTGTGTGGGACATTTTGCAGCCCGTGATGCTGATAAAAAAAGGACATGTTTTGCCCACGGACACACGGTCCGTGGAAACACATTGACGTGCGCAGACCCATTCATTTGAATGGGTCTACGTGTGTAAGTGTCTCCAGTACGTGTGAAAATGGTCACCACACGTACTGTAGACACTGACTTGTGAAAGAGGCCTAACTCAGCTTCTGGTTAATACCTGACCTCCACCAGGTTAGAACAATAGGAACATAAATTGAACACACAGGTGTAAACAATTCATTGGGATACAGTGAAGACTTCCTGCTCCAGGTTCTGAAATGCTGGCAGAGGTGCGGTGCTGGATAATTTAGTGGAAAAATAAAATTGTTGGGATAAAATACTCAGGTTAAAGTTCCCATGGTGCAAAAACAAAGCAGAGTTCCTGCAGCATATTTGCTTGTGGAAAATCTGCTGTATTTTACAATACCTGTTAGTGCATGAAATGCTAAGAAATATCATGCACATGCTGCAAAATATATCCATGGTGTAAAGCGACAACAGCTGCAGGTTTGAGATCCACAACATGTCAATTTATGCTGCAGACATAGGAGCAAAGCTAGGGGCTCAGGTTAGGGAGGGGTGAAACATCTGAGTGGGTCCCTAACCCAGATAACCATTTTTACAGCTGTAGTGGCACATCCTAATCATAATGGGTAAAGGGGAACTTCAGCAGATGACCATGCCGTGATTGAAAAAAAAAAAAAAATACCAAGACCAATATTATCGCCATATAGTGGTAGATACTAGTCCTGCAGACCATATAAGAGATGACAGTACAATTATAAAGGGAGGCTTTCGATCTGGGATAGATGGAAAAGTGAACATCACCTGAAACGACGACTTCTTCCAGCCAGAGATTACAACGGAGACACGTTTGACTTTTCACATTTCCACCGTCCCCATCTATTCCCAACCTGCACAAACGCCTCATCCTGCTGATACCCCAAAACTGAAACACTGCTGCCGTATGTGTCCCTATTACTGCACCTGGTATGTGGTACAAAAACAGTGCTCCTCAGACTGCCCCACATAGTAATGCCCACCACTGTGCCCCTAACATAGTAATAACGCCTCCTTTGTGCCCTCCAGATAGTAAAATTACCGCCTAGAAAATATTAATGCCCTCTGTGTGTGCCTGAGAAAGTAATAAGGCCTCCTATGTGCCCCATTGATGGTTTCAATCCACTGAGTGCCTCTATAATGTAATAAATAATGTCACCTTAGTCCCACCCCTTCTGCCCCTACATACAGTAATGTAGACCCTTGAGTTCCCCCACAAAAAAATAAAAAATAAAATGCATATTCACACAGCATTATCTCCCACACATAGTATACTGCCCCCACACACATGATGGTCCCATAGCCCACCCACACAGTATGATCTCTCCACATACAGTATTATAGCTCGTCATAGTCTACACACAGTTTAAAGCTCCCACACATTTTGATCCCAACATAGTATGATGCCCCCACAGTTACCCCTACAAACACTGGCCATTAATAAGAAAAAAAACAACTCAAATACTCGCCTAAACCTGGATCCTGGTGATACCGCCAATGCTATAAGACTATGTTCACACGCACCATTTTTGCTGCATTTTGTTTTCCTGCAGCCATAATCTGCTCTTTGGGCAGTGAAAGTGCTGTATTCACACCACCTGTTTTAAAGAGTCACAGTGAGGGAAGACTGACGTGACGACTTCATTGCTCTGGGGCACGCAGTCCAGTTATGTGACGATCGCTCCGTGTGGGTGGTCACAGGGCGACTGCTCCCTCTCTTCAGTGGCTACCATACTGCTCTGCAATGCAAAGGGTGAGATGTGTGGCTCCCCAGCTCATTCTTAGTAATTATATCTGTAGCTTTAAATTCCACTGAGCATCTCTGGTGCGGGAAGTCTGCAGCCTAGGGGCTCATGCAGGTGTCCAAGCATGGACTGGCCACAATGAAGCAAACATCAGCTCACCGGGTTGAGAAATGCCTGGAATAAGGGTGCGGTGCACGGAGGCTTCAGGCTGGTTTCCTGAACAGTTGAATGGTGAAAAAAAAAGGAAAATCCAGCAACCGCAAAACTCATTAAAACTTCACGTTTATTTGTAGATTAAAACATGGAAAAGTAAAATTTAAAAAAACATGATAGCACAACGGTCAACGCGTTTCGATTATGATTAAGAGCTAGTGTAGCTCGAAACGCGTTGACCGTTGTGCTATCATGTTTTTTTTAATTTTACTTTTCCATGTTTTAATCTGCAAATAAACATGATGTTTTAATTTAATTTTGCAGTTGCTGAATTTTCCACTTTTTATTTTTTCATGGACTGACCACGTCTCTCCCGTCCATGACAGCATTATAGAAATACTTGAAGCTGTCCTGCTATGGTCAGAAGAGCTGCAGCCAGTCACTGCACTGCAGTCCGTGCATATTTAATTTATTCAGATGGATGCCTAAATAAAGCAACTAGAAACGCATGAAAATGAGCGTAATGTAGACAGCTGGTTTCTTGCCAACACCTGCGTTTTTCACACGGGAAAATAAAAGCTGCAAAAACTGTGTGAACATACCCTAAGGGCTCATTCAGACATCAGTCTTGCAGATAGCGCTCGTATCTATCATAGTCTATGAGGCTGTTCACATATCCGTCTATTCCTGCGGACAGGGTGGTCCGCACAGAATCACAGAGACATGTCCGATTTTGATTTGCGTCACAGATCAAACTCGCCAATGCAAGTCTATCGGTCCTTGGAAAAAAAAATCGAATAGCACTCAGATTCCATCTGTGTCCTGTCTGTTCTCCTTGGACTATTTGATAGAGGCTTGAGAAACATTTGTCATTCTTAACTGATGGTAAAAACTAACACAGTGATTAAACTCTGATGAAAATCTGATCAAAATCAATGATGAAACTCGTTTTTTATGTATGAGAAAAATTGCAACGTCTGAATGAGGCCTTATACTGGAACAGAATAAAATCCTAAACCTCTGACTTCTATATGTACACTCTGTCAGAAAGTGTTCACATCACGCCCGCACCTAGGTCATGACCCTATCCTGAGGCCTGCAGATAAACTGGACTTCAGTCCTAATAAATTGCCACTTGTCTTTCATGTTGGTTAGGAGCCTCCATGCACGGAGAAAGTCTCATACTAACATGAAAGGTGTGTCTGGATGAAATTTCCTTCGGCAAAATGAATCAAAGCTAGATTCTCTCATCTGTGTGACACGTCCGAGTAGTGTCAGTGTTTTTTCTTCATTAGTCCCCATAGTGTACCATGGGTGTTATCATGGATCCGAGACTTAGCTCTGTTAGACTCAGAGCATAATCTGATTAGAATAGGGTGAGACATTTAAAGGGAACCTTTCATGTCCCAAAACGCTATTGACCAGATATGGGTTCAATCTGCAGGTTTATATCATTCTATAGCTGCGCAGCCACCGCACTGAAAGCCCAGCTACCGGCAAGAAATGGACTTTATTCCTCCCGGCAGCCTCCGGCTTTCAGTCAAAGAGGCGCATTTCACTCATCGATCAGTACACAGTGAGCGACAGCTGTAACCGCACCCTGACACTGACTGACATCCAGTTCTGTACTGATACACTGCTCAGCGAGCTGTCAGTCAGTGCTGGGGCGGTCTAGGTAACTGTATGAGAGCTTGTAGGCTTTCAAAGGCACAGTTTTGGGATACATATTGTATCGTAAAGTGACCCTAAACCTCTGCAATTAACCTCTCTGGGATGGTTTTGTTTTTTCCGTCTAAGTTGTATGACGGCTTGTCTAATTTTTTTTTTTTTTGCAAGATGAGGTATAATTTTGATTGACGCCATTAATTTTATTATATCATTTACTGAAAAATGGGGGGAAACAAATTTTAAGTGGGTTGAAATGGTGAAAAACTTCAATTTTTGACATTATTTTTCAGGTTTTGTTATTACAGCTGTTGTGCAGTAAAAATGATGCAGTATGATACAAAACTAGTATACAGTAGCTTCTTTCATGTTTTAGTAGTGATAAATTCTGACATCTGTATTTAAAATACCAAATAAAAGGTTTGTATCAGAGACCAGTAATGTTTATACTTTTCCGTTGATGGAGATGTGTAAGGGTATTTGCCCACGATTCGTAATAGCAGCATTTTGGACACTGCGTTCTACATTAAAATCACAGTGGATGGATTTATAGAAATCCCATGCACACTGTGCTTCTGACGCCGCGTAAATTCACCGTCAGCATGACTTTAAGAGTGGCAGCAGTCTCCGCAACAGAATAATAATAATCTTTATTTTTATATAGCGCTAACATATTCCGCAGCGCTTTACATACATTATCGTCTCTGTCTCCATCAGGGCTCACAATCTACATTCCCTATCAGTATGTCTTTGGTGTGTGGGAGGAAACCAGAGAACCCAAAGGAAATCCATGCAAACACAGGGAGAACATACAAACTCCTTGCAGATGTTGTCCTTGGTGGGATTTGAACCCAGGACCCCAGTGCTGCAAGGCTGCAGTGCTAACCACCAAGCCACCATGCCACCTGTATAACAGAATTTTCCATATTAGAATGTATAGGGTGCGATAACTCCACATTGTTCAATGAACACATGCGGATTTACCTGCGTGATCAGACGCAGCGAAAATACGCTGCGTCCAAATCGCTGCTATAGCCTGGTCGTTGGCGCATAGCCTAAGGCCTTTTCTTTGTCTGCTGAGCTGTAGTTTTTATTGATACCAGTATCCCAGCTACCATCTGCCCTGTATGGAGCGTGCACAGGTCTGGAGACTGCTCCATACATGCGCAATGGGCCGCCATCAGGGCATAACTGCTCTTTCTGGCCTATGGGGACCGGAGAGCAGAGGTGCCCGGACGGGGCCCCCCCCCCTCTGCTCACTGGGCCCCAGTGAACTGAACTTGTGTCCTTGGACCCACGTTCGCTTGAAATCTAGACTCCCGCACGGCAATAGTTAATAGCTGCCAGCCAATCAAAGGCCGGCAGCTGACGTCAGTGCACACGTTGCCGGCATATGATGTCACTGCTGGCCTCTGACTGGCTGGCTGGCGTCCGCGCCTCAGATCGACGAAGGAGAGTCGCCGCTGGATTGGCGGCCAGGTAAGGAGAAACTTTTTTTTTTTTACTTTTTTGTAAAGCCGCACTATGGGGGCAGAATGGAGAGACGACATTGGGTCCAGAGTGGAGTACATATGGGACATTATTACTGTAGGGGCTATTTAAGGGATAGTAGAAAAAAATGTTTTAAAAAATATTAAAGTTCAAATCAACCCCTGTGGCCCCAGTCAAAATAAAACAATAAAAAAATACACACATAAATATATTTATTTATTTGGTATCGCCGCGTTCAGAAATGACCAATCTATCAAAATATAAAAACAATTAATCCAATTGGTAAACGGCGTAGGAGAAGAAAATCAAAACTACAGAATTACAGTTTTTTGGTCGCTGCAACAATGCAATAACAGGCAATAAAAACATTGTATCTACCCCAAAATGATATCAATAAAAATGGCAGCTTGGTGTGCAAAAAATAAGCCCTCACCTAGCCCCAGATCACGAAATTTTTTAAAAACGTCAGGTCACGGAAAATGGCGCCATTTTTTTTTCTTACAAACTTTGGATTTTTTTTTATTAATTAAATAAAAAAGAACCTATACATGTTTGGTGTTTCTGAACTCGTAATGACCTAGAGAATCATAATGGCAGGTCATTTAAAATTTAGTGAACATGGTAAATAAAAAAAATAAAAATAAAAAAAACATTGGATTTGCACTTTTTTTGCATTTTCACCTCACTTGGAATATTTTTTTTTCCAGTACACTCTTGGGTAAAATCAATGGTGTCGTTCAATAGTACAACTCGTCCCGCAAAAAACAAGCCCTCACACGGTCATAGTGACGGAAAAATTAAAAAAGTTATGGGTCTGGGAAGAAGGGGAGCAAAAATGGAAAATCGTGTTTTTTTTTTTTTTTTAATGAATCAATTCTAGTTATAAAGATTAGAAATTGTAATGGGTCTTGGGGAAAAAAAAGTAAATATATATATTTTTTTAAATTGTCAATGTGTAAAACGGGGTGCCATAAAGATGTAAACAAAAAAACAACAACTAAAAACGGACATATGGAGGACATTGCGGATGACAATATGATTGAAAAATTGACTATCTTCTAATGAAAGACAAACTATTTTTCATACAGTTGTCTGAACCGGGTCTTGGGCCACGTCCCCACTATCAGTATTCGCTCAGTATTTTTTCTCAAGAATGAGAAACAAAACCAGGAGTGGGTGATAAATGCAGAATTGGTGACTTGTTTCTATTATACTTTTTCTCTGATTGTTCCTCACCTGGTTTTGGCTCCCACTCCTGAGAAAAAAATACTGACCGAATACTGACCAAATATTGATAGTGGGGCCGTGGCCTTATAAGGAGAAAATCAGCTTCCACTCTGGAAGACTTGTAACAATGCATTAAACATTCATTTGAATAGATGCCATGCAGTCCTACATTTTGGCTGAGATTTCAGCTGCCAGACCAGTGGTTGGTCTTGGTTGATCAGCATTTCTAAAGTAAGGTTTTCTAAAGGCAAAGATGTTGCAAAAATAAAAGATTGTGGTTTGGATCTTTTGCTTTAATATTTCACCATTAAGAAAAAAAAATAGTTTGTCAGTCATTTTTTGTTTTTACTATTTTTGGGGTACATACATCTGTTTAATCACTTATTTATTGGGGACCGAGCAGGGGCGGGCTGGGCCGGGTGGCAGAGGGGCAAATGTCCCCAAGGCTGGTCCTCCAGCAGAGGTTTTGGGCCGTTCGGCAGTCAACCATCGCCTTAATACTGCCGTGGCCACTGTCCTCTGCACGCGCCCTCCCATCAGGGCTGGCGGCCTGATGGGAGAGCGCGCAGAGGAGAGTGGTCGCGGCGCTAGGGAAAGGGGGATAGAGCGTGGGCCCACAGGTGGGTAGGGATCAGTGTTGGAATGGCAGAGGTATTTATTTTTTTAATCTGGGGCCCTGTATACAGTACAGAGCACCATGCGGGGCCCTGTATACAGTACGGAGCACCATACGGGGCCCTGGAGTCAGTAAGCCAAACCTGCGACTCCTCAGTTTCCATGACACCGACTCCACGACTCCGACTCCCTCATACATGGCTCATGTTTAAGTGATAAATTTACTGTAGCACAGATTCATCTCAGCTAAAAGTCTAGACCCTTAGATCAGGAATAGGACAGACATTTATAGGGCATTTCATAACTTTCCCAAATTCTTATGAAAAAATATACCCCACAAACTGCACTGAATTACTGTACCCAATTTATTATATATTTTAGGAGTTGGTCCATTTTATACCGACTCTGACTCCACCAAAATGGGCTCCGACTCAGTCCCAGGGCTGTGGAGTCAATGTGGGGCCATTATTCTCTATGGAGGACTATGTGGGGCCCTGTATACTGTATGGAGGACTTTGTAGGGATTACAGTTGGAGAATCATACTGTGATGGGGTCACCATTCTTTGTTGGGGGATTGAGGGAGAGGGGTACAGCTAGTGAAGTATTTTTTACATTTCTAAAAATAATAAACTTCTGACTTTAATTTTAGGGTGATGCTGCAGGGTGAGTCTGGCTGTGGCCAAACATAACCGTAAGCTGCTGCTATACTGTAGCATAAAGTAGGTGCCTGTAATTGCAATGCGACCTGCAAGGTACCGCAACAAGAAAGTCGCAAAACAATCAGAGCCAACTGGATTTTTTTGCGACTTACCTGTCGCAATACTTTGTGGGTCACAATTGCATTATGCTGCAATGTAGCAGCGGCTGAAAGCGATTTATTTATTTTACTCACTGATATAGCGCTATTAATTCCACAGTGCTTTACATTCATTGCCATCACTGTCCCCATTGGGGCTCACAATCTACATTCCCTATCAGTATGTCTTTGGAGTGTGGGAGGAAATTGGAGGAAACCCACGCAAACACAGGAAGAACATACAAACTCCTTGCAGTTGTTGTCCTTGGTGGAATTTGAACCCAGGACCCCAGCGCTGAAAACAGTGCTAACCACTGAGCCACCGTACTGCCCTCTTTGGTTACATGACCTGTGTCACAGCCAATATATCGCCACATAACCCCAGCTTTAAAAGGATTCCTAACGGCAGTTTTTTGTTAAGTAATCTGCAATCTTTGACAGCGGCATTTAACATACGCCAGCAGGACGAAGCGTCGTTCTACACTCCCATAGGTGTGCCCGTGATGTGATCGCCGAGTGCTGATGGATTGTCATGATAGTGCCCCCTACCTATCATTATGATCCGCCTGTGGCCAGCGTTTATAGATCGTGATTTTCACTATAGATAGTAGTGCTGATTCACTGATATGTATAGCACAAGCGATCAGACAATCGTGTCATTCAAAAAAGTGCAACTCGTCCGGCAATAAACAAGCCCTGATACGGCAATGGGGACGGAAAAGGAAAAAAGTTAAGGCTCTTGGAAGAAGGGGAGGAAAAAAAACAAACGGAAGGGGTTAAGACACGTTTAATGCAATGGAAGTACAGTGTTTTATGTCGGTAATGCCCGATTCTCTTGGGGGCCAAGTTATGAGATGTTTATACATCAATGCTGTTCTAAGTATTTTCTGCAAGCAAGTCATGTTTTTAGCATCTAAGTATGTTTCAGTTTATCTGTGTCGCACTGACGATCAAGAGCCAGATCCTGATCACAAACCGAGCTAATCTAACACGGCCTGATACGTTACAGACCATGTGCAGGCCAAAACACACACACACTTCCTGTTAGATGCCCTGTCGTGTCATTTCCGCTTTAAGACGGAACTACATACGGTGTATGTTTACACAGACCACCGCGGAGAGATCCACACACTCATTGTGACTTACTATACAATGACTGTATTACTCCGCCGTTACTCGCTTACGCGATAAAACCCCTTTTACACAATTGGAATGTCGCCCTGATATTTTCTTGGCCACTGGGCAAATAACTTGCCACAAACGGCTGTAGTATACATTACACCGAGGGTTTAATAGCTACGTCTGTCTATGGAACTATTTTAGCTCCAGCTTCTCGGTTGGCGTTCTATAGGGGGGACAATAAATCTTCACCTTTCACATAAGATTATATTGCAAATTTTAATTGAGAATTCTTGTAATTTCACACCATTAAAAGTGCGCATACGACTCCCGCACTACAGACTAAAGAAAAAAAGCATATACTACAAAAATATCAGATTACACCCACTCAGTTGTCCAAGTGGTACAGCCCGCTGTCGCTGATTGGGTTAAAAATCCTTGACATACAGGAAGCTGCACCAATAGCTTTTCGATTACGGCTTAGCAACAGCCCGTTGATGTCTTAGCCAATCACCACACGGAAAAGGCAGCTGTGGCTTTGTTCGCATTGATTGGTCAGCGAATAAGTGACATCAGAGGTCTTGTGGGAGTGGTAGTCAAATAGACACTGACCCTTCATCAGCGACTATCTGCCTGGACTACATTTCCCATGTTGCAGTGAGATAGTGATGTACGCGCATGCGCTTCAGTTAGGGGGCCGGGTTCTTTATAAAAGCTAGCGTCCCAGGCTGGGGAGTAGCAGTCGGAGGTTGGTTGGCGAGTGTGCAAGTTAAGGCGAAGGAGAGAAGGGAGGAGGAGGCGGGGGCTTGACTGCTTCTTCTGTGTGTGTTGGCAGCAGCCGCCAGTTGGTGGCAGTGCAGAACCACTGCATTCCAGTGCAGCCTGTAGTCAACACGCTGAAGTGGGAAGAACACAGTGCAGCTTGGAGAGCTTCTATCAAGACACAGCTGCTGTCATGCAAGGTGGATGCAGCCTCCAGGCAAGTTGATCTCTCTGCTCCTAGATCCTCATGGACATTTTTTAATTTTCATGGTGAACTGAGCTGCAGTTAATTGCAGAAGCTTTCCATCCAGGAGTGACTTTGCTTCCATCCCTTGCTGCACCCCACACTGCATTTGTAGGGGTGCCATGGCTGAAGTAGGAGTTCAGGAGCCAACCCTGCCCTGCAAAACTTTGGCAGGTGGGGGATCCCTGCTGGCCAGCCGAGAAGATAGTGGGTGGCAACCAAGAGCAGAGGAGGAGGGAGGGGTGTGCCAGATGAGAAGTCCCTCCACCCTGTCCTGCCCTGAAAAAGAGGACCAAGGCGGCAAGGTGGGCGACTATCACAAACCCGGACAGCTGGGCCGTGGCAAATCCCAGCAAGACGAAGAGTGGAAAGAGCTGGGCAAGAAAAGGCATCGAAGGCGCCCATCCAAGAAGAAGAGGCGGTGGAAGCCCTACAACAAGCTGACCTGGGAGGAGAAAAAGCGTCTGGAGGAGCGTGAGTCCCAGAGGGCATCTAGGATGAGGGCTGAAATGTTTGCCAAAGGGCAGCCGGTGGCACCTTACAATACCACCCAATTCCTGATGGAGGATCACGACCAGGAGGAACCGGACTTGTGCCCCCCTCAGCGGAGAGGTCTTGCTTCTCTCCCATGCCTCCATGCCAACTCTTTTGCCAAAGGGGACAGCACAGAGGAGGATGTGGAGGAAGAGGATGATGGGACTGGTAGTGATGGCATGGGGAGTGATGATGGGGTAGAGTTTTTACAAAAGGACTTTTCTGAGACCTATGAGAAATATCATGCCGAAAGCTTGCAGGACATGAGCAAACAGGAGCTGATCCGGGAGTACCTGGAGCTGGAGAAATGCTTGAGTCGCATGGAAGAGGAGAACAATCGCCTGAGGCTCAAGGAGATCAGCACAATACAGGTGGCCGGCACCCAGGACTCCCGGATCCGGGAACTGGAGATGGAACTGGAGAAGCTGAAAGAGGAAAACCGCCGCCTGCTGCGGGAGAGGGAGCAGGTGGTGGCAGATCCCTCAGGACACTGATGCCATTGCAGGAACCTGCACTTCAATGTTGACTGTTTCCCTGAGAGCCATAAAAAGACTCCCGACCCTATGATCCGATGTCGTAAGGTCATATAAACCCGACTTCCCCCTGACTTTGTTGATCACCTTCCCAGAGAGACTGATCATAAGACGGGACTCTTGACTTTTATGTTGTCTGTAGAGCTCTATTTGTTTTTTTGTTACAGGGACCGTGTCCTTATATACTCTGGTCTTTATGTTTTTTTTTTTTGTTGTTTTTTTTTTTTTGTTGCCTTCCATTTTCTCATAATTAACTTTTCTTTTTTTTTTTTCTTTTGAATTTTTTTTTTTAAATAAATGCTTAAATTGACAGAACTTTATTTGATATATTAGTTTTGTGTGATTTATATAATTTTTTTTTTCCCCCTTCCTTAGCGTCATAGTGCTAACTTATTGTTGGTAAGTAAATGTGTTAAGGTTTGCTCTTAGTGGGTGAGAATTGGTTGATAAGGGAGGGCTTGGTGTTAATTGCAATATTCTTTAATTTTATTATAAAATGTGTGTGTGTGTGTGTGTAATATATATTGGATCGATGCGGTTTTCAAATTGGTGCAGTTTTACAGCAAAATGGCAGTTAATGGTGCCGCCATTAACAATAAGTGTTTTTGGCTGGAAAGCTGCGCTAATCTCCATGATCACACATTTCTGGGTTGCGCTGTGTAAATCCAGCCCAAGAATGAGGCGCTTGCACACAATTTCACCGTGATATATATATTTTTTTCACCTGCATCACGACTTGTATATGTGAAATATGTTGCATTCACATTCTTCACCTGTACAACTCGCGGAGCTAAAGAAAAAATACATTTTAAAATGCTGTGTTTTTTCCATGCAGTTCCTGGCTGTGTTAAAAAGTACTATGTGCGTGAACGCCCAAACCAGTCCTTACTGTACAAGAAGGCTTCCATATCTGAGCTTGTAATATGGGACGATTGCATTCATTAATGTGATGGGTCTTTGGCAAATATTCAATGTTTGTTTTGAATGACGTTTTATTGGTGGCCTGAGGAAAATGTGGTGGAGAGGCCTAAAATGGCTGCTGTTGACCTGTCGGCCAATGCACAAGGATCTGAAGCAATACAAGATGGCTGCCTGATGTAAATACCATAGTTTATATGGATAAATGAGACTGCTGCAATCTTTCCGATGATAATTATAATTAGAGGGGTTTTCCCATGAACAAAATTTCATTTTAATAATTGGCTGTGTCTGACCGTGTACGAAACATGGTCTGATCATACCACATCTCCTGGGCAGGGGAGGAAGCAAGAGTATACAGATATTACAGCAGGGGATTCATTTTGTGAGGTAAAACATTTCACTGCCTGTTTTTAAACAATGGTTTACCTCACAAAATGAATCTTCTGCTGTCTGTATTCTGTTTTGCTCCCTCCCCTGCCCAGGAGCTGTGGTGTGATCAGACCGTGTTCCGTACACGGTGAGACACGGCCATTGATTAAAATGAACTTTTGTTCGTGGAAAAAACCCTTTTAACTTTCTTAAAACAGTGGATACACAGCGTCATCATTATGCCCAGCTGAGAGAGAAATGGAGCCAAAGGACTGTATGCTTATATAGTTGTATATATTTATGCACACGTGGCTGCTGGAAGACGTTGAAAATTTCAAAAATTGGTGACTACGTGTGTAAACTTTCATTACAAGAATCGGCATGCAATCCAGCGACACTGTGGAAGGGCTTGTAGGTAATCAATAGGTGGTCTCACCCTTTGCTACAGGCAAAGAGCTTAAACTATGAGATGTATTAAAAAGTTGCTTAAAGGGGGTTTTCTCACAAAGTACATTTTAATTAATAGAGCTTGCAATAATAAGTTCCACAATTGGATGTATTAAAAAAAAAAATTGTTCCTGTGCTGAGATAATCTTATAAATGTGCCCCTGCTGTGTACTGTGTAATGGATGTGTCTGACCATACAGGAACATGGTCTGATCATACCACAGCTCCTGGACAAGGGAGGAAGCAAAAGAGTATACAGACATTACAGCTGGGGATCGCATCTGATTCTTTCTGTGAGGTAAAACATTTCCCTGCCTGTTTTTTAAAAAAATGTTTTACCTCACAGAAATAATCGTCTTTGATCCCATGCTGTAATTTCTGTATATACTCTTTCTTCCTCCCCTGCCCTGGAGATGTGGTATTATCAGACCATATTCCAGCACGGTCAGACACAGCCATTACACATCTATAAGATCATCTTGGCACCGGAACTTTTTTTTTTTAAACCCATTCAATTGTGGAATTTATTATTCAAAGATCTATTTATTAAAATGTTGATCAAAAATAACTTTGATCTTGGGAAAACCCCTTTTTAAAGGGCTGATCCAGGAGTACGATTTTTGATGACTTATCCATAGGATAGGTCATCAGTATTGGACTGGGGGTTTTGCATCCTAACTGATAAGTTGTCAGCAGGTCCCCTGGCCCCCGGAAGTAGAGAACGGAGCTAGAAGACCACAGCTTTATACACAGTGGATGTTCCCAGGTGCTGCGTCTCTGCTTCTATCAAAGTAAATGGGAGCTGAGCTGTAGTACTTGTATGGCTACTACAGTGCGTAGAGTTGTGGTGGTCCTGCCCTGTTTTCTACTTCCTGTGGCCAGGGGAGCTACTACCAGCTGATTGGTGGAGCTCTGACATCCAGCACCCCCACTAATCTGATATTGATGACTTCTCCTAGGAATAAATCATCAAAGTCCTGGGTGACCCCTGTCAGCTGTTAATTGCATGATATTATTCTGGTACCACATAGTGTCTTATGATGTAGACACGAGTTGGCAGGTTGCCCACGTCACCTTCCTATTTAAAGAAGGCATATAATTTACCTACATCTGCTGTTCTAGTGCCCGGCCTCTTCTGCATAATGCAGGGGAGTGAAGTGTTGGTATCATTTCGGTAATATGCTTTACTAGCATTCTTGTCATATAGACACATGGCCCCAGATTTATCAATAGCTCTCCCAACCTGCGCATCACAGCCTCGTAGACATATGTGAAGCTGTCACACTTGGGTCGGGAGATCTGCGGCCAGTCTGTTCGTACGGATTTGCTCAGACATCTGAAGCAGCCCTTTACACGATGTTCCTCCTAATGAATTTGGGGCATCTTTCAGCTGATGCGTGCCAGCTTCAGAAATGTATGCCAGTCATGGACGTCTGTGGCAAAATTATGAAGAATTTGTCGGCTGAGCTCGGCCATACTTCTCCCTGCTTAGTTCCTGCCACTTTTCTAAAAGTTGGCTGAGCTGATGTAAAAAAAGTGCAACATTTCAAGATGATGAATAAGGAACCTCTCCATGCGACTGAGACACTAGCTCTATTGTGGGCACCTCAGGGGGCTGCCTATACTTGCTGGGGGGCCACAGACTGAAGGCTTTAGCTTTTAGTTAGCTCTGAATATAGGAAATCCAATGTAACATCTGCAAGATCCATAAGAGGATCAACCAGTAAAAAGATTGAAGCTTATACCCTTTTGTATTTTAGTATAGAAGTGGGCAGTGCTTCTCCATGTCGAAGTATGAGGCGCCTGGTAAGGGAATCCCCAATGTCTGATCTCTTGGTTATCCTGAGAACTTGGGGCTTAGTAGGGATTCCCTCCCTTCCTGCCAAGCTACAAATGGCAGTTAATGTACTGACCTCCTGCTGCTTTAATTCTTAAAGGGGTTTACAATTTCAGTGTATGTGTGTATGGCCTTTTTTTTTTTTTTTTTTTTTTTTTTTTTTTTTTTTTAATATACCCTATACTTTATTCACACTCATTGGGTCCATTGCTGAGTCTCCGCTGCTGCTTCTGGTCTTTTGTCTGCACTGCTGACGTCATGTTGGCAATGCTGCAGACAATATGTGAGTGTGGCAGCTCTGCCCAAGTAGACGGGGCGCTCCGCTACAGGCTGCTGCGCTCCGCTACAGGCTGCTGCACTGTCAATGTGACGTTGGAATAGCAGACAATGACAAATATTGGAAGCAGCGGCAGAGACTCAGTGCTGGACTCAAAAGCCAATTAGACTTTTTTTTACAAAACAAAATTAAGGGTTTTCTGAAGAAAATGGTAAACCTCCCCCCCCCCCCCCCTTTTTAAATTCTCATAATGTGAACTGCTGGATCATGGGTTATTGTTTCTCATCTTCCAATTTACTGATATAAAGATCCTATGATGGGATCCCACGTTATCAGTTACTGGATCAAGATTAGGATAAAATGACGGAAATCAGACACCCTTACATGGTTAAGGCTGTGTACTCGCCTCGTCCTTGCCCACTGTTCAGTGTTATCCTCCTCATCCCTTTAGCATAGGCCACAGTAGGGATGGATGCTTAGGCATGTGTCCCACCATAGAAATGTAATATTAAAGAAACAACCCTTATTTTGCGCAGTATACACTCCTTTGCAGCATCCCTCTCTATGAATGTGCGGCCAGATCTTTGTTTTGCCTTTTCCATCTAATAATGGCCGGGTGCGGGCTGGCTTTAGGCAGCTATAAGGCGTGTTGAGAACTGGTCAGATCTGGTCATGTGTGATCAGGACCGCCATTTGTTAAGGTGACCTTTTTTTTAATTTTTGTCAGTTGCTTCCCTATTTATAGATGACAGAATGTAATCCTTTTTTGGCTTTCCCCACACAGAGGACTATTACTTTTCTGAATTTCACAATATTTGGTGGTGGTCCACTCTAAACCAATGGGGATACATGGCATGCAAATATCCCAAAAATCATTTTTTTATTGTGGGTGAAGTTGCAGAAAATTAAAGCTCTATAGGCAATTTTATAATTTTGTTTATATAGTGCCATCATCTTCTGCAACGCTTTACGGACATAATCATCACTGTCCCCATTGGGACTCAGACTAAATTGCCTATCAGTATGACGATGGAGTGTGGGAGGAAATGCGGGAAGAACATATGAACTGCTGGATTCAAATCCCAAGGGCAACATCTGCAAAGCAGCATTGCCAATCACTGTGCCCAGGCAATCCTATAGGGCAGACAATGTGTCAGTGTGCAGAAGTTTATACAGGCCAAGGTGGCTGCATCCTTTAATAAATAATAATAATCTTTTTATTTATATAGTGCCATCATATTCTGCAGCTCTTTACAATTCAGATAATTTACAGACATTATGAGCACTGTCTTATTTGGGACTCACAATCTAGATTCCCTATCAGTATGTCTTTGGAGTGTGGGAGGAAACTGGAGAACCTGGGGGAAACCCACACAAACACGGGAGAAGATACAAACTCCTTGCAGATGTTGTCCTTGGTGGGATTTGAACCTAGGACCTCAGCGCTACAAGGCTGCAGTGCTAACCACTGAGCCACCGTGCCGCCCTTTATTTTAATGGAAATATATATGAGGTTAATCTGTGTCTTTAAAAGCCATAGGCCTCTTGAGAACCACATAGATATAACATATATGGCTTTTCTTAAGGCGGCTTTCCCATGAAAAACATTAATGTTCTACTGACAATCATATTTGACTAGTGACTATTGTTTGCCCACTGAAGTCTTAGAGTAAAGTAGCTATGGGGCTCTTTGGATTATTTTCTCATTTATGGTGATGTGAAGATCTGAGTGAGAGGTATACAGCTCATTGATCTGACAGCTACAGGCAGAAGGCGTTTATCATATATCTGACACGCTATTACTTCTGCTAGTTTATGTCCTATGAGATTAAGAAAACCTCCGTCCCTTCTGTACACAGAGGGGTACATATATACACACACACGTATACAGATGTGACCACTTTTAGCTTTCTACACATTTCAATAAGGACTCCAAATAACATAACATAAATTTTAGAGTATTCTCATTTGTTAGCAAATCTGTCAACAATCATCTCAACCATCGGGTGACTACATATAGACATTGATACCGTAAATATCAGTTTCATAGTCATTGAATGACTGATACTCATTGGGATATATAGATAGAGAGAGATATACACACACATACAGTACAGACCAAAAGTTTGGACACACCTCATTTAAAGATTTTTCTGTATTTTCATGACTATAAAAATTGTACATTCACACTGAAGGCATCAAAACTATGAATTAACACATGTGGAATTATATACTTCACAAAAAAGTGTGAAACAACGGAAAATATGTCTTATATTCTAGGTTCTTCAAAGTAGCCACCTTTGGCTTTGATGACTGCTTTGCACACTCTTGGCATTCTCTGGATGAGCTTCAAGAGGTAGTCACCGGAAATGGTCTTCCACCAATCTTGAAGGAGTTCCCAGAGATGCTTAGCACTTGTTGGCCCTTTTCCCTTCACTCTGCGGTTCAGCTCACCCCAAACCATCTCGATTGGGTTCAGGTCTGGTGACTGTGGAGGCCAGGTCATCTGGCGTAGCACCCCATCACTCTTCCTCTTGGTCAAATAGCCCTTACACAGCCTGGAGGTGTGTTTGGGATCATTGTCCTGTTGAAAAATAAATGATGGTCCAACTAAACGCAAACCGGATAAAATAGCATGCTGCTGCAAGATGCTGTGGTAGCCATGCTGGTTCAGTATGCCTTCAATTTTGAATAAATCCCCAACAGTGTCGCCAGCAAAGCACCCCCACACCATCACACCTCCTCCTCCATGCTTTATGGTGGGAACCAGGCATGTAGAGTCCATCCGTTCACCTTTTCTGCGTCGCACAAAGACACGCTGGTTGGAACCAAAGATCTCAAATTTGGACTCCTCAGACCAAAGCACAGATTTCCACTGGTCTAATGTCCATTCCTTGTGTTCTTTAGCCCAAACAAGTCTCTTCTGCTTGTTGCCTGTCCTTAGCAGTGGTTTCCTATCCTTAGCAGTGGTTTCCTAGCAGCTATTTTACCATGAAGGCCTGCTGCACAAAGTCTCCTCTTAACAGTTGTTGTAGAGATGTGTCTGCTGCTAGAACTCTGTGTGGCATTGACCTGGTCTCTAATCTGAGCTGCTGTTAACCTGCGATTTCTGAGGCTGGTGACTCGGATAAACTTATCCTAAGAAGCAGAGATGACTCTTGGTCTTCCTTTCCTGGGGCGATCCTCATGTGAGCCAGTTTCTTTGTAGCGCTTGATGGTTTTTGCAACTGCACTTGGGGACACTTTCAAAGTTTTCCCTATTTTTTTGGGCTGACTGACCTTCATTTCTTAAAGTAATGATGGCCACTCATTTTTCTTTAATTAGCTGCTTTTTTCTTGCCATAATACAAATTCTAACAGTCTATTCAGTAGGGCTATCATCTGTGTATCCACCTGACTTCTGCACAACACAACTGATGGTCCCAACCCTATTTATAAGGCAAGAAATCCCACTTATTAAACCTGACAGGGCACACCTGTGAAGTGAAAACCATTTCCGGTGACTACCTCTTGAAGCTCATCAAGAGAATGCCAAGAGTGTGCAAAGCAGTCATCAAAGCAAAAGGTGGCTACTTTGAAGAACCTAGAATATAAGACATATTTTCAGTTGTTTCACACTTTTTTGTTAAGTATATAATTCCACATGTGTTAATTCATAGTTTTGATGCCTTCAGTGTGAATGTACAATTTCCATAGTCATGAAAATACAGGAAAATCTTTAAATGAGAAGGTGTGTCCAAACTTTTGGTCTGTACTGTATATACTGTAACCCTGCATGTACACAAGTTTTATGCCCCTTTACATTACACATATAGGAGCGTTTGATACCCTATTCTACAGTGGCTTGCGAAAGTATTCACCCCCTTGGCTTTTTACCTATTTTGTTACATTACGTGTTTACAAAAATATTTAATCCAACTATTTAGTGATGATTTATCACACACAAATCAAAGTTAGTGAAGTGACAAATATATAGGCATAAATTAAATTTATGGGCTCATATACCTAAAAATTGGCATGTGTATATGTATTCCCCCCTTCTGCAGTAAAGTCCCTAAAATTTCTGGTGCAAGCAATTACCTTCATAAGTCACATGCTTAGTGAAATGAAGTCCACCTGTGTGCAATGTAAGTGTCCCATGCTCTGTCAGTATATACACAGCTTTTCTGAAAGGCCACAGAGGCTTCAACACCATTAAGCAAGAAGCACCTGTAACCAAACAACAGCATGAAGACCAAGGAGATCTCCAAACAAGTCAGGGACAAAGCTGTTGAGAAGTACAAGTCAGGGTTGTGTTATAAAAAATATCCCAATCTCTGAGGATCCCCCGAGCACCATCAAATCCATTATCATCAAATGGAAAGAACATGGTACCACAACAAACCTGCCAAGATAGGGTCATCCACCAAAACTCTCAGCCCGGGCAAGGAGGGTATTAATCAGAGAGGCAGCACAGAGACCAAAGGTAACCCTGAGGGAGCTACAGAGACTGAAGTACCTGTCCGTACGACCACAATAAGCTGTTATTTTGTCCTATTTTGTTGTTTGCTTCACAAAAAAGAAAACCAAATGTTCACAGTTGTAGGCATGTTCTTTACATAAACTGATGCAAACCCTCAAAAAAAACTGAACTTCTAGGTTGTGAGGTAGCAAAACACAAAAAAAATCCAGGGGAGTGAATACTTTTGCGAGCTACTGTATATCTATACACATTAATATGGAGTTGGTCCCTTTCCAACTATAGCAGCTTCCACTCCTCTGGGAAGGCTTTCTACAATATTTTGGAAGTGTCTGTAAATTTTCCCGCTTCATCAAGAAGAACATCTGTGAGATCAGATACTGATGTTGGAGGAGATGGCCAGGTTCTCAATCTCTACTCTAGTTCATACCAATGGTGTTGGATGGGGATTGAGGTCAGGATTCTTTGACCAGTTGAGTTCTCCCACATAAGTCACCCAACCATGACTTTGTGGAAACAGTTTGAGGAAGACACTTCTTTTTTTTTTTTTTGTTGCCCATGCCTGTGCTCAGTTCAAAGTTGGAAGCGACAATTGTCCAAAATGTCTTTTATAATAAGGCGCTAAGATTTCCCTACATTAGAATGAAGAGCCTGAGGTCAGTCCCTGAAATACAACTACATATTATCCCTTCTCCACCAAACTTTACAGCAGTCACAATGCAGTCAAGCAGGTAGCGATCTACTAGCATTCACCAAACCTAAACTCGTCCATCAGATGCCAGATAGAGAAGTGCAATCCGTCACTCCACAGATCACGTTTCCACTGCTCCAGAGTCCAGTGACTGCATGCTTCATACCACTTTATCCAATGGTTGGCATTGTGCTTGGTGATGTAAGGCTCTCATGCAGTTGCTTGGCCATGGAGACTTTAAATGGTGCTGTTGGCACACAATTCTGTGTTTAATGTCCTAGGAGGGTTGGGTTCTGCCGTTATGGAGTCAGCAGAGCATTAGTGACTTATGTGCACTCTGTGACCCCCACCCCACTACATAACGTTACAGTGGTCTCCACTTTTATAGCTGATTTGCTGCCTATGCTTTCACTTTCCATTAATACCACTCAGTTGATGCTGAAATATTTAGGAGGGAAGAAATGTTATGACCTTACTTGTTTCACCGATGACGTCCTATTACAGGACCACGTGGGTGTCTGTGAGATCTATATAACAAGCCATTCTGTCACACATCCATTGCGGCACCAGATATTAAACATTGGGGACAATAGGACTGAATGAAAAACCTGAATTCAATGATTCAGACACCTGTCACGGTACTTTTGTCTATAGGTATATTATTATTGAGCTGTAATATGGGCATTTATGCCTAATAGAAGGGATTATCGCTGGTACTTTGAGACATAACTGGTTTGTTGTTTTTTTTTTTGCTGTCCCATTAATTTGAATGAGTGAGTTTAATCCTTAAAAAAAAAAAAAGGGAATGTGGAATGGCCTATACAGCAGGTGAAATAAGTATTGAACACGTCACCAATTTTCTTTAAATCATAGATGTCCATAAATTAAGTTGTGTAATAATGAGAAATGACACTATGAAAAAATATTGAATACATGAAGAAAGATGTGCAAAAAGCTATGACACCAGCTGAAATCTATCAGTAATTTAGAACGCAATTCTGCCACTTAGTGAAAAATAACATCAGCTGGTTCAACTGATGGCCTACAAAAAAAGTGTCTCATTACCAAGATCCTAAACAAGAAACATCTCATGATGGGTAAAACCAGTGAGCTGTCTCAAGACTTCCGCAACCTTATTGTTGCAAAACATACTGATGACATTGGTTACAGAAAAATTTCGAAACTACTTCCAGTGAGCACTGTTGGTGCCATACTCCAGAAGTGGCAAGAACATAATTTCACCATAAACTGGTCACGACCAGATGCTCCCTCTAAGATTTCAGACAGAAGAGTGAAATGAGTTATCAGAAGAACTGTCCAAGAGCCAAGGATCCCCTGTGGAGAGCTACAGAAAGACCACTGAATCAGCAGGTACAATTGCTGCAAAGAAAACTATAAGTAATCCACTCAACCTCCATGGCCTGTATGCACGCTCACCACTTCCATTGCTGGAAGAAGGAAAAAAAAAGTATGCTCAATTGCGTTTACAGTTTGCTCAATAACATTTAGACAAGTCTGTGAAATACTAGGAGAATATAGTCTAGTCAGATGAGACCAAAATTTAACTCTTTTGGATGCCATAATACACACCATGTTTGGAGTCCAAAAAGCACTGCATATCGCCCCAAAAACACCATACCAACAGTGAAGTTTGGGGCTGTTTTTCAGCATGCAGCACAGGCAAACTTCATATAATTGAACGAAGGATAAACTGACAAATTTACCAAGACATTCTCGATAAAAATCTGCTGCCATTTCCCAGGATGATGAAGATGAAACGAGGGTGGACATTTCAGCAAAACAATGATCCCAAACACACAGCCAAGGAAACTCTTAATTGGTTTTAATTGGTTTCAGAGAGAGAAAATATATTTGCTACAATGGCCGAGCCAATCACTTGACCTGAATACAATAGAAAATTTATGGTAGGAACTAAAGCTCAGAGTCCATAGAAGGAGGCCACGGGACCTTCAGGATTTAAAGACTGTTTGTGTGGAAGAATGGGCCAAAATCACACCTGAGCAATGCATGCGACTAGTTTCTCCATATAGGAGCCGTCTTGCAGCTGTCATCACCAACAAAGGCTTTTGTACAAAATATTACATTTAAGTAAGCGTGTTCAATATTTTTTTCCCTGTGTCACTTCTCATTATTACACATAATTTAATTTATGGACATCTATTGTGTGGTTTCTTTGCCTGCGTGGATTAGATGGGCTGTTATTGACATTTGGTGAGAATTTCATGTCAATATCGCCTTTAGAAATGTATTTATTTGGAAAATTGGTGACGTGTTCAATAATTTATTTCACCCACTGTATATTACATCAGGCAAAGAAACGCATACATGAAACTCTGATGTGAATGGTGCCTAGGACAGGATTTAAGCTAACCTATGTGGGAACTTGTACTATCCTCCTTGTATCTCAGAGCATAGAGTAAAAGTAATATATGGTGATGTGTAATAATTATTTTTTTCCCTTCAAAATGTCATCCAATCACGGGAGTAGCTAGGATGTATAGCGATGGCTGTTGTACCCGGGCCTGGGTGCCTGAATGGCATACGAGGCCCCACTGCCACATAAGAAGACACCAGTATTATACATCTGATTATAGTTGGGGAATCCGGAGCTTCGTGTTGCGCCTCAGCAGAAACACTAATGAAATTCTTATGGCAGGTTGTGGCCTGTAGCCGCATTCCTTCCAGCAGAGGGCAGTGTGTTTGTTTACATGCTCATAGTAAGATGTCTACACCTACATCAGCATGCTGTATCCTTCACTGACATTGAGTACAGAAGACGATGACTGCTACTCCTGATGACTCTGCTAATGGTAGTTTAAAGAGTTTGCATATCCATAAGTCACTGAACCATGTCGCCTACAGTGCCGCCTGCCAAAATGTATGCTGTTCTCTAATGATCAGTTCTAATTTGCTCCCTTCCCTGGAAACAGCGCCACTTCTGTATATAGACTGTTTCTGGTATTGCAGCTTTACCCTATTCACGTAACCTCCAACCTACATCCTTTAAAATATGTTCTTATAAACAAACTAATACAGAAGTACTAATACAGTACAATCACTGTATTAGTTCTGGCAGCATTTAAATAGACTTTTGTATACAAAAAAGTCTCACACACAACCTTAGAAAAACATGGTCTTGCTGCCCTCACCCACCACAAGTCAAAATTGCTTTTGTTGAACATACCAGTTAATATGTCCAAGAACTATCCCGATTCTTATGCTTTTTAACTTCCTATTCAAACTTTGAGAGTATGGTTCCTATTTGTAAGTGACGCGCCCCCTGGGCCATATTCTTTAGGGGAATACCCGGAGCCGGATCAGATGGGGGTTGTAGTCTCCGAGTGGCTGTGACCCGGTCCGTGCCCAGGGTGTCAAGCTCAGAGTATGTGGCAGTCCTACAGATGTTACAAAGTTCGTTATGTCGACTACGCCACCCGTTGGATTGCGGTCACTACGGCCGCCGCTGCAGCAGGGTCCGCTGAGGCTGATGGTGTTGGTGCAGCTTTAGATAGTATAACCCCCAACGGGAGGGGTATGGCCTCAGGGGGTCAGGTGCAGAGGATGGGGGTTGTGGTGGTGCAGCGTAGATGATAATTAAAGACAGAGTCGGGTTGTGCAGTTCAGGGTGTTTACTTACTGCAGATATTCCGGTCACTCCGGCCTTGAGTGACCACCCGAGCCGTGCTGCGTCCACCAGGTCCTGGATTCAGCCAACCCCCAAGCAAGTCCGGAGCGTGTCCCTGAGCCCTCCTTCTTGTCCTTTCTTCTGGCCGTCCCCACCAGGGATCCACCTAGGTCCAGCTCCCTCGGGCCTTCTGTTGGGAGACCCTTGGCCTTGGGTTCCCTGACCCTACACGTGGTTTGCCTTCAGGGTGGATGTGGTGGGTGGCCGTGGCAGATCCTGCCCACGGCCTCCGGTCTCTGGCTGGGGTATGCTTTAGCCCCCACCAGTTTGGGATCCGGTACCCTGTTGCCAACTCTTCACCCTAGGGTTGTACTTGGGTTCTCAGAGTTCCTTCTGTCTCCCCCTCTGGGTCTTTCTTTCTTCTCCTCTCTCACTCTGGCTTCTCTGCAAAGACTCGCTGACTGACCTCTCACAGACTGACCCTGATCTTAGATGGTGCCCACCTTAAATACTCCCTCTATGTGTGAGCTCAGGTGACCAGCACCCAATGAGCTCCTATCTTTACCCAGACTGCTCCCCCTATCTGCCCCTACACTACTGGGATATTCCACCCCCCTCCCACTCCAGCCAGGAACAGACTCGGTCGTACCTGCACATTTCTAAGTGGGAGTACCGTTGGTCTGTTCCTCGGAAATGGGATGTGTGTAGTGCATGCAGCTTTCTGAGCTCAGTTCCACACTCCATCCTTACCCGGGAGTGGAATATCACACCTCTGGGTTGAGGTGCAATACCCCTGTAGCAGCCGAATCCTCAGGGTGCTACATTCCCCCCTGGTAAATCACAGCACGTCCTCGGGCTGTAAGATATAAAAAACATCCACAAACATAAATTTTTTTTTTTTCATAAAACATAAACATATAAAACATATAAAACATCATCATATATATATCGGCAATAAAACTTTTTTTTTTTTCATAAATAACATTCTCGTAAACATTCCTGTCTCTGGTTCCTCCGGTCACGGCGCAACTTGTGACCGGGTAAAATGCGACAGTCTCTTGAAGAAAATGGTTTTCCCATAAAACCAGTAGGGGGTGCTTTAGAAAGCGCAACTATATACAAGGGGAGGTAGGGCCGCTCTCAGTCCTCGGCCAGGTAATGGGAATAGGGATGACCGCTCTCAGTCCTCGGTCAGTGGGAATAGGGACACATGGGTTAACAGTTCAGTTCTCTGGTCCCAACGGGGACTATATTAGCAGCAACGGTTCACTGTGCCTCGACGGGCAACTATATACAGCTTCTACTCTGCTGTACTCAACGACGACGTCCTCCTGCTCTTTCTTTGTGGTTACCTTTAGCTTCAGACCCGTCCGGGTCCTCTTGCTCCTCCTCACACCGCAGCTCCTCCTCCGTCAGGCGATGCACATGGAGGGCGTAGGGTCCTTTGGCACACTTGTGCCGGGTGAAGGTGACCTCGTCCCCTATTTAAAGGTCACGACCTCTGTGTCCCTCCGGTAGGTGGGACTCAACGTCTCTCCTGGTCACGAAGACGTCGCCTGGGGTGCGGTGATCTCGGATGAAGCCCCACCCGTGCTGCATATTAAACTTGATCACAGTCCCGGTGGAAGGGGGACCATGAGCCGCACAGGGACTCCTCCTGGCCCGGCTCTTCTGCTCCGCGCTCTTTATTTGGGCTTGTTGTTCCCGGACCCGCCTCTCTCTCCGCTCCCTCTCAAAGACCTCGAGCTGCTGCCGGCAGCACTCTGCACGCTCCGCTGCAGCTGCCCGGGTCTCCTGAGTGAACCCCATGAGATCTTCTCCGGTGGGGTCCCACTCAAACTGTGCCTCCTCTAGCGGGGGCGAGGTCCTTTTTACGGGCTTTGGAACCGGAATCAGGGGCTCGTCTAGGGGTCTCTCTTTCCGGAGTCGGGGATGGTGAAACTCCGGTGGCCATATAAAGGGCTGCCCATCCGGGCACGTATGTTGGGCGAACAGATCTTCTCCCAGATGCGGCACTCTTGGTTTTATGGGCGCGGTGGTGGTGGCGCCCGGGTTGCCCAGGCCTTGCGGCCAGGCCTGGGGCACCTGGAAAGTGAAGGGCACTGTAAGGACGGCGGCGCCCTGGGCTACTTGGCCCTGCGACCAGGCCGGTGGCTCCGCGGAGGTAGGGGGCGCTGTTGGTATTGCGGCGCCCGGGGGTACTAGGCCCTGCGACCAGGCTGGTGGTACTTCCTGCTTGGTCACGCTCGGGGTCGAGGCGTGTGACATCACAGGGGTCGCGGCTGCGGCTTCCGGTTGGGGCCTAGTCTGTGGCGGTGACGTTGCGGTTACGGGCACGGCAGGGGGTACTTCGGGCTCTGCGACGGGGAGCTGGGGCAGGTACGCGGTTTCCCGGTTTGGGGTAGAGACGTCCCCTTTACCTGCCTCCATTCGTTCGGCTCCCTTCTCGGCGCCGTCTCCGGCCTTCAGTCCTCCTGCGCCATCCTCAGAGGCGGTCTGTCTCCTCGTCTCGGGTGGCGTGCTCCGCTGACGGGTTCTTGTCTGCTGGGCCATCTCTCGGCTCCACTCCGCTAACGTCTCTCGCTGCACCCGGGCCATCCTCCGTGCGAGGCCCTCCAGCGCGGTCTGTGCACACTCCCGATCTCGGGGGAGCTGTGTTAGGATCTCCAGCAGGCCTTCTGGAGTGGCGACCTGCAACAGGCTCCTGACCACTGGGTCGGTGCTGCCTGGAGTGGCGGCCCGCATCAGGCTCCTGACCACTGGGTCGGTGCTACCTGGCTCTTCCTCCATTGTCTCCAGCAGGCTCCTGGCCAGCGGGCCGGTGCTGCTCTGCTCTTCTTCCATCTCCGGGTAAGCTTCTTCTGGACTCAGCTCTAGGCTTCTTGTCTCCGGGTGCGCTCTCTCCAGACTGCTCCAGGCGACACCCATCTTTGCTCTCTTCTTCTCAGTCCTCCCACTTCGAGGACGGTCCCGGGGCCACTTGGTGATTGTCAGCTCCAGGGGCAGTTCTTTCACGCTAACAGACACCTCTAGCATCACAGTCTCTGTTGGTGGGGGCGGTTTCCACTTTTGGCGCCATTTTCGGTCCTGGCCCACGATGGGAGGCGGCCTCTTGCCATTCTCTGGCACGCCCATAATGGCGTCCGCTCTTCCAAGGCGGGAAACCTTTGGAAATGGCGGGAATCGTCTCCCAGTGGCGGGAAACTCTGCAGATGGCGGGAAAAAGCTGTTAATGGCGGACAACCGGCGGGAATCGACCTGTGATGGAGTCCGATGGCGTGGACCCTCCGGAACCGGCAGGAGACTTCTTTTTGAGGTAAACTTGTTCTTTTCTTCAGGCACGCAGTACCCGGGTGTTGCGGGCACGTAATCCTGCCGACTACGCCAAAGTTGACGCGCCCCCTGGGCCATATTCTTTAGGGGAATACCCGGAGCCGGATCAGATGGGGGTTGTAGTCTCCGAGTGGCTGTGACCCGGTCCGTGCCCAGGGTGTCAAGCTCAGAGTATGTGGCAGTCCTACAGATGTTACAAAGTTCGTTATGTCGACTACGCCACCCGTTGGATTGCGGTCACTACGGCCGCCGCTGCAGCAGGGTCCGCTGAGGCTGATGGTGTTGGTGCAGCTTTAGATAGTATAACCCCCAACGGGAGGGGTATGGCCTCAGGGGGTCAGGTGCAGAGGATGGGGGTTGTGGTGGTGCAGCGTAGATGATAATTAAAGACAGAGTCGGGTTGTGCAGTTCAGGGTGTTTACTTACTGCAGATATTCCGGTCACTCCGGCCTTGAGTGACCACCCGAGCCGTGCTGCGTCCACCAGGTCCTGGATTCAGCCAACCCCCAAGCAAGTCCGGAGCGTGTCCCTGAGCCCTCCTTCTTGTCCTTTCTTCTGGCCGTCCCCACCAGGGATCCACCTAGGTCAGCTCCCTCGGGCCTTCTGTTGGGAGACCCTTGGCCTTGGGTTCCCTGACCCTACACGTGGTTTGCCTTCAGGGTGGATGTGGTGGGTGGCCGTGGCAGATCCTGCCCACGGCCTCCGGTCTCTGGCTGGGGTATGCTTTAGCCCCCACCAGTTTGGGATCCGGTACCCTGTTGCCAACTCTTCACCCTAGGGTTGTACTTGGGTTCTCAGAGTTCCTTCTGTCTCCCCCTCTGGGTCTTTCTTTCTTCTCCTCTCTCACTCTGGCTTCTCTGCAAAGACTCGCTGACTGACCTCTCACAGACTGACCCTGATCTTAGATGGTGCCCACCTTAAATACTCCCTCTATGTGTGAGCTCAGGTGACCAGCACCCAATGAGCTCCTATCTTTACCCAGACTGCTCCCCCTATCTGCCCCTACACTACTGGGATATTCCACCCCCCTCCCACTCCAGCCAGGAACAGACTCGGTCGTACCTGCACATTTCTAAGTGGGAGTACCGTTGGTCTGTTCCTCGGAAATGGGATGTGTGTAGTGCATGCAGCTTTCTGAGCTCAGTTCCACACTCCATCCTTACCCGGGAGTGGAATATCACACCTCTGGGTTGAGGTGCAATACCCCTGTAGCAGCCGAATCCTCAGGGTGCTACATAAGCATTCTGACAGCACTATAGGAGCTGGAACATCACTTCCCAGCATGAATTCCTCCTGCCAGTGCTCAATGGCTTACCTGCCCTGAACTGAAAATCATTCCTTTTCCTTTTACATATATGCAGTTCAGCAGACAGAAGGGGAAACAACTAGGTCCAGATTCATTAAGACTGGTGTTTTGTATTCTAATTTTAATGAAGGCAGCACTGGAGTAAGATACACCTAATTCATTAAGAGGCATGCATCTTAATTTACACTATATTAGTAGCATAAATTCTGATGAATTTGCGGGGACAGCTTTACCACACCCCTGTTCTGCCCCAGCCATGCCCACCTTAAAGGAGCTGGCTGGGACTGGAGAAAAATGGCAATCGTTGCAAAACTTTGGGGCAAATTTTTGCAAAAAAAATTGCAACATTTCAATGTGTTTTATGCCAGATTTCTAATAAACACTGATGAATCTGACCCTAGTGTCTGACACTTTGGCGTGATTTTTCAGGGATAAGACAACATAATGATTTTGTAGATTGTCTGTTTATCATAATACAACCCCTGGCAAAAGTTATGGAATCACCGGGCTCGGAGGATGTTCATTCAGTTGTTTAATGATGAAAAAAAGCAGATCACAGACATGGCACACTCCTTTTTAGATGCAGACTAACAAGCAGATCTAATTTGATTCAGGTGTTAGTTTTGGAAATGAAAATTTACAGGGTGATTCCATAATTTTTTCCTCAGAATTGAGTGATTCCATAATTTGTTCCCTCTGCTTGGTCTGCAAAAAATTACCCTTACTGAGTATGACTCGCCCAGGGGGATATGGGGGCTTTAGGCCTTAACTTGCCCTCAGCACAGCAGCTAACATGTGCTGCTTCTTGGCTGCTCTAAAGTGTCAGCACACTCTCCCTACCTAACTCCACCCTCCAGTATATATATCCCTAACAGGGCCCCCTCTGGTGGTATGAGGTGGAGGTGTCTGTGTGTACTGAGGGCCTCTTGTGGAGAAATCTGTCCATGCACCCTTTTGGGTCCTGTGGTACCTGTGGGTAGCAGGGTGCCACATTCCCCCCTAGTACAATTCAGTACTCCTGCACTGAAGCATTTGTTTGTAGCCAGGTAAAAACAACAATTACAATTACAATAACAATAACACATAGATAATATATGTACAAGCTTTGAAAAAAAAAAATTCAAAAATGTAACAAAAACCAACTGGGTATCTATCTACATCGGACAGTCCTGGGCCACTCACAGTTGTTGACCTCCAAGTCTCTGGTTTTTGGAATAAATGCAGGCAATAAATAAAGGCATGTTCTAAATAAAACACATGTCAAAGGCACACAATAAATAACAATAGGCAATACCTGAACTGGGTAACTGTGTACAAGTTTGACACATTTTTACACTTTAGGCTTTTGTACTTTATTCCCTATACCTGGCAGGGATTTGGCCTTGTGTGCTGCGTGTGGATCTACGTAGCACTGGGGTGATACTGGTGTCTGTGCATGCACTATCCGCTAACCTATCAGGTGTATGTGCGGGTAAGTTATAGAACTGTCTCAACATCTCTATAGGGCTGGCAAGTGCACTGTTTACTGGACCCTCAGGCTCTGCTTCAACTGGTGATCCTCCTCTTACTGGGGACTCTTTCTGTTCCTGAGCAGGTTCTTCCAGGGCGCTCACAGGTTCTTCTTGTGGTGGAGGTTCTTCTGGTGGCTGACAGATTTGTATCACTGGCATGATAACTGCTCCGTCGAGTTGAGGCCAGTCCGCAGGGAAGTCTCCTAGAACTGTATGAACTACATCTTCCTTGGGTTTTTCCTGTATTATAAGAGGTACTTCTTCCTCCTGTGTCTTCAGTAGACCTGGGCACAATTTCAAGTGGTCTCTTGAGACTGTTGTGGTTGTCCTACCTCCATCCTTGCTGATCAGGCAGGTTTTGGTGTTGTCAAATCCGGAATTAACACGGTGTAGGGCTCTCTCTCCCACTGGTCATCGAGCTTGTGACCTCTTCTTTTCCGCTTTAGCACTATTTCTCTGGGTGCTAAGGGTTCTGCTGATGCATGCTTGTTATACTGGTCTTCTTGTCTTTCTCTTACTTTGTTTAGGCTTTCTTCAACCCAGGCCTGTACTTTCCTGTACAGCTCTTGCCGATTTATGTCCCAGTCTTCAGTGGACATATCAGCAGCAGGTTCTACCACTCCGAGTTCCTGGTCCATGGGCAATTTTCCGGGTCTTGCTCTCATGAGGTACGCTGGGGTACAATTTGTAGAACTCACAAGTATGTGGTTATACAGGTCCACCAGGTCAGGTAGTTTGTCTGGCCACTGGTTCCTCTCTTCCAAAGGTAGGGTTTTTAACAGGTCAATGACGATGTTATTCATTTTCTCGCACATACCGTTGGTTTGAGGATGATATGGTGTAGTCCGGATCTTCTTACATCCATACAGGTGACAGAATTCTTTGAATAGTTCAGCTTAAAAGGCAGGGCCTTGATCTGTTAGCACCTTGTCCGGGTATCCATGGGGCCTGCAGAAGTAGGTTTGGAATGTTCTTGCTGCAGTTTCTGCTGTCAGGTCCTTGACAGGGGCTACCACCAGGAACCGGGAATAGTGATCCACCATGGTCAGGGCATAGGAATAGCCTGATCTGCTGGGTGACAGTTTGGCGTGATCCAGAGCGACAATCTCCAGGGGTTGGGTTGTTTTGATGGACTGCAAGGGTGCTTTCTGACTTCTGTAGTCTTTCCTTCTGAGGCTACAGGGCCCACAATTCCGGCACCACCTTTCTATGGAACTCCGCATTCCAACCCAATAGAACCGGTCCTTCAGCAGGGTTTCCAACTTCTTCCAGCCAAAATGACCTACTTGGTCATGGTAGGCCTCTAGCACCATCTGGATATCTTTCCTGCATACTACAATCTGCCACACCATTTCATGGGTTCTGGGTTAGACATACCTTCTGCACAGCTTTTCTCTGTAGATGAACAGCCGGCTTCTCTCATTCCACAGGTGTTTGGCTTGTGGAGGAGCATCCTTCTCCAGGTGAGAACCTTCTTGGGTTATCAGTAGTGTTGAGCGAACATGCTCGACACTGCTCGGTACTCGCCCGAGCATCACGCTACTCGGGATGTTCGGCGAGCACCGAGCATTTCCGGGTTACTCGGGCGGGAGCTCGGGTCTCCGCCCTGCATGTTTGGCGCTCTTTACAGAGCCAATGAACATGCAGGGATTGCCAGCCAGTCACTGTAATGCCGCAGCCATGTTGTTTGTGGGCATTACAGTGATTGGCTGGCCGCACAGCGTCACCTCGAGTATTTAAAACCGGGCGCCGCCATCTTGGACACAGTCGCTCCGGATCAGACAGTGTAGGGACAGCGCTGCTGATTTAGGGAGAGATATATCCTGCAAAATAGTTAGTGTAGGGTCTGTAAAGGCTGCCAGATCAAACAAACAGTCCTTCTCAGGACTAATATCCATCCCAGGTATATCAGGCAGGCAGGCAGGCTGTATAGGAGACGCAGTGGTTATACCAGCAAACGCTGCATTACAGTCCTGTGTGCTGCTCCTGTTGCTGAAATTGCTGGACTTAGCTCCAGGTCCCGGGGGCCAGGAAAAATCCTTTTTTTTAATCTAAATCCTCTTTTTTTTTTTCTCCTTCACAATGTACAAATACCCATTTTATTAACCTTTTGGTCCCCCCCCCCCCCAAAAAAAAAAAAAGTGTGCCTCTGATTTTTCAGACACAAATATATCTGTTAAAAATAGTCTGGTGTAGGCCCGAGAAATACAAGTGTGGTTTTGCAGTTCCACGGTACAAACCTCTGTATTATTCACTTTTGGGCCATTTGTATCTAAAAAAACAGTTTGAGTGTGTCGCTCACTGTTCAGCCGCAAATATATATATATTTTAAAAAGCCTGGTATACACCAGTAAATTATTACTGTGGTTTTGATGATCCACGGTAAAACATCTCTATTAACCTGTTTTTGGCATTTTTTGCTGTATAAAAATAATAATAGTGTCTCCCTGATTTTTCAGACACAAATATATCTGTTGAAAATAGTCTGGTGTAGGCCCGAGAAATACAAGTGTTGTTTTGCAGTTCCACGGTACAAACCTCTGTATTATCCACTTTTGGGCCATTTGTATCTAAAAAAAACAGTTTGAGTGTGTCGCTCACTGTTCAGCCGCAAATATATATATATTTTAAAAAGCCTGGTATACACCAGTAAATTATAACTGTGGTTTTGCTGTTCCACGGTAAAAAATCTCTATTATTCAGGTTTTGGTTGTTTTTTCCGTAAAGAAAAACAGTAGTGTCTCCTGACTGTTGTGACACAAAAATATATGTGTTGAAAATAGTCTTGTGTAGGCCCGACATCCCAGTGTGGTTTCGCAGTTCCACGGGTCAAATCGCTGTACTATCCAGTTTTGGGCCTTTGGTATCTAAAAAAAAAAGCAGTTTGAGTGTGTCGCTCACTGTTCAGCCGCAAATATCTCTATTTAAAAAAGTGTGGTATACCCCAGTAAACAATAACTGTGGTTTTCCTCTTCCACGGTTCTAATCTACTCTTTGTTACCCTTTTTCCATTGATAGTGCAAGTGTAAGCTATTTTACTTCATTTACAATGGGCAAGGCGCGTGGCAAGGGACGTGGAAGTGGACGTTCTGGTGATGGTTCGTGCAGAGGACGGGGCCGTGGCCAAGGTGAAAATGTGCCACAACCAACAGCCACATCTTCTCGCTCCCACTTCTTGACCGAATTACTAGGGAAGCACAGAACAACACCAGTATTGAGAACTGATCAGTGTGAACAGGTTATTAATTGGATAGCAGACAATACTTCCTGTTACCTGGGCACCACCACCTCCGGTCTGTCTTCCACACGGTCAACTCTTAGTAGCCGTGAGTCTCGACCGCATACTCCTCCTCACCCTGATGCTCCTTCCTCCCACCATGCCGAGTGTCGTCAGACAGCAAGTGATCCCACACTTGGACACTCTGAAGAGCTGTTCACTGGTCCATTTCCATATTTGGGCCCCTCGCCTGATACGCTTGAAGTGGTGGAAGAGGAGATCCCATGTTGCGATGCCCAAATATTTGAACAGCCACGGCCACAGGAAGTCGACGTTGGCAATCTGTCACAAGAGGTGGACGATGACGAGACACAATTGCCAGGAAGTGAGGAGGAGGATCGTGGTGCGCAAGTGGAAGAGGAGGAGGTGGTGGATGATCTAGTAACTGACCCAACGTGGAAGGAGGACATGCAGAGTGAGGCCAGCAGCACACAGGGGGAGGGAGGCAGAGTACCCCAACAGGCAGGAAGAAGCAGTGTGGTGGTCGCAGACAGAAGGCAGGCAACCGTTCCCCGTAACACCAACACGAGGGACGTTGCCAGTACAAGCGGTATGTCTTCCAGAGTCTGGAATTTTTTTAAAGACTCTGCTGATAACCCCAAAAAGGCCATATGTTCCACCTGCCATGCCAGCATCAGCAGGGGTGACAAAACTACCAGCCTGACCACCACCAGCATGATCAGGCACATGGCAGCAAAGCACCCGACTTTGTGGGGCGAAACCCAGGGTCCACGACCAGTGTCAGCGGGTGTCACCACTGCTTCTTCCACTGTTGTGCGTGCAATAGAACCCCCTGTTGTGTGTGCAAGGCAATCCCCTGTCCATACTGCATGTAAAGATGCCCCCTCCTCTCAGTCTTCACTTGTTATGGCAGTTTCTCAAGAAACAGCATCAACGTCCACGTCCACGTCCCACCGCAGCGTTCAATTGTCCATATCCCAGACCTTTGAACGAAAGCGGAAATTCGCAGCTAACGCCCCACAGGCCACAGTCCTAAATTCGCACATTTCACGACTGCTTGCATTGGAAATGCTGCCTTTTAGGCTGGTGGAGACGGAATCCTTCCGCAATCTTATGGCGGTGGCCGTCCCTCGGTACTCGGTCCCCAGCTGACACTATTTTGCCCGGTGTGCCATCCCCGCACTACACAAGCACGTGTCCCAAAGCATCTGCCGTGCCCTCAACAACGCAGTTACTGGGAGAGTCCACCTGACAACGGACACGTGGACAAGTGCTTGTGGCCAGGGACGGTACATCTCTCTGACGGCACACTGGGTAAACATAGTGGAAGCCGGGACCCAGTCGGACCTTGGGACGGAACACATCCTCCCCACACCGAGGATTGCGGGCCCTATGTCAGTCAGAGTTGCCCCCACAGTGTACAGCTCCTGCGCATCCTCCTCCTCCTCCTCCTCCTCATGTTCAGCCTCCATCTCAGATATCATCACATCAGTTACAAGCTGGAAGCATTGCAGTACTGCCTCCGCCAAGCGGCAACAGGCTGTGCTGAAACTCATAAGCTTAGGTGATAAACCTCACACTGCTTGTGAGTTGTGGACAGCTGTAAAAGAGCAGGCAGATCTGTGGCTGAGACCGCTGAACCTACATCCCGGCATGGTCGTGTGTGACAATGGCCGTAACCTGGTGGCGGCTCTGAGGCGAGGTGAGATCACACACGTACCATGCCTGGCTCATGTGCTTAACCTCGTGGTTCAGCGGTTTCTTAAATCGTACCCCGAGTTGCCAGATCTGCTCGTGAAAGTACGCCGCCTGTCAGCTCATTTTCGCAAGTCGGCTACAGCTTCCGCCGCCCTTGCTGTGTTGCAGCAGCGTTTGCAGCTTCCGGCACACCGACTGGTGTGTGATGTCCCCACACGTTGGAACTCTACCCTCCACATGTTGCAAAGGATTTGTGAGCAGAAGAGAGCAGTTGTGGAGTACCAGCTGCAACAAGGCCGTCAATATTCAGGTCAGACTCCACACATAAGACCTCAGGAGTGGACCTGGATGTCTGACATATGTACCATCCTGACAAACTTTGAGGAGGCCACCAAGATGGTGAGTGGCGATGACGCCATCATTAGTGTCAGCATCCCACTTGTCTGTCTTTTGCAACGCTCTCTGCAGAGAATTAAAGAGGAAGCATTGCAGCCAGAGTATGATGAGATGGATCAAGAAGCCGTAGCGGGCGATTACACACAGCCCAGCCTCATCTCATCCCAACGTGCATTGGGGGACAATGAGGGAGAGGAGGAGGAGGAGGAGGAGGAAGAACAGGAGCTGCTATCATGCGTTGTACAGGTACTACCGTCTACAAGTGTCATACCGTCGGTTCAGCGTGGGTGGCCTGAGGACAGGGGGGAGGAGGAAGAGGAGGAGGAGGAGAGCATGGTCAGTCGTCATCTTGGTGAGGACACGGAAATCTTGCCCGTTACCAGTCTGGCACGCAAGGCTGACTTTATGTTACGCTGCCTTAACCGTGACCCTTGCGTTGTCAAAATGTTGGGTGACAGTCATTACTGGTTGGTGACACTTGTAGACCCCTGCTACAAGGAGAACCCCCGCTACAAGCATAGAATGGGATAACTCCCCTCGGGAGGAGTATAGCCTCAGGGCAGTGAGTGCGGATGATGGGGGTGATGGTGCACGAGCGCAGCAGGAACGACTCAGAGTCTTTGCAGTGCAGTTCAGGGTCTTTACTGATGATTATAAGGTAGAACCTCCCGGGAGTACTGGCTAGCATAAGAGGCCTGGTCAGTCTGTGAGCAAGCAGGAGTTCCCCTGGCCAGGTGGAGTTGTAGGCCTCCCCGTCTGTCTGCACTCTTCCTGGCTACCTTGCTGTAAGCGGGTAGAAGTAGCCCACGTCCCTGAGTGTACCGTGTAGTGCTCACCCGTATGGCTGGTGACTTGGGGCCTTCTGTTAGCCTCCGCTCCACGACGGCGGTGCTGGTCCCTTGCTTGTGACTGAGCCTCCGGGCTTCTATGGCCAGAGGACCTGAAATCCCCTGCCGGCTGGTTTCTGCTGCTGGATATATAAGTCCTCACAGCTTAGGACTCCTGTGTCCGGTTCCTATTGTCTTCTGCCAGGGCGAGCTCTGCTCAGCTTCCAGCCCCTGGTCTTTAGCTCCTAGCTCCTATAGAGCTCCTTGCTGTTACTTTCCCTTGCTCTCACTCTGACTCTGACTGTTCTCTGACTCACTCAACCTCGCCCCAGATCCAGTTTATAAGGGCAGAATTCTCCCTTCCCAGGACTGGGGCAGGGGGATGTTGCATGTTTAAGGGATCCTGACCAGGAAACCTCCCACTTGCTCTCCGACGTAATATCTCTATTACTGTGGTGACCAGACCCCTGGGGTGCCACACATGGCTCTTGTAAGGGGCATTGCAGTTCCTCATAATTTTTGGAAAGCCTTCCATTCACTGCTTAGGCCAACAGTGCACGGGAGACCCAGTTGCTATAAATCGAAAAAAAGGTTTAGTTAACGCCCTCTGACCTCCATGTCATTTCCAAGGGGCATTGGAGTGGCTCGAAATTTTTGGTAGGCATTGCACTCACTGTATGCCCTATAACTGTGTAGCCGAACCGCTCCTTTTGTTACAGAAACATATCCTACAAGACATATCTGGTTGACTGGCCTGATATTGATGTGAATGGTCCCTGTTCCTCCTGCTCTTTCTCATTTGCCACCACCTCATCCATCATTTATCACCTGAAGCTTTGTTTTAAAGGGAGTCATAGAACTGGGATAGTAGCAGGAAAACATCCAGCAATCCTCGGAGGAGGTAGGATATGCGCCAAAACGCGGACCACCTCAGGCCTAGCCGCTACTACATACATGCGCTTGCATTCCAAGAAAACAAAGCAGATGCTAACTTCTATCATCATCATCATGCTCCTCACCTAGGCACTCTCAACTCCCCTGATGGAGAAGCCAGGGCCCACCGGAGGAGTCTGGTTCTCTGGTGGGCTCGTCCAATGCTGCCATAAAGCAGGCCAGGCTAAGAAAAGTGTGGGGGAAGGTGACAGGAGAAATCAGGGCGGCTGGGGACCGAGTATGGACACCTGGCCGCCACCTGGCGGCTGGGGACCAAGCGTGGACACCCGGCCGCCGGGCGGCTGGGGACAGAGTATGGATACCTCGCTGCCGAAGCGGCCATGAGGTAGTGGCCAGCTTCGGCCTCCTCCAAACTAAAAGGCCCCATTTCAAGTGAAACCTAGCAGTATGGTATTGCAGCCTGCGGGTGGGTGGGTGGTTGGCTGCATATTTTCGCTTGCATTGCAAGGAATGGGGGAGGTACAATTGAACACTGCCCTGGGACAAGGACTTGCACGGGGATAGTTGCAAGTCTGCATCTTCTGATGCGGCAAGGATCACTTCTGATGGGCACACTTTTAGACAGTGACCTGGGGGTCAGAGATGCTTCCAGGGGTCTTCCCCATGCTGATCCCTTGTCTTTTAAGCACTGTATGCATGTGTCACACAACACATGGCCAGATAAGTTTGTAAAATGTTAAAATGACATTTCCCGGTGAACGCATTTGTCACGGTTGAAAGCAATACAAAAGTGCAAAACCGCATGAAAAATGCTACTTGTGAACATAGCCCAAGGTGTGGAGGAGTATTTTTGTTTTTGGTTATTTATTTTACCTTATACACAAGTTTTTACCCTGGAAAGGAAATTCCTTAACATATTTCACAGGAAAACCGTTTCAGTTTCGTTTTTGAACGTTTTATTGTGAGCCCGCAAAAGTGGCTTAATACCTCTGACCACGTTGTTGACAGCAGTGACCTGGGGGTCAGAAATGCTTCCAGGGGCGATCCCCATGCTGCCCCCATGTCTTTTGAGCACTGTCACTATCGTTTTGGGCACTTTTTAGGCTTTCTACAGACTGCCGGGGGTGCTGCCGCAAAAATGCTCGGGTCTCTCATAGACTAACATTGGGCTCGTTGCTCGGGTCGAGCACCCGAGTATCACGGTAAGCTCGGCCCGAGCTTCGAGCACCCGAGCATTTTAGTGATCGCTCAACACTATCAGTCGTCATCTTGATGAGGACACGGAAGTCTTGCCCGTTACCAGTCTGGCACCCATGGCTGACTTTATGTTACGCTGCCTTAACCGTGACCCTCGCATTGTCAAAATGTTGGGTGACAGTCATTACTGGTTGATGACACTTTTAGACCCCCTCTACAAGGAGAACTTTCACTCTCTTATTCCTGAGTTGGAGAGGTCTACAAAAATGGGGCAGTACCAGAAGGCCCTTGCTGCAGAGCTATTAAAAAAATTCCCATCTGAACACGGTAGCGGCAGAGGTTACAGTTCGCTGCCCAACTAAGGCATACAGGCGAGAGAGACGCAACTCCAATCCAGCAGAGGCAGGGGAACACTGTCAATGTTCTAGGACAGTTTTCTGAGACCTGCCCAGCTTACAGGCCCTGAGGCGCAGGGTACTCTCACAAGGAGTGGAAAGTTTCAAAAGATGGTGAGGGAGTACCAGCGTCCTCCGTGATTCCTCTGTGCCTTTTAATTATTGGGTATCCAAGCTGGACACTTGGAATGAACTCACTCTGTATGCCTTGGAGGTCCTGGCCTGCCCTGCCGCTAGCGTGTTATCGGAGCGTGTTTTTAGTGCCGCTGGGGGAATTATAACTGATAAGCGCACTCGCCTGTCAACTGACAATGCTGACAAGCTGACCCTTATCAAAATGAACAAGGGCTGGATTGGGCCAGACTTCTCATCACCACCAAATGACAGCAGAGTAACATAAAGTCAAATCCACTGTGTTATTTCGGGAGGTGTATTCCCATGCATCGCTTCACACCCACACATGGGTATACGCTTCCTCATTTCGGCTGTTTTTTGCTCTTCTCCTTATCCTTAGCCTCCACGACCACTATACCACCAGGGTGACCGTGGTCCATGTTGCCAGCATTGCAAGTTCCTCTGTCCTAATTTTTGGCAGCTTTTGCTTGGAAGGCATAGGCAAAGACTATGGGAGACCCACTCCCCAATAATGGGAATAATGTTTTTAATATGCTGTACTGCATGGCTCTTGTAAGGGACATTGCAAGTTCCCCCTTCCTAATTTTTGGCAGCTTTTGCTTGGAAGGCATAGGCAAAGACTATGGGAGACCCACTCCCCAATAATGGGAATAATGTTTTTAATATGCTGTACGGCATGGCTCTTGTAAGGGGCATTAAAATCGTCTTGTTAAGCTACTGTGACCTCCACGTCTCTTCCAAGGGTCGTTAATATTGTGTTTTTATTCCACTGCGACCTCCACCACTCTTCCAAGGGGCATTAAAAGCGTCTTGTTAAGCTACTGTGACCTCCACGTCTCTTCCACAGGGCGTTGATATTGTCTTTTTATTCCACTGTAACCTCCACCACTCTTCCAAGGGGCATTGATATTGTCTTTTTATTCCACTGCGACCTCCACCACTCTTCCAAGGGGCATTAAAACCGTCTTGTTAAGCTACTGTGACCTCCACGTCTCTTCCACGGGGCATTGATATTGTCTTTTTATTCCACTGTAACCTCCACCACTCTTCCAAGGGGCATTAAAACTGTCTTGTTAAACCACTCTGAACTCCACGTCTCTTCCAAGGGGCATTAAAACCATCTTGTTAAGCTACTGTGACCTCCACATCTCTTCCAAGGGGCATTAAAACTGTCTTGTTAAACCACTCTGAACTCCACGTCTCTTCTAAGGGGCATTAAAACAGTCTTGTTAAACCACTCTGAACTCCACAGCTCTTCCAAGGGGCATTGACATGTTGTTTTTAATTACCTCTAACCTCCACGACTCTTGCAACGGGCATTGCATTTCCAACTAATTTTTGTCAGCTTTTGCTTTTCAATGCATAGGCGAACACTAAGGGAGACCCACTCCCCAATAATGAGTAGAAGGTTTTTAATACGCTGTAATCCACGTCTGTTTCAAGGGGCATTGCAGTGCCTAATAATTTTTGGAAAGCCTTCCATTCCCTGCTTAGGCCAACAGTGTACAGGAGACCCAGTTGCTATAAATGGAAAAAACGGTTTAGTTAAGGCCCTCTGACCTCCATGTCACTTCCAAGGGGCATTGGAGTGCCTCGAAATTTTTGGTAGGCATTGCATTCACTGTATGCCTTATAACTGTGTAGCTGAACCGCTCCTTTTGGTACAGAAACATATCCTACAAGACATGTGTGGTTGGCTGGCCTAATATTGATGTGAATGGTCCCTGTTCCTCCTGCTCTTTCTCCTTTGCCACCACCTCATCCATCATTCATCACCTGAAGCTTTGTTTTAACGGGAGTCATAGAACTGGGATAGTAGCAGGAAAACATCCAGCAATCCTCGAAGGAGGTAGAATATGCGCCAAAACGCTGACCACCTCAGGCCTAGCTGCTACTGCATACATGTGCTTGCATTCCAAGGAACAGAAAGCTAAGGAGGTGGATGGCCTCATGATCATGAATAATTTACTCGTTGTGTAGGAGGCCGACCACTGCTGCTGTCTACCTTCTGAACTTTGTGTTGAAGCCTGATTGACCCAGGACCCGCAATCCTCTATGTCTGGAGGACGTGTTGCATCCCAGTGTCCAACTGTGTCCCGGCTTCCACAATATTAACCCAGTGTGAAGGCGTCAGTGAGATGGACCATTCCTGGCCACATTCACTTGTCCACGTGTTTGTGGTTAGGCTGTCCTTCCCACTAAATGCACTGGGGAGGGCACAGGTAATGTTTTGGTATGCGCGCTTGTGTATAAGCCGCACCGGGACAAATAGGGGCGGCTGGGGGACCGTTTATGGACACCCGGCCACCCCCACGCGGCTGGGGACTGTGTGTGGGCACCCGGCCGCGGGGCGGCTGGGGACGGAGTATGGACACCCGGCCGCCCCCTGGCGGCTGGGGACCAAGCGTGGACACTCGGCCGCCGGGCGGCTGGGGACTGAGTATGAATACCTGGCTACCAATGCAGCCATGACGTGGTGGCCAGATTCCACCTCCACATGCCTAAAAGGCCCAATTTCAAGTGCAAGCAAGCTAGCAGTATGGTATTGCAACCTGGGGGTGGGTGGGTGGCAGGCTGCATACTTGCGCTTGTATTGCAAGTTATGGGGGAGGTACAATTGAACACTGCCCTGGGACAAGGACTTGCACGGGGATAGTTGCAAGTCTGCATCTTCTGATGCGGCAAGGATCACTTCTGATGGGCACACTTTTAGGCAGTGACCTGGGTGTCAGAGATGCTTCCAGGGGTCTTCCCCATGCTGTTCCCATGTCTTTTTAGCACTGTATGCATGTGTCACACAGCACATGGCCAGATAAGGTTGTAAAATGTTAAAATGACATTTCCCGGTGAATGCATTTGTCACGGTTGAAAGCAATACAAACGTGCAAAAACACATAAAAAATGCTACTTGTGAACATAGCCCAAGGTGTGGAGGAGTATTTTTGTTTTTGGTTATTTATTTTACCTTATACACAAGTCTTTACCCTGGAAAGGATGTTCCTTAACCCCTTTCCGACCTGGTCAGTAATAGTACGCACCAGGTCGGGAAGGCCGGTTCAGCGGGGGCTCCGGCGGTGAGCCCGCACTGAAGCGAGCACATGTCAGCTGATTATTGGAATCGCAATCCACCCGCGGCTGTTAACATGTTAAATCTCTGACAGTGGCATTTAACTCGCGCTTCCAGGAGTCCTAAGCCCCGCCCATCAGTGACCCCGTCACGTGATCGCGGGTCACCAATGGGTGGGCATGACAACTTAGGGTCTGCAGCAGACGCCTGTGGTTGTCATGTCTCAATTGCTATGAGCGCCACCTAGTGGTCAGCGCTCATAGCAAGTGAGCATTTCTCCTGCATACAAGCGATCTGCTCATCGCTTGTATGCAGTAGAAGCAATCAGACAACTGCTGCTTCTAGTCTCCTCTGGAGACTAAAGAAGCAAGCAGAAAGTGTAAAAAAAATGTTTTTAAAAAAATCAAAAAAATAAAAAATATATAAAAGTTTAAGTCACCCCCCTTTCGCCCCATTCAAAATAAAATATATATATATAAAAAAAAAAACACATACACATATTTGATATCGCCGCGTTCAGAATCGCCCGATCTATCAATATAAAAGAAGAATTAATACAATCAGTAAACGGCGTAACGAGAAAAAAATGTTAAACGCCAGAATTAAGTTTTTTTGGTCGCTACAACTTTGCAATAAAATGCAATAACGGGCGATCAAAAGGTCGGATCTACCCCAAAATGGTATCAATAAAAACGTCAGCCCGGCACGCTAAAAATAAGCCCTGACCTGGCCCCAGATCCCGAAAAATGGAGAAGCTAAGGGTCTCGGAAAATGGCGTCATTTTTTTTGTTTTTTTTTAGCAAGCTTTGGATTTTTTTTTCACCACTTAAATAAAAAAGAACCTATGCATGTTTGGTGTCTATGAACTCGTAACGACCTGGAAAATAATGATGGCAGGTCAGTTTTAGCAATCTGTGAACGTGGTAAAAAAAGGACCCAAAAAACAACTGTGTAATTGCATTTTTTTTGCAGTTTCACTGCACTTGGAATTTTTTTCCCATTTTCCAGCACACGATATGGTAAAACCAGTGATGGTGTTTAAAAGTACAACTCGTCCCGCAAAAAATAATCCCTCACATGGCCATATTGAACGAAAATTAAAAAAGTTCTGGCTCTGGGAAGAAGGGGAGCAAAAAAGGAAAACACAAAAACAGAAAGACCCATGGTCGTTAAGGGGTTAACATATTTCACAGGAAAGCACTTTCACTTTCGTTTTTGAACGTTTTATTGTGAGCCTGTAAAAGTGGCTTAATACCTCTGACCATGTTGTTGACAGCAGTGACCTGGGGGTCAGAAATGCTTCCAGGGGCGATCCCCATGCTGTCCCTATGTCATTTGAGCACTGTCACTATCGTTTTGGGCACTTTTTAGGCTTTCTACAGACTGCCGGGGGAGCCGCCGCAAAAATGTTCGGGTCTCCCATAGACTAACATTGGGCTCGTTGCTCGGGTCGAGCACCCGAGTATCACAGTGAGCTCGGCCCGAGCTTCGAGCACCTGAGCATTTTAGTGCTCGCTCAACACTAGTTATCAGTCCTTTGATGAGGCTGACAACCGGGTCACTGTCCTGGGTCTTCTTCGAGCTGTGATGAGGTAAAGGGTTTAGTGTCTTACCATGACGTCTTCTGGAGGTGTGTTGCTCTTGGACCATTCCATTTCTGTGGAAAGCAGGTAATTCAATTTCTTCTAGGTTATCCACTTCATCCTCGGTGTCCGACTGGTGGGGCATTCTTGACAGGGCATCAGCATTGGTGTTCTTGTGACCGGTACTTGATTGTGAACTGGTAATTCGACAATCTGGCCACCCAACGCTGTTCCATGGCTCCCAACCTGGCTGTCTCCAAGTGTGTCAAGGGGTTATTGTCGTAAATGCTGTAAATTTAGTTGAGGCTAGGTAATGTTTGAATCTTTCGGTGATAGCACAGACCAAGGCCAGGAACTCCAGCTTGAAGGAACTGTAATTCTCCGTGTTCCTCTCAGTAGGGCGAAGCTTTCTACTGGCATAGGCAATTACCTTTTCTCTGCCGTTTTGTTTCTGGGACAACACAGCTCCCAGTCCCTCATTGCTGGCGTCTGTGTATAACAGGAAAGGTTGGCTGTAGTCGGGGTAAGCCAGGATTTCCTCACCGGTTAGGGCTTCCTTCATTAACGCAAAGGACTCAGCCTGTTCTTTGCCTCACTGGAATGGGGGACTTTTACCTCTTTTGGACTGTCCTACTAGGAGATCTTGTAAAGGTGCTGCCTTTTTGGTGTAGTCCTTAATGAATCCCCTGTAGTACCCGACCAGTCCCAGGAATTGACGTACTTCTTTGATGTTCTTTGGTTCAGGCAACTTCTGGATGGCAGTGACCTTCTCGGGGTCTGGTGCTACTCCCTCTGAGCTGACCACGTGTCCCAGGTACTGAACCTTCTGTTAGAGCAGGTGGCACTCGGAAGGTTTTAGTTTCATCCCATACCGGGACAATGCCTCAAATACCTCTGCCAGGTGTTTTAGATGGTCTTCATACGTCCTTGAGTACACGATAACGTCATCCAGGTATAACAGCACTGTTTCAAAGTTCCGGTGTCTTAAGCAACACTCCATCAACCTCTGAAACGTTCCGGGTGCGTTGCAGAGTCCAAATGGCATGCTGTAGAATTCATATAATCCCATCGGGGTGGTGAAGGCTATCTTCTCCCGGTCTTCCTCAGCAACAGAGACTTGCCAGTACCCACTAGTGAGATCCAATGTGGAGAAATATTTGGCAGATTTTAGTGCAGAGATTCCTCTATACGGGGCAAAGGGTATGCATCTTTATGTGTTGTTCGATTAATTTGTCTGTAATCTACACACATCCTCATGCTACCATCCTTCTATCTGACCAGGACCAGGGGAGCTGCCCAGGGGCTACAGCTAACCCTTACTACCCCTGCCTTTTTCATGTCATGCAACAGTTCTTTTGATTTTTGGTAATGTGCTGGTGGTATGGGTCTGTAACGCTCCTTGATGGGTGGATAGTTACCTGCGGGTATGTGGTGTTGTATCCCTTTGACCCTTCCAAAATCAAGTGAGTGTTTTTACTAAACACCTGTTCATATTCCTGAACCACTCTGTAGACGCCGTGTTTTTGATGGACAGGAGTGGCGTCAGTTCCAACATGGAGCTGTTGACACCATTCCTCCAGCTGGGCTTTGGAGTCATTGTCCTCCACCGTGTCTGGTGGGGTCAAGGGTTCCACTGTGTGTATGGCATGATTATTCACAGTATACAATCTGGCAACAGTGGCGTATCTTGGTAATTTGACTTCCTCCTCCCCACAATTTAAGAGGCGTACGGGTACCCTTCCATTGCGCACATGAACTACCCCTCTAGCAGTTAGGAGTGTAGGTCTGTGTTCTGAGCTGATGGGCTCTACTACCGCCTGGTAGTCCTGTCCCTTGAGACCTATTGCTGCCCTACACCAAATCAGCATTTCACTCATTGGGGGAATCACAATGGGTATCGGGTCTGTTACCCGTACATTACCAATCTCACCACCTGTTAGTTTTAGCCCTACAGGAGGGCTCGAATCTCTCTCTGGAGCACCTTCCTCTTCCCTGGTCTGGCAGTGTCAGCAATCTGTTGGAGTAAAAACAACACTTCTCCCAAACAGTTACCAACAACATTTGTACCAAGTATCATATATGGGTTTTTATCACCAGGGTTAGACTCTACTACAGTCAGTCCTTGATCCTTTAATTCCACTCTTCCCACCTTCACTGTCACGTCCTTAACCCCGACTAGGTTAAGAGGAAGGCCATTCGAGGCATACACGGTGAGGTTTGGGTCTGGCGGGCAGAGTTCATCTATGGACCAGTACCTTTTGTAGAGGACATCAGGTATGATGGTCACCTGTGACCCGGTGTCCAGTAGTGCAGGTGTTGCTATGCCATCCAGCACGATGGACAGGAAAGGTCTTCCTCCTACAAACCGGTCGTACCAGCCTGATGGACCTTGTTGGTCTACTCCTGGGTGTTGGCCCTCGGCCCCAGGATTTTCCCGTTTAAAGGACAGGTCCGGGTGAGGTGGCCTGCCTTGTGGCAACGGTAGCAGATGAGTTCTCCTGGAGGGCGACGTCGGTCGTTGGTCCTCCCACGGGGTGGCATTGTTCTTCTTCTCCTTATCCAGGGGACATCCTCGGGACTGTCGGCGAGTAGGATCCTTCCATCCAGCTCGGGCTCTGTCTGTAGCTGCAGGGCGCTAAGGACGGTGGTCAGGGTTTTACTTAGCTGACGCACTTCAGAGCGGAGGCTGTCCAGCTCGCTAGGGGGCGCTGTTTGCACTTTTGCCTCAGCCGCTAATGAAGGAGCAGTGGGTGCTGCGGGCACTGGGGTGGCCCCAACCTGGTAACGCTGAATAGCAGTATCTGATGTTTCCAGGAGCTGCAGACCCTTAATAGCCATGTCCTTCAGGGCATCAAAGGTGGCATTTGGATGATCTAAGGCCCACCAACGTACAGTTCTGCTCTCCTCCTGGGACCTCAACCCCCAGATGAATTGTTCTGTCAGCATTTTGTTCTCATCATGAATGCTGGCTGGACTAACCTGTTTCAGGGCCCACAGTGCCTCTTGTAAGCGCCAGGCATAGTCCCGGATACTGTCTTCAGGTTTCTGGGCACAGTGGTAGAACCTCATCCGGAGATCTGTCTCAGTGCGGTTTTCAAAGACAGTTTGCAGTCTCTTGAATATAATAGGTACTGATTCCTGGTCTGCGGCTGGCCAGGTTTCAATTTCCTGCTCTGCGGCACCAGTCAATTGTCCGAGCACAACAGCGGCTCTCTTTGTTTACCAGTCATTGAGTATATGTCCAATACACCGCATATTTTTCTTTTGAACCCAGACAGGGTGTCTGGTTTGCCGTCATACTGGGGAAGCCACTTCGCTCCGGGGACGTACGGCAGGGCCATGGTTATTATTGGAGTCACGGCCTCTGCTGGTGGGGCGGCTGCTCCGGCCTGAGCAGCGCCGGGCGCGGGTTGAGCATCGGGAGCGTTAACCGGTGCTCCGGCGTTTTGCTGGTTGTCGGCCATGGTTGCGCCCCCCCCTAGTAAACCGTAGCCTACCTTCTCTCCTTCGATCGGGTAGGCCGCAGGTGGGAAGTGAGGGATTGCCCGTCGAGCAACTTCAGTGCAAGACCTTGCGCCTCCCTCGCGGCTGACGTCAAAGCTCGTGCTTCCTGGGACGGCGGTCTCCTTCTAGGATCTGACGCTTCCTGGTGCTGCGTCAGAGCGCGAAGCGGGGCTTGGGCTTCGCGCGCTACCAACGGTCACGCCTCTCTGGTTTCCGCGGTTACGCCCCTCTTCTTCCCGCGCGGCGACACGATAATAGCGGCGATGTTCACCACAGTTCTGAATACACAGTTCAAACACGTGTAAGGCTGCACTAGTCATCATGGGGGATACTCGCTGCACCGGGTAAATCAAAGCACACCAGCAATGTCTTTCCGGTATTTCACAATGCTGCAGTTTATTGCACTTCATAAACCACAGTTCACCGGGTCCAACTCAGTGGCACGCCGACACACATATATATATAATGTTCACGAGCCAAGTGGCAGACCGGCCCACTTGCTCCAGGTACAGACTTCAGCAAGGTAATAACATAGCAATGTCCATATTAATGTCCATATAACACAGGGTATTACCTTTGCCGGGTTTAGCTGCTGCAGTCCTTTTAATCCGCCACCACTGTGGCTTTGCGGCTTCCCAGGTGGGGGTCTCTAGCCGTCGTTCCCTTAAAGGCCATTGACATCCACACAGGATCCAGGCTTTGCCTTTCAGGACTCTTCCTCAAGCCTCTGCCTTCCAAGGCCACTAGCATCCACACAGGATCCAGTCTCAACCTTTCAGGTTGCCAGGCTTCACTCGGCCTCACTAGGCCTCACACAGTCGGTGTCCCACACACACGGGAACAGGCCTTACGCATCTCTCACAGAACACACCTGTCTCCCATCAAGCAGGGTTTATATATGCATCCCGTGCACACACACACACACACACACACACACACACACACACACACACACACACACACACACACACACACACACACACACACACACACTGACAGGACCTTGCTGATGTCACAGTCATGTGATCAGACAGACATTCTGTGCGCGCAGGACCTGTGCTATGTCACAGTCATGTGACCAGTCACCTGAGGGGGAAGGTACATGGTCAGGTAAAACACATCCTGGACCATTACCGTAATGCCAGCAAGTCGCTGCATTACATATCCCCCCCCCCTCTGTTCAAACTTGTGGGGTTGAACACATAATATACACAATCACCTCATATCCCACAGCTCATACAGAGACCATGTACTTGTCAATTGCGCTGTTCAGCCCCTGGAATATTAGTCAATGACATTAGCCCATTCCTTAGGGACCTACCATTTATCACTGTCACTGACTTCGTCAGGTCACTTTTCCGGGTCGTAACCTTGTCAGAGCTTCCCCGCTCCCAGCGGTCAGTTGTAACCTTGTCAGGTCTCCCCGCTCCCAGCGGTCAGTCATACAGCGGTGTGACTCACATGCCCTGGTATCTAAGGTCCGGTTCGACTCCGTAATGTCCCGTCCTCTATTGGGTCGTTTGTATGGGCTGCTCAAACCTGAGTTACTGGAGGTCTCACTACCTCTAAACCCACGCCCACTACTCTCAGGACATCTTGAAAGGTCCCTAACTCCAGCTATAGCTGTTCTGTTATTTAGGGGGCCCTTTCTCTGTCTGGTCTCATAATTTCTAGATGGCTGCCATCTTCTGCTACTCAGATGATGCGGTCTATCCACTCGCAGTCTAGCGAGATTCAACTGTTCTACCTCTTGCAGGTATGTCACTCGGTACTCCAACACCATGCGCATATATCCCAGGCTTTCTTCTGTTCCTACAGCGGAGAATGATACCTTGCCGTTTTCGTCTGGTATCCAGTCCTGACGATCACGTGGACTGCTTACTTTCACCACACCAGACTTCTTGACCATCACCTGCATGGCTCGACCATTTCTCCCAACGAGCTTCCTCACCAGAACATGAGGCACCCGGATGACCTCTTCACGCATACTGTGAGCTTTCCTCATCAACTCCAGTTGTCTAACGGCTTGTTCCGTCTTCAACCGGAGAAACCGCTTCGTGCGAATACATCGCCAGTGCATGTCACTTAGGATAGCCACCCTCTTCATTGTGACTTCGGTCGTGGACAGGACCACCAGTTGTTTAGCTTCTGAGGTCAAGTACACCTTACAGGCTCCCACGGCCTTCTTAAACTCCTCATGCACGGACTCACTGGTGCATTCTTCCCTTAAATCCTCGGGTATATCTACGAGGCACTTGTACCGAGACGTTTCGGTCTCACCAGTGGTTTCCAGACGATCAACCAGCTCAGGTTTCAGGGACAACTGACCTCCAGCTTCTTCACCCTGTATGCTTTCCCTGAGTTGACTCACAGCTACAACTCCACGAATTTCCGTCTTGACCACTTTCATCTCATATTTATCTGTGGTTAACACTCTCTTAGCTCTCCTCAGGTCCACCTTCTCATGGTATAAGGGAGTGAGTGCAACGTGTTCGCCCTTTTCCTTCTCCAAGAAGGCCTCGTTTACTGAGTGATACTTTGTCAGGCGACTTTTGAGCCCGGAAACTTCTTCCTCTAGCTCCGCCACTCGCCTCTCAGCAGCCCGTCTCTGAAGCTCTTCCTGCTTCAACTGCTCTTCCAGCAGCAGAGCTCTCTCAGACCTCTCCGTCTCCAATGCGCCCACTCGGCTCTCAATAGCCAGTCTCTCACGCTTCTCTTGCGTCCACTGGGTTTGTAGCAACTCCTTGAGCTGCTTGATCTCGGCTTCGACATCCACCGAACCCTCCGAGCCCACATCACTCGAGGAGGTATCTGCTTCATACCTCCCATCACCAGCGGTCAACTCCTGGCCCTGGTCTGTGGCTTTTCCGATGGACTCCTCCATCCTCTCTCGCTCAGCTTCCATCTTGCTGACTGTTTCCTTAAGGTACGTCTCCGCCTTCTGGAGAGTATCACAGGACATCTGTAGCTCCTTCACCTGAGCTTCCAGATCTAGGGTCTTTCCCCGGAGATCATCATTCTCCTCACCGGTGTCTTGCAGAGTGGTCTCAACCACTTGGCGCACTTGCTCTGCACCCGCCTTATCCTCCTCTAGTTTTTTCTTCACCTTGAGGAGATCCTCATAATCTCTCTTACTCTGCTGCAGTTCCCTACTGCGTTCACCACACTCCTTCTTGGAGTCTCACAGCTCCTGGTTGAGCTGTTTGCGCAGTCGTTCTAGGATTTGTTCGCATCCAGAAACACCATCCTGCCGCGCCTCCTTCTCAAGCTTCAACTGCAAAAGCTCTTCCTTGATTTTGCGGCGGTCCTCCTTAATTGCGTAGAACATTTCCTTCCACTGGTTAATTTCCACGTGGCTTTGCTCCACGTCTCGCTGCCAGTTCCTCATAAGCTGGTGTATTTTCTGCTGTTCAGACTCCAGGATCAACTGGTCTGAGGACACGTTCCCCAGGTTTTCACATAATTGCTGCACGTCACTCTGACCCTGCTGGCCGATAGGCTCCAGCTCTTGGTCACGACTGGCCGCCTCCTCTTTCAGGGCTGTCAGATCCTTCTGACTCGGTACCGTACCGGAGGTTGCTACTGGCAACGTCACCTCCTCTTCTACCTCTAATGGAGGATCCACACTTGAAGCAAAGGCACACAGTACTACATTCTCTTTATTTTCATTTTCAGCCAAGTCTACAGGAGCAACCTTTTTGTGGCCCTTGCGCCGTCTACGAGATGGGGACTTTCTCACCTCGTCTAGCCCCTCCTGACTGACCTCTCCTTCTACTTTCGTAGTGTCACCGTCAGCTACGGGGTCTGTGTCACTCCCCATGGTGTTGTGGACTAACAGGTCACCTCCCACTTTGACGTCACCCCCTTCTACTGGAGCTACCCTGTTATCAACGGTCACATTGTCATTTTTAGGAGTTACCAACCCACCACCAGTAATTTTTTTGGATTTTCTATCCTCCACGCTGTTTTGAACAACCGCCCCTTTTTTAGACTCCGCCCTCTTTTTAACAACCACACCGGCAGGGGAATTTTTACAAGAAAAATCAGCAATAGTCTTAGGACTTAGTTCACAACAGCTCTTACCACCTCCCCAGGCACTCTGGGACAACACTGGTGCCCCCGGAGAGTTCATAGAATGGTCCACTGCCACCATTCTATACGGTGCCCACGGCTCCTGTGGTTCCTGCACCATGTCCAGTTTCATGTCCAGTAGACGTTTCTCAAATACCTGCTCCGGTTTTAACAGGCACTTTAATCGCTCTAATCGCTCAATAGCTTCAGACTCAGTTGCTGCTCCTTTCACAGTCATTTTTATCTGCTTCTGCATTTCCTCAGGACACTATTCACACACCGCTCTCCCCGGAAAAATTTTCGTGGCCCTGCCGAGCCACAGCAAAACCGGATTTGAGTGCGATGACAACCTTTGCAACCCCACCGAGTTGCAGCCAGATGCTTTAAACTTCGTGAGCCCCGCCGAGCCACAGCAAACCAGGTTTGAGTGCGACGCCAATCTTCGCAACCCCACCGAGTTGCAGCCAGATGCTTTAATCTACACTCGTCCTGTGCCGTTGCCCCTAGCAACCGGGCTGTCGTTGCCGCTAGCAACCAGGTTGTCGTTGCCGCTAGCAACCGGGCTGCAGTTGCCCGCATTCTCCACCATATGTAAGGCAGCACTAGTCATCATAATGGGGGATACTCGCTGCACCGGGTAAATCAAAGCACACCAGCAATGTCCTTCCGGTATTTCACAATGCTGCAGTTTATTGCACTTCATAAACCACAGTTCACCGGGTCCAACTCAGTGGCACGCCGACACACATATATATATAATGTTCACGAGCCAAGTGGCAGACCGGCCCACTTGCTCTAGGTACAGCCTTCAGCAAGGTAATAACATAGCAATGTCCATATTAATGTCCATATAACACAGGGTATTACCTTTGCCAGGTTTAGCTGCTGCAGTCCTTTTAATCCGCCACCACTGTGGCTTTGCGGCTTCCCAGGTGGGGGTCTCTTGCCGTCGTTCCCTCAAAGGCCACTGACATCCACACAGGATCCAGGCTTTGCCTTTCAGGACTCTTCCTCAAGCCTCTGCCTTCCAAGGCCACTAGCATCCACACAGGATCCAGTCTCGACCTTTCAGGTTGCCAGGCTTCACTAGGCCTCACACGGTCGGTGTCCCACACACACGGGAACAGGCCTTACGCCTCTCTCACAGAACACACCTGTCTCCCATCAAGCAGGGTTTATATATGCATCCCGTGCACACACACACACATACTGACAGGACCTTGCTGATGTCACAGTCATGTGATCAGACAGACATTCTGTGCGCGCAGGACCTGTGCTATGTCACAGTCATGTGACCAGTCACCTGAGGGGGAAGGTACATGGTCAGGTAAAACACATCCTGGACCATTACCGTAATGCCAGCAAGTCGCTGCATTACACACGGCACACAGTACCTGGTGGCAACGGGCACGAAATCCTGTTCGTGACGCCAGGAAGAGATGACTCGCCCAGGGGGATATGGGGGACTCGGTACCCGGGCCTTTACCTTCTTGGGATGTCACGGCAGTCGGCTCCCGGGCCCGTACCCTGGGGTCACTCTTAAAAAGGCGTTGTTGCTAGAAGGGATGATAAACGGTTTTGTCTCGTGACGCCACCTGTGGTTCCTGGTAATGGGTACCAGCACTGCTGCAGACCTCCGGGGGTGATGGGATGGCAGCTGAGATGTTTCTGCTCCCCACAGGCGCAGCGGGCCCCCGGAGCAGGGTTCATGGAAGGGATGCAGGTGAGAGGTGGCCCAGCCGGGTCAGGGGAGAATAACAGACACGCACACAGGGGAATCGCTTTAGTACCTTTACTGGTGTAGACGGCAGGTACGGTCCAGGGTTCTTGGTAGGAAGGGTGCACTTCTGGACTCTCCCCAGTGAGCGGGTATAAGGCCTCCTTGTCTGTTTCTTCCTCTCTCTCTCTGAAGCTCCTGACCTGCTTGGAACTAGGCCTAGCTTCTGTACTCATTCTCACTCTCTCACCTGTCTGCTTGGTGGTAAGAACTTTCCACTGGCTACCACTATCCCTGGACACTGGGGCCTTCGTGGTTCCTAGTTCTTTGGATGGTTGCAGCTTCAGGTTGACCAGGGGTCTAGAATACCCTTGGTATACCGGTTATTCCTACTGGGCGTAGAGGACCCTGTAGATGCGGACCCGGTGTCTGTTTTGTGTTCTGGGGTGAGCCTAAGATGCTCCTCTGCCCCCCAACACTTCTCTCTTCTCTCCTTGCCTCCGGCCACGCTCTAGGCCCTCAGGCTTCAGCACGTGCTTTAGGCCTTAACTTGCCCTCAGCACAGCAGCTAACATGTGCTGCTTCTTGGCTGCTCTAAAGTGTCAGCACACTCTCCCTACCTAACTCCACCCTCCAGTATATATATCCCTAACAGGGCTCCCTCTGGTGGTATGAGGTGGAGGTGTCTGTGTGTACTGAGGGCCTCTTGTGGAGAAGTCCGTCCATGCACCCTTTTGGGTCCTGTGGTACCTGTGGATAGAAGGGTGCCACAAGTACCACATTTTTAATCTTGATTTCTTTTAGTGTTTCTTAAAGCCCTAAAGTTGCCATTTGAAATGACTTTAGTTTTGTGCCATGTCTGTGATCTGCTTTTTTTCAACAACATTAAACAACTGAATGAAAATCCTCCGAGCCCGGTGATTCCATAATTTTTGCCAAGGGTTGTAAGTGAGATCAAGTTGCTTGACAGTACAGTGATAATTTAAGGGGGTTGTCTGGGATTAGAAGAACAGAAATAACAAAAAAGCTAGTCTTGGTCACTTCCCTTCAAATATTGTAGTAATAATAATAAAATCACTTGGACCCCAAAAATAGCACCAATAAAACTGTAGCGTGACCCACAAAAAGCTCTCATACAATTTATATTGACTGAAGCATAAAATGGCGCTCAGAGTATGGTGGCTGAAACTTTTTTTTTTTTTTTGTAGGATTTAAAGGAAAAATAAAATCTATAAAATTTGTATAGTCACAACACTAGAACAAAGTTACTAAGTCATTTTAAAATAAATTAAAACAACAAACAAACTGAAACAATGGCAGAATTGACGTTTTAAAATTCCAGCCTGCTTGAAGGTTTTTTTCTCTCCATTGTTCTGTACATTATATGATAAAATGAACAATGTCATTGAAAGTCACTTTTCATCTTGCAAGACATCAAGGCCTGTTACAACATGGATCTTGGCAGGTAAGGAAGCAAAAACAAATACTCAAGCAATTTCTGTCCAGTAGTATCATTATTGCATTTGCGCCAACATTTATTTATTTATTTTTCCTGGCAAGTTTTTGCAGTTTTAAGACCTTTTTTTTTATTTGTGCCAAATTCTTCTTAGAATTTACACCTTTTTGAGGTCTTTTATGTGTTCACCTATTTCTTGTTTGTTCTTGTTAGCCATTGTGGGCTTGATTTATTTTCCAAATGTTTGTGGCCAATTTATCAGAGTCGCTAAATGGAGTGAACTTTCTGTACTCCAGAAATGCTTCCGCAAATGCTAGAGCTACATGTGACGTTTCAACTGACCATCTAGCTCTATTAAAAAAAAAAGTGTGAAAAAGTTAATCATAAAAATTTCATTTTTTATTTTTGCGCAAAATTTATGAATTCCGTAAGCTATCTTGAAGTATTTGGCTCAAACAAAATTTAATGAATACCACAAGATAAAATTATAAAAATGATGAATTAGGCCCTTTGTTCACATCACATTTAGGCTTCAGAATAACACACATCCCGGTGCCCCGATGGATGCCTTACTGTGGCATTATCACTAATTTGGTGTCTGCAGCCTCTGCTATTTTATTGCTGATATGACTTGTCCTAAGAGGACCCTGTTGCCCATATAAACCTATAGCAAGCCCTGTAGCATTATGTATTACTAGCTATTGAACCCGTTCTATGCCCGGGTGGCGAGCATTTTTATTGGTATATGGTCTCCCATGCTGGTATGTGTGGTATGTGCTGCCCCCCTCCTAGTATTTGTGCTGCCACCATCCTATCCTGGTATACATGGCACCCCTCATCCCCAATCCCGGTATGCGTGGCACCCCTCATCCCCAATCCCGGTATGTGTGGCACCCCTCATCCCCAATCCCGGTATGCGTGGCACCCCTCATCCCTATCCTGGTATGCATGGTACCCCATCCCTCATCCCTATCCTGGTATGTATGGTACCCCATCCCTCATCCCCATACTGGTATGCATGGCCCCTCATCCGAATCCCGCTATGCATGGCACCCCTCATCCCCAATCCCGGTATGCGTGGCACCCCTCATCCCCAATCCCGGTATGCGTGGCACCCCTCATCCCCAATCCCGGTATGCGTGACACCCCTCATCCCCAATCCCGGTATGCGTGACTCCCTCACTCACCAACCCTGGTATGCGTGGTCCCCTCACCCCCAATCCTGGTATGCGTGGCAACCCTCACCCCCAATCCCTGTATGCGTGGCACCCCTCATCCCCAATCCCGGTATGCGTGGCTCCACTCATCCCCAATCCCGGTATGCGTGTCTCCCCTCATCCCCATTCCCGGTATGCGTGGCTCCCCTCATCCCCATTCCCATTCCCGGTATGCGTGGCTCCCCTCATCCCCATTCCCGGTATGCGTGGCACCCCTCACCCCTCCCAATCCCGGTATGCGTGGCACCCCTCACCCCTCCCAATCCCGGTATGCGTGGCACCCCTCCCAATCCCGGTATGCGTGGTACCCCTCACCCGCCAATCCTGGTATGCGTGGTACCCCTCACCCCCCAATTCTGGTATATGCATGGTCCCCTCACCCCACAATCCTGGTATATGCATGGTCCCTTCACCCCACAATCCTGTTATGTACGGCCCCCTCATCCCTTTCACACTCTACACACATACATAAGAAAATAAACACTTATACTCACCTTTCTTCTCTCTACTCCAGCGCTGCAGCGTCCTGTTCTGCCGGGGGAGGAGCACCGCGCTGTCCGGCGCCATTTTGCTGAAGATACACTGTAAATGTGTCTTCAGTAAAATGGCGAAGGATAGCGCTATGCGCACGCGCCGCTCAGACGCCTCACTCTGCCCCCGGTCTCTGGCCAGAAGAGAGGTGCCGCGGCAACGCTCCTCCTGGTCAGGTAAGTATGTAAGCATGGCGCCGGAGATCGCGGTATGCGTTCAGTGTCTACGCATACCGCGATCTCCGGCGCCATACACCTCCTCTTACCTGTAACGGCTGGATGCCTGCTTCTGTCTGGAGCCAGACTGCGCGTCATGCATGCGCAGTCTATCGAGGCTTCAGACAGAGGTACGCATCCCCGGTTATATTATAGATGCCGATATCTATATATTTTTCTGTTGACCTTCCTCTGGCACGTCAGTATATTTTTATTTTCTGGTTGTAGTTTCCTTCTATGTACATGTTCCCACGTGGAGCGATCCAGTGCCCGAGGGAACATTCAGTAACAATGGCCCCTGTGTGCTGGGGATGGGACAGGGTTTGCTATTCTCTGTAGAAATCATCATTGACAATTGTCTCGTCTGTTCCCGGTCATTGTGTATGAATAGTGATGTCTCTGCTACAAACTCAGAGGACAGCTGAAGATATTGGCACACAAAAATAATCATATTGGGCAGGGTTACTGTAATGTGGTCTCTTGGCCACAAGATGGCGCCACTTCGCTTTCACTTATTACATCAGTGTTGTGAACATTTGAGACCCCTGGAGCTTAACACATGATAGGAAGGAGGAGCAGCAATCCCATAGATAATCTGGAGTCTGGAGACCACAGTCTTTGAAGGCGCTGTCACATTTTCTCTGCTCACTTTGTGTTAATCTCGTGTACATATTAAAGGTGTCCTTTGGTATTAGGAAAAGGAAGAATAAAAAGTGTCGTCTTTATAACGGTCTGCTCATGGGGTCACTAATATATGAGGAAGAGGAAGCCGCTTAATTGTATATATGCTGCTCATCCATATGGATGCTTTTGTCACCCTAAACAATGTGGAATGTATGCCATTATCATATATTCTTCCAATATACCAGTCATCATGGAGTCTGCCCCCTCCGTCATGGAGGCCTAAAAATATGTGCTGCATAAGAATACACTGGCATTAAAAAGGCACTGATCTCTGTGGCTAAAAATGTGACCCTCCTCGTCCAAGTTGTTGTGTGGTACAGCATTCGCTGTAGTCTGGTGCCATCTACTGTCCAAATTCTAATATTGCAGAAATTGAAGCCTATAATATCTCATGTTGTAAAACCAAATAATATAGTAACCAAATCACCTGATTATAAATAAATATATATGTGAAAAAAAAATAATTGATTTTGATCACAGTCAAGAGACATTGCAAAATGGAGAATAAGACAAATTATAATTTGTCTAAATGAATCCTTAAAGGACAATGGGAGTAGTTATCCTGGCACTGACCTCTGTCGTGACCATATTTCTGTCTGAATTGGAACCAGTACTCACTAGTTACTGACTACTAGAACTCTGCCCTCTTTGGAAAGGAAGATTATTTTTCCTTGTTGAAAGTGAAAAGAAACAATTACTTGAAAACTGTTAAAAAAATGCATTAAAAAATGAGTGAAAGTCAGAGGTGGCTTTAGCAGGAAGAAGTAAGTCTTTGGTTTCTATTTCCCATTCCTTTAGAATCCACGTCTGCATGGAAAACTTTTTTTTTTTTGCTCCCTCTCTGAGAAACACCACTCTGCCATCGTGTTGAAGATTCCCTAAATTTTATTTGCCTTCACTCCTCTAGAGCTCGATGTCTGTCATACTTTTATGTCAGGGATCACCACAGGGACGATACCGGGGAGATCATGCAATATCTCACCGTGCCGTCAGACTCAGTATTTCATCCGGGATCGCGAGCACACAATCCAGACTACTCACTCCTTGGGCAACGGCGAGCACGCAGAAAGCGTATGGCGTCACACCTCCGAATTCCAGCTCCAGGAATATGTGTGTACGCCCCGCACGGTTGCTGCCGGCTGCACGATAGCCCGATTATTAATATTATTCTCTGCCACCACCATCCAGATTTGAAATATAATACACCGCTGGGTGGACGCCTGCGTTTTGGTAGCGTATATGGCTTCGGGGGAGGGAACGATTACAGGAACGATTACAGGACTAAAGAAACAGAACTATTAAATTGTATATTTAATACAGAAGGGAGGTAGTGTTTATGAAAAATATATACAAGGATGTTACAAAGGAGACATTAAAATACATAGGCAGTTACATAAAATAAACAGGATAACTATACAGTTCGCAGGGACGAATCAGCATAGGTGGAGGAGGGGCTCCCCAGTTGATTTGAGCGCTATTGAACGCGACCTGTTGCTTATAATCCATATACCCCATGGCAATGAGTGCTCCTGTATTCTCCATGGGTTCTCTATCTAAGAGGAGATTTGCCCACACACCCCTTGAGGTGACATCATGTGGGCCGGTCTCCAGCCTGCACATTTTTATTAAAAACACTAACTTCTGCAATAACTCATCGCTCGTTGATCGCAGAAGCTTGCAACTAACGCCATTTTTTCCGTTATGATTTTACCTTCATTTAGAGACCACACATCGCATAGTTGCAGTCTGCTATTCTGGGGTTTTTGTGCTACAGCTCTTCAGAGGGGCCTACGCCTATGAAAAACTGAGCATTTTGTTTCTTAGCTGTCCCTGCCGCAAAAATATGGGTCCCGTAATTCTGAAAATAACAGGACATCAGTTATTCCTTATTTCATATCGGAGTCTACGTGGCTGGAGATCTCTTTTTTTTAAGCTCGTGAAAGCAAACATTCCCAGTTACAGACAAATTATTGCAATCCTGCCACTAATTACCCCCTGTACCAGGGACAAAAGACTCCCATTCTAAGTAGCTTGGTGGCACCTCTTGGCTGCCATTTGTTTGTGTAAGCTCTTACTCATGGCTGTGTTAATTCGGGCTTTGTGCTGGGCAAAAGGGGAATGAGGGAGGGGGGTGAAGAGATGTTTGGGAGGAATGGTCAATATCCATGACAGACTTTCAATATTTCCCTGACATTAATATTTCCATAACACTTTACCATGTGTGTGTGTATATATAATATATTTGTATCACACACATACACACTGTTCAATAAGATAAGATAGCCACTCCAACATATTCTGTCACTGGTAGAGATTTGAGCTTTTGTGTGCATGTTGAGACATGTCTGGACTTGCAGCATTCACATTAGAAGTTAGATAGGTTGAATAAAGAGCTAGGTCCATCAAGTTCAACCTTCCTCCACCAATTATACATTTTTTTGTCACTAAATTATCTATACCCCACAGTGTTGTGTGTATTGAGGCAATCATCCAGCCATTTTATTAAAGCTGTTATAGTGTCTGCTATCACTACCTCTTGTGGTGGGGAATTCCACAGTCTGACTGCTCTGACTGTAAAGAACCCTTTCCTATTTTGGTGCCTGAATCTCCTTTCTTCCACCCGTAATGAGTGCCCCTGGTCCTTTTAGTATGGTCTTTGGAAGCAATAAGTCATGTGCTAGTCCTTTGTACTGACCACAAATACACTGCTCAAAAAAATAAAGGGAGCACTCAAATAACACATCCTAGATTCTGAATGAATGAAATATTCTCATTGAATACTTTGTTCTGTACAAAGTTGAATGTGCTGACAACAAAATCACACAAAAATCATCAATGGAAATCAAATTTATTAACCAATGGAGGCCTGGATTTGGAGTCACCCCCAAAATTAAAGGGGAAAAACACACGACAGGCAGATCCAACTTTGATGTAATGTCCTTAAAATAAGTCAAAATGAGGCTCAGTATTGTGTGTGGCCTCCATGTGCCTGTATGACCTCCCTACAACACCTGGACATGCTCCTGATGAGGTTGCGGATGGTCTCCTGTGGGATCTCCTCCCAGACCTGGATTAAAGCATCCTCCAACTCCTGGACAGTCTGTGGTGCAACATGACGTTGGTGGATGGAGCGAGACATGATGTCCCAGATGTGCTCAATGGGATTCAGGTCTGGGGAACGGGCGGGCCAGTCCATAGCTTCAATGCCTTCATCTTGCATGAACTGCTGACACACTCCAGTCACATGAGGTCTGGCATTGTCCTGCATTAGGAGGAACCCAGGGCCAACCGCACCAGCATATGGTCTCACAAGAGGTCTGAGGATCTCATCTCGGTACCTAATGGCAGTCAGTCTTCCTCTGATGAGCACATGGAGGGCTCCAGACTCTGTCACGTCTGTCACATGTGCTCAGTGTGAACCTGCTTTCATCTGTGAAGAGCACAGGGCGCCAGTGGCGACTTTGCCAATCCTGGTGTTCTGTGGCAAATGCAAAGCGTCCTGCACGGTGTGGGGCTGTGAGCACAACCCCCATCTGTGGACATCGGGCCCTCATACCACCCTCATGGAGTCGGTTTCTAACAGTTTGGGCAGACAAATGCACATTTGTGGCCTGCTGGAGGTCATTTTGCAGGGCTCTGGCAGTGCTCCTCCTGTTCCTCCTTGCACAAAGGCGGAGGTAGTGATCCTGCTGCTGGGTTGTTGCCCTCCTACGGCCCCCTCCACGTCTCCTGGTGTACTGGCCTGTCTCCTGGTAGCGCCTCCAGCCTCTGGACACTACGCTGACAGACACAGCTACCCTTCTTGCCACAGCTCGCATTGATGTGCCATCCTGGATGAGCTGCACTACCTGAGCAACTTCTGTGGGTTGTAGAGTCCGTCTCATGCTACCACGAGTGTGAAAGCACAACCAACATTCAAAAGTGACCAAAACATCAGCCAGAAAGCATTGGTACTGAGATGTGGTCTGTGGTCCCCACCTGCAGAACCACTCCTTTATTGAGGGTGTCTTGATAATTGCCAATAATTTCCATCTATTGTCTATTCCACTTGCACAACAGCATGTGAAATTGATTGTCAATCAGTGTTGCTTCCTAAGTGGACAGTTTGATTTCACAGAAGTTTGATTTACTTGGAGTTATATTCTGTTGTTTAAGTGTTCCCTTTATTTTTTTGAGCAGTGTAAATTTATACATGTAAATGAGATTCCCTCTGAGGCATCTTTTTTTCTAAGCTAAACAAGCTCAACTTTTCCAACCTCTCATCATGTGAGAGGCCTTCCATAATTGGCGTACCGTTCATAGTGGCAGACCCCCACGGCTGCTATTGGGCCTGTGAGCTGGGGTTGCCCGGGTTTTCATATACAGGAGCAGTGTGTGGAGGGAGCAGTAGGAAGCACATCATTGTGCCTGGCAGATGAGAGGCAGCAGGAGCTGAGGCACAGGAGAGCAGGACTCCACCATCCAATGCCCGCTGAGCCCGCGCTCCTGCAGTATTCTCTCCAGCCATCTCTGAAGAACAGCAGCGCTGAGTGTCTGAGCCTGTGCTGAAAGTCCATCCAGACGTGCAGCACCAGCCATACTATCAGCACACCAGCTGGCTCACCGAGGATGCTCATAGACCCCTGTCTGTGTCAGCTATAGATGCCGATAGCCACAGAGTGCGGTCTGTGCCGGTGACCCTTCCCCCTCCTCACTTCCTGTAGTGAAGCATAAGGCTGGCTGTGCCCAATCTGTCCCCTGACAGGACACAGCAGCCCCAGGCTCAAGATTCCCACATTGTCATTTACACTTCCAAACTGCTGTGAAAAACTTCAGTCTTCAGAATTGGGCTGCTGTGTCCTCTCAGGGGGCAGCCTTATCCTTCTCTGCTGGAGGGGGTCACCAAGTCTCTGTGCTCATCAGGATTTATAGCGGACTATAGCTTCACCTTCCAGAGAGGTCATGTAAACAAACACACACTAAAATATATATATATAGCACATTATATGTAGAAATATGCAAAAATTCCTCAGTATTGCAAAAAAAAGTAACTGAGGCAGGACTCCAGCATGAGTCTAAGTGTCCACCATGCAGAAATGCTGCGGATTTTTCCTGAGCGTTTCTGCATCCCCCTGGCAGAAAAAACACATGTGGATTGTACATGCTCATTGTACATGTGGATTGTACATGCGGATTGTACATGCGGATTGTACATGCGGATTGTACATGCGTTTTTCCTGCCAGGGACATGCGGATGTGAAGCGTTCTTCACTTGCATTTCCGCATGCGGGTTGTCAAGAGCTTTCCAAGCGATTTTAGCATCACTTGGAAAGTGCTTGACAACTTGGTCACACTATATAAATCCATGCAACCGGCATGGATTTATATAGTGTGACCGTAAAAGAATGGTAAAAAATAAATATTATACTTGCCTTCTGATGGCCCCCGGTGTCTTTATCCGATCCGTCCGGTCTCCCTGGTATCTCGCTGTTGTGTAAAAGGACCTGCCATGACATCATTTAGTCATGTGACGGGTCACACGACCGCCGACGTCAGCAGTCACGTGACCCGTCACATGACTAAATGACGTCATGGCAGGTCCTTTTCAGACCATCGCAAGCTGCCGGGAAGCCAGGACGGATCGCTGAGGAGACCGGGGGTCATCAGAAGGTAAGTATAATTTTTTTTTTTTTTTATTTTAATTCTTTTTTTACAGGTACTATGGTACCTGGGTCTGGAGGAGAGTCTCCTCTTCTCCAAGCCCGGGTACCATCTGCACATTGAACCGCATGATATCCGCATGTGCACATGTAGTGATCCGGATATTATGCGATTCAATGCAAGTCAATGGCGGCGAAAACGCCACGATTCCACAAAATAATTGGTAGTGCTGCGGATTTTTCCGCAATGATAATCCGCAGCTGAAATTTCCACAGCATGTGCACAGCACATGCGGATTATCATTGGGGAACATTGCAGACTTTATACCAAGCATGTTTTAAGCGTTTCTGCAGCGGAATTGCCGCTGCGGAAACACTTAAAAAACGCATAGTGGGCTCATAGCCTGAGAGAGGCTAATTGGAGAAGATCTGCAGGGTCGCCTGTTAGTGACTCTGGAATTTGGATCACACGCACCCACTCAAATCTATGGATGCATGTGAAACATCGGACTGCACTCAGCTGTCATCTGAGTGCAGTCCGACATCCACGCCCTCAAACGATGGAGAAATTAAGTTCTCAGTCTTCTTCTCAGTGTGCTCCAATTCTCTCATCCAAGAGAATCAGATCACACGAAGCTGACGCTCTGATCAAACTCGGATGAGAAATTGAGCAGATTCTCTCACATGAGCGAATCCTCACTCGTGTGACCCCTGCCTTACAATTTTTTCCTCTGTACTTTGTAGTGCTGCCTCAATTCTTTTATATACATATATACCTTAATTAGTCCTTATATTTTAACGTCTTCAGGAATATAAGTATTCTTCTCCCTAAGCCACTGACCTGAGCATCTATCATATGTACATGTCAAGTACTGTACATACAACCTCCAAAGAGAAAACAAAGTGAAAAGGAATGAACTCACCGACCTCAAATGTAGTATAGTGTCTCATCACATGTGGGTCCCGCTTCAGACTGTTGCCCAGCAGTAACAAACATGATTTTTTTTGTAGAAGAAGCAGGTACGTCCACCTATAAAAACTATATGCACCTCGGACTGGAAAGGAAAGGTGCCATGTATGGACACAGTTTGCACATCTGCAGTTATTTATTTGTTTTTAGAAATAGAATATTACATGAAACTATGTGAGTGTCCACATACATACATACACAAAAACAAAGAAAATTGCAGGGTCTCTGATGGGTGCAATACTCCTAAGAAAACCAGCTTGTATCCCATAGTGTATACACCAAAGAATCCAAGGAAGTAGGTAAAAAAAGTGACATTTATTTCCCAAAACACATGCACTCATCAATATTGGTGGGCTCAGACGATAGATAGTGATGATGTTGGGGGGAGATGACCTCCCAGACATCCATATAAGATTTCGCTCCTGTGTATATGAACATCGGGAGAGAGAACTGTTGGCCAAACTGTCACTTGTACAATAACTCTGTTGTATATGGGGGGCTTAATTTTCACAAAAAAACTCTTCTTGGCTTATTTTATCACTTTTGTATTGAGGTTTTAACCTGACCACAGGTCAAGTCTTTTAAGTGATATATATCAGCAATGCTAATAAGAGCAAATTAGTGCCAGCAAAAATGATTCTGGGACACAGTAGTATACCACAAATAGTGGCTGACTACGTGGCCCCCACCCAGAAGATGCAAATACAGATGAATGCAATAGTGGAACAGGGTGCCGTTGACTGTGAGGGTCCTTTTATTGTACATGAGGGCCATCATACTGTGTGAGGGTATCATACGGTGAGTGGGGGTCATTTGTGTTGACATACATCATACTCTATGGGGTCATGAAAGGGTTATCCTACTGGGTGACTACACTAAGGGGCTTCAGTAGGGGCACAATTATTGTGTAAATGTAGCAATACATGTCCCTCTCCCTGTCTTTAAAAGTTAAGAGGTATTATAATGAAGGCAATCTGGGCTACCGCCCGGGGCCCCGGGGGGTCCATGGCCAGATTGCCTTCATTATAATATGTGCGGCGCCGCGGCACATACCAGCAGTCAGAGGCGGGGGGCCCCCGACCGCTCCCCCAGCAGCGGCGCACGGCTGCTGCTTCTTCTTCGGCCAGGCCAGCACTGCACCTGTTAACTTCCCTGTGTGCTGGCCCAGCCGTGTCACAGCTAGGAGACCCGGCCCTGTGAGCCGCCGTGTCTGCTAGTATGAGGTCACGCAGTGCATGCCCTGCACTTCTACTTACCACCGGAGAGGCGCTGGACGACGGGAGCCGGGGGATGGTGAGTGTGTGTGTGTGTGTGTGTGTGTGTAGATATCATTGTGTGATGTCTGTTTATATGTATTTTTGTGTTTCAAATGTGTTTATGCGTGTATGTATGTATGTATATGTCTGTATATGTTTGTGTGTGTGTGGGTGACTGCATGCTGTCTCTGGGGGAGCGCTGTGCGGCCTCCCGCTGTGTAGAGATGGCGCCGTGCGGCCTCCCGCTGTGTAGAGATGGCTACGTGGGGCCTCCCGCTGTGTAGAGATGGCTACGTGGGGCCTCCCGCTGTGTAGAGATGGCTACGTGGGGCTTCCCGCTGTGTAGAGATGGCTACGTGGGGCCTCCCGCTGTGTATAGATGGCTACGTGGGGCCTCCCGCTGTGTATAGATGGCTACGTGGGGCCTCCCGCTGTGTATAGATGGCTACGTGCGGCCTCCCGCTGTGTATAGATGGCTACGTGCGGCCTCCCGCTGTGTATAGATGGCTACGTGCGGCCTCCCGCTGTGTATAGATGGCTACGTGCGGCCTTTTGCTGTGTATGGTAGGATTGTGGCAGCTCATAGTGTGTGTAGGGTCTCATACTGTATATAGGGGATGTCAGCATACTTAATTGTGCTCAATATTAAGTCATACAATTAATGTAAAAAAAAATATAATTAATATTGTGCCAAATTAATTTCACGTGAACTATCACAGGGGATCATGTGACACGTGATACATCAGGTGTGTGTGTGTGGGGGGGGGGGGGCCGCGCCTTCTAAACTGCCCGGGGCCCTTGCTACTCTTAATCCACCCCTGGGTATACCCTTGTGTGACTGCACATCTACACCGTGATGCCCCACCTATACCAATGAATATATATGAATAATATAATATATAGGTCCCAAAGTAGGTGACCAGAAAATAACATTTATTTTGATTTATATATAAAATTATATGTACTAACACAAGCATAACATTGACAATTATATTTTATTTTGAATAATAATACAAAAGCCCTTAAATGTTATCAACGCAGGTGCTCAAACTGTTTTCCATTACAATTTGCACAGCTTTGAAGTATGCCTCTTACGCTTCGACAAACTTTTCTGCACATGTCTCTTTGGATATTAATTTCTTGAAATGCATCTCTTATGTAAGCTTTCAAATCGCTGACACTTTTTGGTTTTCGACTATAAACTTTGTCCTTGAGTACTTCCCAAAAGAAGAAATCCATTGGGGTCAAGTCTGGTGAACGTGGCGGCCAATCAAGTGGGCCTCTACGGCCAATCCATTTATTAGGAAATGTTTCATCATGATACTCGCGGACTACTCTTGAATAATGTGGAGGGGCCCCATCTTGTTGGAAATAAAGGTCATTTGAATTAGGTTGTTGCTGTAACTGGGGAACAACTTGATTCATTAGAATTTCGAGATACTTATCTCCTGTGACTGTTCCATCAAAAAATATTGGTCCTAAAACACCAAAACTTGAAATACCACCCCAAACATTGACACCAGGCTCATTTAGTTGTTGCTCTAATGTTAAATGCATGTTCTCATTATACCAGTAAATACAATTATATGTCTTAATATGGCCGGATAATTTGAAAGAAGCTTCATCAATCCACATAATGTTATCTAAAATTACTGGATTTTCTTCAATTTCGTTAAGCATAATCTTACTAAATTGCAGCCGCCTGTCTGGATCATCCTCCAATAAACCATGAATTAGACGTGGACGATAAGCTTTCCACCCAATAGATTTCAGGATTCGCATGATAGAAGCTCGTGAAATTCCCAATTCCAAAGAAGCTCTTCTGGTGGACTTGTGAGGAATGAAAAGTGGAATCTGATTGGTTGCTAAGGGCAACTGAGCCAGTTTCACTTTACACCATGTTTGATAAATCTCCCCCTTCATAACCTTATTACACTTTCTGTTCACCTACTTTCGGACCACCCTGTATATATATATAAAAAAAATTTTTTTGGGTGGGATGGAGGGGGGGGGGGGGGGGCAATGATTTTTATGTACGGACCTGCCTTCCATCCCTTTGTTACAATCTAGTTGCTGCCTTTGAACTAACTTCTGAATATCCTTTTAGAAAATGTGAAGCCTAAAACTGGATCCCATATTCTAGGTGTGGCCTCACAACCAATTTATAGAGGGATAACAATACGTTGGAATCACAGGATTTTACCTCTGATGAAAGCACTGGAAGTGACAGGATGGCAAGTGCAGTACAGCGCGGCTCCAGAAAGAAAGTGAGGGATTTAGAGCTTTGTTCCGTAATTAAATTCCTTACAAAGGAATTAAAGAAGCCTAGAGAAATCCATGAAAGGATGTTTGCTGTATATTGAAATGATGCCTCTTCCTACTACCAAGGACATTTTTGGACCAAGCAGTTTAAATGGTGTAGGGAATCAATTGAATTTGACCTCCAGGGCGACCTGTGAAAGCATCTTCAGAGGAAATGTTCTATAAAGTGGAGGCCTTGATTTTGAAAGATCATCAAGTCAGTCAGTGTTATAGATCATGAATTAGGCATTTTAGTCGGCATGGTTTCCAGTATCATTCAAGATGTTTTGATGTCAAAGGTCAGTTCCTGGTGGATGCCACAAATGTTGATGTTTGAGTAAAAAACATGTCACCAGCAATCTAGCCAAGAGAATTTAGACATGCTTAGAGAAAATCCAGGAGACTTTTATTCTCGAATTATTACGGGTGATGTAACACGAGTTCACCACCATGATCCTGAGATCAAAAGAGTCCATGCAATGGAAGTCCAAGGGGTCACCATCTCTGCGGACTAACAGCATAATTTCAGGCTCCTGTGATCTACCACTCACACCTTTCTGGGCTCTATAAATGATGTCATCACATAGAAGTGGAAATCTTTTACTTTTTCTCCCCTTCCTTTCTGATATCAATTTCACAGCAAGAGCCTAAAAACATTGTATTTTTTTTGCTTGCTTTTTTTATTGTATTAACATACAGACTAATACAAAAATGTGATATAAACCCCTACACTGATAAACAGGAAGAATGACGAATTGATGTTCTAAGCCCAAGCGCAATGGTAATTGCGTAATGTAATCCATGGTATATAATAGACCTGTACAAGGTATATAGGGTATAATAAACTATATAGATGTAATCCAATTGTTGCAAAACTACAACTCCTAACGCTGTATGAGTTTTTGGTTTTGCAACCGCTAGGAAGCTGCAGCTTGGAGACGGCTGCTGCAGGCCTACACCTATAGACGCAAAGGTTTACAGGCTATGTAAAACGGCATCGATGACCAATATCTAGGCGTCCAAATCTGATGGTTTTTATATTAGAACAAAATAGGCCAGTAACATATCCAAAGGACGGCGCAACTGACCACCTCAATGTGTCATGATGCGCCGAACAAAACCAACTCCTAATACACATGATAAACTTGGAGGACATGGAGTTTAGCATACTGCATAGCAAAGTGCAATGCGGGTAAGTAAAGTGCCAATCAATCAGAATATGCCTCTAATCTAAACAGTCAGTAAATCATGCAGTAGCAGTTTAAAAAAAATGAGGCATAGAGGGGTTTGAGCCTTACCAGGAAGGGTGCCGGGGCAAATCAGCTGGTTATGGCGGTCAAGGGGCAACCTTGACGCGCGTTTCGCAACGCTACCTGCACTGCAGTTTGCAATGCAGTACTTTTGATGGGCTCGGTTAGGGTGCATTCCAGCTGTGACCCATCAGTTCCCATCTGTCTTGTCACATTACTTGTACGGTTTGATCCCATTTTTGCATGTATAACCAATAAAATGTATTTTATACCAGCTAAACTCCATGTTTTTTATATTAGTAGCATGTAATATACAGAATGCTCTGCATTGTGATTAACTACAGGATAAATCTCCCTGGCAAATGGGAAGAGATCAAGCTCTCGCTGAATCAGAGCACATATGCTCCCTTCTGATTCACTGCTACACTGATAGATATGCTGGACTGCTAGTATAAATGAAAACCTAAAAAAAATTGAGCCACAGCATATGTTGGTATAAGTGCAATGCATAGGTACGCATCCACACTGTGGCCATTTAACAAGCAAAACCTAAGATAAAAACCAAATGAGCAAGTAAATAGTAATAGTACACATAAATAAGGGGTACTTAGTTGACACTATTTTGAGCAAAAAAATGTAAAAGCCATCCAACCATGACAAAGTGTACCCAAATTATTGGCTCATTTTGTTTTCATCTTAGGTTCTGCTCGTTAAATGGCCAGTGTGAATTCGCACCTATGCATTGCACTTATAACAACATGTGCTCCGGCTCAGATTTTTTTAGGTTTTGGTTTAGTTTTTTGTGCAAAAAGGGGTGTTGCTATTCATTTTGTTTATAAAGCTTTCTACGGTCAGGTGACTGAAAAGTCAGGTCTGGGTTCTGATCTGCTCCCCATCTATTTTTACATCTGCTGACACATAGTGAGGGGAACTTCAAGAGTCAGGTACTGTCCCAATTGGGAACCCCTTGTCGCGGTGGCTTTTAAGTTTTTGTTTTTTTATCAAAGCAATGTTAACTAAGTACCCTATGTGATTTACATGTACTATTACTACAAGGTATTTGATTATTTTGTTGTTATCTTAGGTTCTGCTAATATAAATGGCAGCATCTTTCATATGTAGCCGACTAGCAGCATGTGAATATGCCACAGCACTGTGATGGCTACCTGCCAGCCCCATCTAGGATTTCAAGGCGAAGCACCATGATTAGACCAGAATGTTGTTGTTTTTTTTTACTCTACCAGGACTATTTCTTTATGTATCTTTGAGTTTAGGATTTATTCACATGTCCATATTTCATCAGTGTTTGTAAGCCCAAGACAGGAGTGGATCCAAAACACATAAGAGGTGGAGGTGTGCATCTTTCATATATACTTTGCCTATGTAGGATTCACTCCTGATTTTGGCTGACAAATACTGATGAAAAATACTGACCACGTGCTGACATGCCAATAACGCAGGTGGAGTCAGTTATCTGTTTGGTGAAGTCCATTATCCTATTTAGGCCAAGGCCCCACTATCGGTATTTGATCAGTATTTTTTCTCAGGAGTGGGAGCCAAAACCAGGAGTGGGTGATAAATGCAGAATTGGTGACTTGTTGCTATTATACCTTTTCTCTGATTGTTCCTCACCTGGTTTTGGCTTTCCAAACCAGGTGAGGAAAATACTGTCTGAATACTGATAGTGGGGTCGTGGACTTGGGCTTCTTTCAGACGTACATGTTGCATCCATATTTAATCGCAACTACAACACGTACCCATTATAGTCTATGGTGCTATTCACATGTCCGTACAAAAATCACGGAGACAGGTTCGTGCACTTGCATTGAGTGAGAACGGACAATCCCTTTAGCACAAAAAACGAATTTAAACAATAGGTCATTTTCTGATGATGCAGCCGTTTAAGAAGTTAACCCTTTAACTTGCTCCCTGCAGCCACCACTAGACTGTGTTCATAGCATACTGTTAAACTCTATACATAATATTATAGAGTACAATGTGTGCCCTCTAGTGGTGACTACAGGATGTGTGTTTTTGTCAATACAAGGGAATTTAACTACGGTCATTGACATTGTGCAAGGAATGAGCAACCTGTTAATCTCTGCAGCCTATAGTCAAAAGCCACTATGTTTAACATCTCCCCTACCAAGTAGTGGGGGGCAATGAAAGCCACAAGAGCCAATATGCTATATATACAGAATAGGGTACATACAATACTGAATACAATATGAAATATAAAGCCGCGTGTCCTATTTACACTAGGGTACACAATAAAAGAGCCATGGGCAGGTGTGTAAACTGTAATATAGTGTGATCGGGGTCATCATGACACATTGGATGGCTCATTCCAAATGTATTTATCATGGGAAAAATTCCTAAATGTTTTCCCACCTTACAGGATCCCTGTGCCAACCCATTTCTTGTGGATGGGATTAGCAATCCATAAAGATTGGTCACACTTTCTAGCTGAGGATAGCGGACTGCTTTTCCTGAGTGACTGAAGGGAGTACAGATATATTTTTTCCCCTTTCTACAAAAATGATTGTTTCCTGAAAGTTTTACATTAGGTGTAAGGAAATTGCCTTTATGATCTGGAAGCCCCATTAACATCAATATGAGTTATAAAGGGAAGCACAGGATAATAATTTTGTGCTTGATCCTATTCTTTTCTCCCCCGTCAGATCGCCCGCCACTTTGACAGAATAGATTTGGCTTATATTTTAGTATCAAGTCCTTTGTCATCCTTCAGATCAGGGTTTGTGAAATATTATTTTGGCTTTTCAAACATTTTTGGGAAAGTCTACACCAAGCGCATCTGGTGGGAACTGGAAAGGGAACCCCTGCTGCAGAAACTCCATACATTTCCCTGTCCTAGGCCTTAGATTGGTACGTCTGTTGTGGTCACTGCCGCCCCACTGTTCGGCTTCTTCACACTTCTCCTGGAAATGTCTGTTCTTCTATATGGCTGGTTCCTCAGATCTGATGGGAAGAAAATGGGTGAAGAACAATATAAAAGTTCTGGACTGTTTTAAAATGGCTAAAAATTTACTCCGAGCAAACAATTAAATTTGCAATTTTAAAGTCTCTTGTCTTTTGCTGGCTTGTGGTATTCGCTGACTGTTTTTGTGCCAAATTCATCAAAATGGTGCACATGGTTCATGAATTTTGAGCCCCCCCCAAAAAAAGCTCTTTATTTTTGTCTTTAACCTGTTTTGCTTTTTTTTCTGTGAAAAGTTAAATGTTCTACTAAAATGTGCAAAAATTGCACCAAAGTTTCAAGAGTACGTAAAATCACTCTGGGGACGACTAAAGTACATTTGTGCCAAAAGTTGCAGCTGATGAATCAAAACAAATACATACTTAGAAAATAGACTTTTTAAAAAAAAGGTGCAAATTAAAAGAAAAATAAGGTAGAAATGAAAAATGGGTGAAAAACAACAAAAGCTAGGCAAACAAAAAGGGTGCAAATGCAATATGAATCAGGCCCTTAGTCCTACTCAGTTTTTTCCTAACAGTTTAATTTTTCCAACTTTGCCAGGAACCTTTTAATTCCCATACTGGCTACTAAGCTTTCTATTAGATTGATAATTCCTGTTCTGATGACTTTTCAGCAACTGCATTATCATCACAGATCACAATACAATGCCTGCACAATGATCTCTGCCCAGATTAGATCAGGCACAGTTTATACTTCTATACAAACAAATGAGGTCTGATTAGTCAATTCCTGCCAACGTCCATATGAGGAATTGAAAGTAGGTGTCTAATATTAGGCTTAGTGTGATAACTGAAAACCAAAAGTTTGCGAGTGTAGAGTGCGTGGGCTTGATTCATCAAGACCGCCAAGTCACGTCTGTCTTGATGAAGAGATGTGCTGGAGTCAGACGCTCCTGATTCATAAAAAAAAAAAGGCGCATGAATCTTCATGAATCGGGAGTGTCGGACAAGTGGTGTGCGCTTCGCCACAAATCCTACTCCAAGCGCTACTGGAGTAAGATTTGTGATGTAACAAAAACTGACACACACACACACACACACACACACACACACACACACACACTGCCTATGGTCTGTGACCTAGTAAATGACATCCCAAATATCTTCACCTGTTATGATGTCCTCTATAACCCAGTTTTCCTCATACACTCTTGGCTCTTTCGTTTGCAGTTTCTTATTCAACTCCGCCATCAGATTGATCTGTGGTTTTAAGGATTTGGTTGGTGGAGACTGAAATCCAAAAAAAAACAAATTACAATTTTTTACCCTAAAAAGGTTGTCATACATCAAAAGATTCTATGGAATGGAATAATTTTCTCACCTGCTATCTATTTCCATTGTTATAAAGCTTTTGTCTCGAGCAGGTACATGGCTTTAACTCCAGCATGCCCTGATAATTCTAGATTTCCAGGTCATGCTGAGAGTTGTAGTCGCTCCACAGCTCGGAGACAACAGCTTTAGAGCAACTGGATAACCAATGTGAATAGTGACTGAACAGTCTTATATTTTTAAGGGTATAAATACCTAGCTAACCACACTGGCTCAGTGGTTAGCACTGTTGCTTTGCAGCGCTGGGTCCTGGGTTCAGATTCCACTAAGGACAATATCAGCAATAAGTTTGTATGGGGGGTGTGTGTGTGTGTGTGTGTGTGTGTGTGTGTGTGTGTGTGTGTGTGTGTGTGTGTGTGTGTGTTTCCTCTGGGTTCTCCGGTTTCCTCCCACACTCCAAAGACATACTGATAGAGAATCTATTTTGTGAGCCCCAATGGGGACAGAATATGATGGTGATATACAAGTAAGCATAATAAATAACTTCTCCAATTACATACCGTGGTTGGTTTCTCTGGAGTGGGAGTCTTTTCTTCAGCGACTGCTGCATCCTGCTTCTTCCAAGTTTCCAGATCCTGATCAGCTTGCTAATGGAGAAGTAATAGGAAAATCAAATGAAATAACGCATAGTATGCTCAATGTGCAGCTCCATTGCACCAAAAAGTCAAATTCCCCAGTGAATGAGAGATCTTTTATGTGTGTGTGCGTGCGTGCGTGCATTGTAAGGTAGCACTATTCATCACGCTGGGGGCACTCGCTTCACCGGGTCAATCAATCAAAGCACACATGCAACGTTTTCCGGTAATATGAAGACCAGCAGTTTATTACACCTCAAACTGTTTATAACATAGTCCATCTCAATGGCTCGCAGGAATGTTACACATGTATACTAGAGCTTTTTCAGTGGCAGCTATGCCCGCTTGGCTTCAGATACAGACTTCAGCAAGGTACAGCAACAATATTCATTTAAAGTGCCGATTTACCTTTGCCGGGTCTCAGCTGCTTCTATCAGCTCTGTTCTGCCACAGCTGTGGCTTTAAGGCTCCCCAGACGTAGTCACCAGGCCACGTGCCTTCCAAGGCTACTGGTATCTCAGACACAGGGACCAGGCCTCTTGCCTTCCAAGTCTACTGGTATCCCAGACACAGGGATCCAGCCTCTCGCCTTCCAGGCTAATGGAGTCCCAGACTCAGGGACCAGGCTTCTTGCCTTCCAAGTCTACTGGTATCCCAGACACAGGGATCCAGCCTCTTTCCTTCTAGGCTAGTGGAGTCCCAGACACAGGGACCAGGTTCTTGCCTCACCAGGCCTCTCTCTAGGCCTCACCAGGCCTCTCTCTCTGTTTCAAAACCACCAGGATTTATATATCCTTCTGTGCACACAGGACCTGTGATGATGTCACAGTCATGTGATCAGTCACCTGAGGGGGAGGTAAATGGTCAGCCAGAACACACACCCTGGACATTTTAGCAATGCAGCAAGCCGCTGCTTTACATATCCCCCCCTTTTCAAACTTGTGGGGTTGAACACATAATATGCACAATCACATTATAACCCACAGTTCCCACAGAGACCATGTACTTGACAATTGCACTGCTCAGCCCCTGGAACATTAGTCATCAACATTAGCCCATTCCTTAGGGACCTACCCTCTGTTATTGTCAATAACTTCGTCAAGTCACATTTCCGAGTCGTAACCCTGTAACACCTCCCCCGCTCCCAGCGGTCAATACAGCAGTGTGACTCACTTGCCCTCGTATCTAAGGTCAGGTCTGACTTCGTGCGGTCCCGTACTCTATTGGGTCGTTTGTATGGGCCTCTCAGACCTGAGTTACTGGCGGACTCACTACCTCTAAACCCACGCCCACTATCCTCAGGACATCTTGAAAGGTCTCTAACTTCTACAGTAGTACAATTATTTGAAGGGCCCTTTCTCTGTCTGGTCTCACAATTTCTAGACGGCTGCCATCTTCTGCTGCTCAGACGATGCTGTCTTTCCATTCGCAGTCTGGCGAGATTCAACTGTTCTACCTCTCACAGGTAGGTCACTCGGTACTCCATCAGCATGCGTATATATGCAAGATTTTCTTCCGTTCCGACAGCGGAGAATGACACCATGCCGTCTTCATCTGGTATCCAGTCCTGACGATCACGTGGACTGCTTACTTTCATCACACCAGACTTCTTTACCATCATTTGCATGGTTCGGACATTTCTCCCAATGAGCTTTCTTACCAAAGCATAAGGCACCCGGATGACTTCTTCCCGCAGACTTTGAGCTTTTCTCATAAGCTCCAGTTGTCTAATGGCTTGTTCCGTCTTCAACCGGACAAACCGCTTCGTGCGAACACATCGCCAGTGCATGTCACTTAGGATAGCCACCCTCTTCACTGTGACTTCGGTTGTGGACAGGACCACCAGCTGTTTAGCTTCTGAGGTTGAGTACACCTTACAGGCTCCCACAGCCTTCTTAAACTCTTCATGCACTGACTCTCTGGTGCATTCTTCTCTCAAATCTTCGGGTACATCTATGAGACACTTGTACCGAGACATTTCTGTCTCACCAGTGGTCTCCAAATGATCTTCTGGCTCAGGTTTCAGGGACAACTGACTTTCAGCTTCTTCACCTTGTATGTTTCCCCTGAGCTGACTCACAGCTATGAATTCAAGAATTCTTGTCTTGACCACTTCCATTTCATACTTATCTTCTTTTAACACACTCTCAGCTCACCTCAGGTCCACCTTCTCATGGTTTAAAGGATTAAGCGCAATTTGTTTGCCCTTCTTCTCCAAGGAGGCCTCATTCACTGATTGGTACTTTGCCAGGCGACCTTTGAGCTCGACAACTTCTTCCTCTAGCTCAGCTACTCGCCTCTCAGCAACCCATCTCTGAAGCTCTTCCTGCTTCAACTGCTCCTTTATCAGCAGAATTCTCTCAGACTTCTCTGTCTCCAATGCGCCCACTCGGCTCTCGACAGCCAGTCTCTCAAGCTTCTCTTGCTTCAAATGGGCTTGTAACGACTCCTTGAGCTCCCTTATCTCGGTCCTTACATCCACCAAATCACCCAAGCTTGCATTATTCGAAGAGGCATTTGCTTCATACCTCCGTTCTCCAATAGACTCCTCCATCCTGCAGATTCTATCCTTAAGGCACGTCTCTGCCCTCTGGAGATCATCACAGAACGTCTGAGCTCCTTCCCCTGAGCTTCCAGTCCTGGGATCTTTCTGCGGAAATCATCATTCTCATCCCGGGTGTCCTGTAGAGTGGTCGCAATCACTCGGCGCATGTGTTCTGCATCCGCCTTATCATCCTCTAGTTTTTCCTTAACCTTGAGGAGATCCTCATAGTCTCTCTTAATTTGTTGCAGATCCTTACTGAGTTCACCAAACTCCTTCTTGGATTCACACAGCTCCCGGTTGAACTGTTCGCGTAGTCGTTCTAGGTTTTGATCACATCTAGAAACTTCATCCTGCAGCGCCTCTTTTAAGGAAGACAGCTCCCTATCCCTCTGGTGTAGACCCTCATCCAGCTTTTGCTTCACCTGCATCAGCTCTAACTGTACCAGGGAGAAACGATCTTTCACCTTGCACAGCTCATCTTCCAACTCCGCTTTGTCAAGCTCCAACTGAAAAACCTACTCTTTATTTTTCTGGAACTTTCCCTTCCAATTGTTGTTAGATACTGTACCGGAGGTTGCTACTGGCAACGTCAACTCCTCTTCCCTCCTAATCTCTTCTGCTTCTAAAGGAGGATCCACACTCGGAATAAAAGGCACACAACATCGCATTTTCTTTATTTGCCCTTTCAGCAAAGGCTACAGACGCAACTTTCTTGTGGCCCTTGCACCGTCGACGACGAGAGGGGAACTTTCTCACCTCGTCTAGCTCCTCCTAACTGAACTCTCTTTCTACTTTCGTGGTGTCACCATCAGCTATGGGGTCTGTGTCACTCCCCATGGTGTTGTGGACCAACAAGTCACCTCCCACTTTGACGTCAACCCCTTCTACTGGAGCTACCCCGTTATCAACGGTCAAATTGTCATTTTTAGGAGGTACCAACCCACAACCAGTAACCAATTTTGGTTTTCTATACTCCACGCTCTTTTAAAACTCCGCCCCCTTTTGAGACTCCACCCTTTTGGACACCCACACCTGTAGGGGGATTTTTTTTTTTAAAAAAAAAACACGCGATAGTCTTAGGACCTAGTTGACAACATCTCTTACCACCTCCCCGGTCACTCTGGAACAAAACCGGTGCCCCAGGAGAACTCACAGAATGGTCCGCTGCCGCCATTCTATACGGTGCCAACAGCTCCTGCCGTTCCTGCACCATGTCCTGTTGCTGTAACTTTAACAGGTACCTTAACCGCTCAGCAGCTTCAGACTCATCTGCTGCTCCCTTCACAGCCATCTTTATCTGCTCCTGCATTTCTTCAGAAAACTCAATTTTGCTGAAGAGCGTTTGCAGCCGGTCATCTAACCACTTCTCCATTCCGTCTGGGGATACTGCTCCATTCATAGCCATCGCGGTACACTGTTCACACTAGACACTTCACACCGCTCTCCCTGGAAAATTTTCGTGGCCCCACCAAGCCACTGCAAACCAGGTTTGAGTGCGACGACAATTTTCGTAAGCCCGCTGAGTTACAGTCAGATGCTTTAATCTTAGTGGCCCCACCGAGCCACAGCAAGATGCTTGCATCCACATTCGTCGTCCTGTGCCATTACCCCTAGCAACCAGGCTGCAGTTGCCCGCATTCTCTAACCAACTGTAAGGTAGCACTATTCATCACGCTGGGGGCACTCGCTTCACTGGGTCAATCAAAGCACACATGCAACGTTTTCCAGTAATATGAAGACCAGCAGTTTATTACACCTCAAACTGTTTATAACATAGTCCATCTCAATGGCTCACAGGAATGTTACACATGTATATCCTTGAGCCTTTTCAGTGGCAGCTATGCCCACTTAGCTTCAGATACAGACTTCAGCAATGTACAGCAACAATATTCATTTAAAGCTGATGTCACAGTCATGTGATCAGTCACCTGAGGGGGGAGGTAAATGGTCAGCCAGAACACACCCCCTGGACATTTGTAATGCAGTGGCTTGCTGCATTGCTAAATATATATATACATGCATACACACACACACACACACACATTTAGCATGGGAATTAATTTTAGGAAAAAATGTGGCCCTCATAGCCAGTGGCCCTTTTACTTGAGGTGAACAATAACCCAATTTTACATCATCTGTTCTTGGCTGTAAAATCTTTCAATATTGTGTCTTTAAGGGGTTTAGTTACCACATTATAAAAATATTCTTACCTTATATGCTCTTCCAAAGCGAAGGAAGATGGGGAAGAAAGCCGGTGGAGCAGTGGTCTTGCTGTTCTCACCAAAATATCCAACAACTGCTTCATAGGCTTCCTGAAAGCGAAAAAAGAATGAATATTCATTAAATGTATATGCCATCGTTTCTTACACTAGTTCATAAAACCCTGTCCCTAATGATGGCTATATGCATTAGAGTGAGTTAAACCTGCCAATTTTTTTTGTGAATGAGGTTTCCTGATTTCTTCCTCAGTGGCAGAAGACCAGATGTGGGGGAAGAAGGCTAAAAGAAAGAAGGGCCGGCAATGTTGGATTGTAATTTGCCAGATCCATCTATTCTCATGTGAGATAATAGGAACAGGGGTGTAAACTCTGACAAAACTTAAGAATTGTTGTAAATGTGGTGGGGGAAACTTCAGAAATGACTGTTGGCAGACAGCTATCTAAGGTGTATGGCTTCCTGTTAAGTTGTCTGTCATGTAGAAGAGCAGATCCTGGGATTCAAGAGATGAAAGTACAAACCTACAACAGTTTAAGGAACAAATATACAAAAAGACTAAGCACCAGGCCTAGGTGTGTAATTCTGCCATTACATGCCATTTTGGCTCTTAAAGGGAATCTGTCAACAGGTTTTTGCTACCTCATCTGAGAGCAGCCTGATGTAGGCAAAGAGAAACTGATTCCAACAATGTATCACTTAGATTAACGGGTGCAGCCGTTCTCGCACAATCAGTTTTTAGATTTAGCAATACAGCAGAGCTGAGGAAGCTAACCCCACCCACACCAGGCTCTCTGTGTACAAACTCCATTAGACAGTGAGGTGCGTGTCACACAGGAGGGGGCGTGTCAGACTAGCATGCACATGCTGCTGTGTCCCAGCAATGATAAGCTCCTGGTGATAAAACATTCATTGCAAGCAAACAAAACAATGGAGCCATTTTGACCTCTGCTGAGTGTTGCCACCCAGGACAGAAAAGTCTGGTATTTGTTTCCCAACCCTCACCCCATTGAGGACTCCTGGGACAATTCTTCGCCAAGCTCTTTGCTAACAATGTAGTTCCTCTAGAAAGGAGAGTGTTGCTCTGCTTGGCGTCCCTGTGTCCAATGACCCCATACAGTACCATCTGCATGGTGTCCCTCCATGGTATATACACCCTAGAAAGTAATCATTTAGTGTGTAGCCTGGATCTACAGTTTGGTGGATGTATAGGACCATGTCCACCAACAAGAGTGCATCCTACCATCACATAGGAGTGCTGTTTGTTTCTTATTTCCTATGTGTAGCCTGTGGTCACCTGTGCAGTCTTGGAATCAGCTGCAAGCCTTGACATAACATCCATGCTGGATTTCAGAAACTCTTTCAGAGTGACACAGTTATCTTGCTTTGTAAATTCTTTTTGGGCTTGCTCCATCCCAGTCTGGAGTGAGCAGACGTTGGACAACACAGCATCCAGAGATACTAAGGAAAGAACGTGCATAATTAAGTCAGTTGGGCTTCCTCCTGGCTCAAGAGGCCTTCAGCGATCAAGTGGGTAGTAAAAATGTTCACAGCACTTTATAGTGATGAGGGATTGCCTGGGAAGCACTTTGTGTTATTCAGGGACTTGTTCCACTTTCAAAAATTATTATTTACTGAAAATCCCAAAAATACCTGTTGCAGCTTTCTCCAAAAAGTGCAATTCTGACTGAAAATCGGCTAGATGTGAATACTTCTCTTTGATTGTTCGCACCAGGTAATGCAACAATGTCTGCTTTCTGTCTGTGGATTTGGTATCCAGAAGCTAGAAATGGAAGAAGAGAATTTTGGACATAACTACCATACATATACACTCTACTGTCTGTGAGAACAGACCTTGCAAATGGGATTCATTTTTGCTACTTATACAAGGTGACTTGGCACTATACGTGACAGTAGAGCGCCTATGGCAATCGGGGCCCATCCATGATATATATATATCCCAGTATCATTCCAAAATTACCCACCAGTGAACGTCCGAGCACAAGAACTCACCACATCCAGAGACTGGAGCCGGAATCCATATGCTGCTCCTCTCTTACTGCTGTTCATGAAATTGCCAAATGCCAGAACCAGCTGCCAAAAAGTGAATCGACCCAGTTGTTAAAGAAGACTGGTAAAGTTAGTGGCCACATTGTGTATAATTAGCAATTGTTACCTCCAGGATCCCTTTTAACTTTTCTGAAGATTTGACTGAAATGGATGCCGCTATGAGGGCATTAAGTTGCTAGAGAAAAGAAAAACTGGAGCGTCATTAGTCTTATTTAAATTTTCTCTATTTGATTAGTCATGAAGTTATTTAATTGATTTTTTTTTTCATCTCTAGAAGTCAAAAATTCCAAAAGATCTCTGGGGGGATTCCAAAGACCCTGGGTAGCAGTCACCTAGAGTTTAGAGGACAGGGGACCTGGACACCAATCCTCCTGTTGGGTTCCAGGCTCTTTCCCAGGGAACCTCTGTTTTCTCGCTCTTTTGGCAAATCTTATGGATATGCCATGTATCAGATCTTCTTTCATTTTACCCAGTCCTCAATTTCTAACACACCAACCCTTCCTTGCCTTTCTCTAATCTAAGTAAACTAGGACATGGTTATAGCCAGTGTCAAATCAGCAACTACTATCCTCTTAATAGTCTTTTACATAGCACCATGTGCACTAACCGGTGTGAGGCGTGCAGTGGTGTCTGGAAAGCTGGAAATGAAGATCATGGTGTTCACTCTCTCAGAGAGCCTAGGTATGGAGCAAAGATGGACCATGAATCTGTCTTCTGCCCCCAACTGGTCAAGAGGCTTTTCATCCTTCAGGTAACGAGAAATTTGCTGTCTTTCCCAGTCTGTTGGTAGAAATCTGGAAAGGAGCTCCAGAAAGTCCACGTTTAGGGCCTCCATATCATACCTACAGTCAGAGGATTATTAGTAACAAGATAGGGAAATATTCACCCTCCGATGTTTGTTGCATCCTTATTTTTTTTTACTACTTACGACTGAATGGCAGCTGTAATGGCTTCGGGTGTCAGACCTCCTTTCTTGAGAGTAATTGCAAGGTTCTTGGCTCGATTTGGGTCAATGAGAGACACTTTACTTGGCTGGTTCTGTGCAGAACCTACTTTCTTTGAGAACTTACTTGGTCCTGTACCCTGGGCTTTGGTCTTAAATTGGTTCTCAAAGTCACTCATATCAAGTTCCTGATAATGAGGGAAAATACAACACCAAGTAAAGAGTAAAGTTACTGCAATTATCTTATTACCCACCAAATTAATAAAATTGAAGTATTAGGAGTTTCAGTACCTGAAGCACCTTGTCATCATTTAGCTGTGTGAATACTGTTCCATTGATCTGCGTGGGTTTTAGAGCCACCCAGTTGAGAACAGGCATTCTGCATTTTGGCTGAATTGTTTTCTTTATGCTAACACCTAAGAATAGGAAATCGGAACATAAGAAAATTGTATAAATCAAATCAGCTGGCAGAGAATTTGACAACTTGACCTTCAAAATTTCCTAATCTTACCATTAGGCATACATGGAGCAGGCATGCCAGGCGGTGGTGGAGACAGAGGTCCACCAGGGGGCGGTGGTGGAGCAGAAGGGCCTCCAGGTGGCGGTGGTGGAGCAGGAGGGCCTCCAGGTGGCGGTGGTGGAGCAGGAGGGCCTCCAGGTGGCGGTGGTGGAGCAGGAGGGCCACCAAATGGGGGTGGTGGAGCACCAGGTGGTGGTGGTGGAGGTGGAGCAGGCGGACCACCAAATAGGGGTGGTGGAGCACCAGGTGGTGGTGGTGGAACAGGTGGGGCACCAGGTTGTGGTGGTGGTGATGAGGGTGGTAGCGGTAGAGGAGGTGGTGGTGTTGGTGGTCGCAAAGTACCATCCATAGCATCAGAAGGTGTTGCGGGAATTCCAGATTTGCGACTAGGTACATCCTGAGATTGCATTAATTCTGGTGCGTGGGAGATAGCATCATCATTCTCAATCTTGGATCCAAGAAGTGGAAGAGCAGCAGGTAATGTGGTAGACCATGATACTGTATGTGATTTGGAAGCAGAGCTCTCATTGCACTCTGGCTCTTGAAGTAGAGGAGCAGGTGGAACAGTTGGGATGTCTGACTCCAGTGCTGTCAAAAATGGTAATGGGGACGCATGGGTGTCAGATGATCCTTCTGTCTTATGAGAAGTGATATCTGGAACAGAAAACACAAATTAACTCTTTCATATCTTGTATTAATGTTGACAATTAATCTGTATTATGTGGCTTACTTGGTTCCGATACTATAGTCAACCTGATGCTTGATGGTGAAGCTGGGCATACATTGGTGGTAATAGGAGACCCTGTGTTGCTACCAACAGAAGATGGTTCCTCTGTGCAGGTGTCTCCTGCAGGTTCTACCCAGAGGCTTCCTTCTCCTTGGTCAATTGACTGCAAAGTTGTAATGGTCTGATGACTAAGGAGGGAGGCTTTTGATTGACGTGTCTCCTGGAGAATAATAGAGTCATGCTCGTAAAGGACTTGTGTTTATAATGAAACAGGATGTTGGGTGATGACATCATATGGTCATACTCAAATATAATTTGCATTTGCAGTTACCTTTGCTTTATTCAGCTCTTTTCGAGTTTGGTCCAGTTGTTTCTCCAGCTCAGCCACCCTTCTCATATACTCATTCTCTGTTTGCTGTAACTTTATTGTTAGCTAAAGGGAGAGGGGCAGAGATTTACAACCACATTGCATGTTATTGTTAGTGCCACCCCCCCCCCCAAAAAAAAACAGACCACCACAAACAAAGCAAAAGCCCTATAGGTGGTATAATAAAATGCAAAATGGAATATTTGTATGTGCACAGTACATAGTTATATATAGAAATAACAGCTGAGTTAACCTTTTAAGAGTCTCTTTCAGACTTCCTTTTCTCAACAGTCCTGGCAGCCATTTCCTCAATAGGAATTTCAATCAATATTCACTCTGTGTACAACCCTTTCATCCCGAGTACTGCATGAATACAGATTCCTCAGTCGAGAAGGCAGATTTCAGAACATTGAACTTTTTGCACTGCAGCAGACGATCAGAAGTTTCCACAAGTTTTATAGTAATTCGCACAACAGAATGGATGCATTTAGCTGAATGAGTCGTTCAGAAAACCATGCTGCAAAAATATTTGCAACTGTGAACCCATGCTAGCTAAAGATTTCAACAATACTCTGCCATGTGTAAATATATCCCTGTACTCCAGAGCTGAATTTTCAATTCTGCAAACTACAGTTCGCCAAAGAGTTGGTGAATCGTGTTGCACCAGTGCTTCCAAAGGGTCTCATGTTTGTGATTCTCCACCATTAGATGGAGATATGGCAACCAAATGCATATTCCAGGGGCAGGAAGAGATGGGTAGTGGTCAGGATTTAAGACGGGCATAGCTGTAGGAAAACATTTTTAATCAGTGCTTGAACCATACCTCATTCAATCAATGTTCTCCCAGGGCATCCTTAAAGAAGACCTGTTACTTGTTCAAAAAAATTGCCTTAAATACTTTTTAAAATTCCTTGAGCAACTGAGCCTGCTGCTCTTTTCCGTTTTGTGCTGCGTCGCTTCATTAGAGAGATATTCCCATTTGTTGCTTTTGGAGCGCAGTATGTGAAATTTCTGCTTCTAGTCCAACTAGGCGTTTCTTCAGATTTATGTTTTCACCAGTAGTGTAGCTATCGGGGGCAGAGGTTGCGGTGGCCCCAGGCCCGTGCTCAGGAGCCTACACAGAGTTACACTACACTTTACTGTATCAGCATGCACAGAATGCTGATACAGTGAAGGTCTGCTGTAGAGCAGGGAGAGGCAATCTCCCTGCACTATCGCCCTCAGCCTTGGAAAAATAATGCAATAGCCGAGGCGCGGGCACACGCACAGGAAGGTCAGAGTTCCAGCTTGGTGACTTCATCGCGCCGCATTGGGACTTTGACGTCCTAGGTGTGCACCGGCACTCCTATGAGTTAAGTCTGATCTGAGCATACATCTCACCGAGACGTAGCCCTGCCCCCACCATTAATATGCCCTGCTCTCTTCTTCCGATTCCGGTCCCCATATCGGAAGTAGCAGAGCCAGAATCAAAACAGAAGGTTATGTGACCCACAGAGATGAGCTTACAGGAGTAGGGCAAGTTCTAAAAGTGTATTAGAAAAGTGTTCGCTAGGAAGAAGTAGGACAAATGAAAGGTGGATAAATCGGCAGTGGAAAACCTCTTTAAATGCATTAATATTTTCTAGGGAACAATTTTACTATTTGGAGGGCATTTTACTATGTAAGGGTCACAGTAGTGAGCATTATTATGTAGGGCACAAAGAGGAGCCATTATTGTACCACACAGTAGGCGCAGTTATAGGGACACATACGGCATTAGTGGTTCAGTATTGGGGTGACAGCAGGATGAGGAGTTTGTGCAGGTTGGGAATAGACCGGGACGGTGCTGGAAATGTAAGAAGTCAGATGTGTCGTTGTTGCAATCTCTGCAGACGAGTCGTGGCTGGAGAAGTTGTCGTGTTGGTCTGGGCAAGATGGAAAAGATGGGGAAAGTGAACAACTCTATCAGAAAGAACTTCAGTAATGTACAACTATCTATAACTGTACTGAATCTCTTATATGTTCTGCAGCACTGGTATGTACCACTATATGATCACCATATAATGGTAATATCAGTGTTGGCCTTTGTATAGTGATTTTTTTTAGTAACAGCATAGACATCTGCTGAGGAAACCCTATACCCACTATTAGACGGCGCCACCGTAGCTGTAATCCGGGGCACCCAGTTAGGGGCCCCACTCATGTTTCATCCCCATCCCTGAGCTGAACCCCTAGCTACACCTCTGGCTTTCACCTCTCCCTATTAGACACTACCAATGACAGCTGGTCTAGCACTCCCAGACTCTGCTGAGCTGTGATTGGCAGCATCAGAGGGAGGAGTTAAAGTGTACGCCCCAGAGAAAACTCTGAAGAAACGCCCAGTTGGACTGCAAGCAGAGACTTGACCTACTGCGCCCCAAAAGCAACAAATGTAAATATCTCTGCAATGGAGTGACGCAGCACAAAAGGGAAAAAAGTGACAGAATCAGGGGAGCTCAGCAATTTTTACAAGGTATTTGACTCAAATTTTTTTTTTTGCGCGAGTGACAGGTCCTCTTTAAAAATTGGCAAGAATGAGAGTAGGAGAACATGATTGCTCTTTTTCAGAAACCATGCCATGTTGAAGTAAATGTGTCTGAGCTGTAAAACAAGACAGAACCTGTGGAGTGGCACAGTTCTAGAAGAAAGCATCCTCCTTTTTCAGGCCAGGACTACATGGCAACGTTAAATGCACCACAAGTCCCATGGCCAGAGATCTCTGTACGCCGCTGCTCTATTATAGCATAATGCAAGCAAATAGTTTTTTTTGTGATAAGTTGCAAAATGTCATAATCAGTTGGACTTTTTGCTTCTAGCTTGGAGCAGAACCTTGCTGATCGCAATGTGATCTAATTCATATGCTGCGATCTAGCAGTTGCATTTACCAATCTTTGATCATGTGATACACCCAAATTTACCCTTTAACCCCAACCTTAATATGGACAATCCTTTTAAATCGCTCTATATCCCCTGCTTACTCAGTCGTGTAGCTGAGCTTGCTAGTAAGAAAACATGCCCACAAATCAATATATAAGGAAAGCAGCCTTGTGAATGTAGCTGCAAACCGTGCCCATGTTGTAGAATGGTGGTCCTTCTGACATCACTTACATGTGCCACATCTCCCTGTAGGTCCTCTACATGCTCCAGCATCTCATGTTTGTTCTCTGTATCTTCTAGAAGGTTGTTCACATCAAAGATATTATCAAGATAAGCCTGGATTTGGACCTGGAGCCTCTCGCTCTCTGTATGCTTAAGACCCTGAAAAATAGAAGAAAAACCCAGAGGATAATTTGACACAAGAACTGTAAAATTCCAGAAGAAATCTCCTTTCTATAAGCCAATTCTATAACACTAACTGCATTTCTGACCATACCATGTCTTGTGCATTACTTGTATATGTAGTATATTGTGAATATGCAGAGACTGACCTCAAGGTATTCATCCAACCCCAAAAGGGAGAATTCATACTGCAAGAAAACCCGGAAATTCATGTTTTTCACAGAATGCACCACAATGTTGATGAACTGCATACACGCCACCTGCAAAAGGGGAGAACAAAAAATGCCCCATAAATGAAACAATATATATTCATGGACAAATTGACATTTTGGACAGATCAGGCCACATTGATAAGGGGTTATATAGTTGACGCGCCCCCTGGGCCGTGTGTGTGTGTGGGGATACCAGGAACCGGACCTTTTGTGGATGCTGGGAGTTGTAGTCTCCGTGGCGGCGACCCGGTCCGTGCCCAGGGCGGTCAAACCAAATGGCAGTCTATATGCTGAATGTCCGACTACGCCACCTGTGGATTGCGGTCAGAGTGAACCGCCGCTGCAGGGCAGACTGCTGAGGCTGGTGTTGTGGGTGCAGCAGGAAATAGTATAACTCCCCACGGGAGGAGTATAGCCTCAGGGCAGCAAGTGTGGATGTTGGGGGTGATGGCGCGCGGGAGCAGCAGTAACGACACGGAGTCCTGTAATGCAGTCCAGGGTATTTACTCACAGTTCTTTATCCACGTTACTACAGCTGGTCATAACGTCCCACGTCGCACTGTGTTCACCAGGTGAGGGGCTCGGTCAACTCCCAGATAACTTTGGAGCGTTTCACAGGACCCCCTTTGTGTGTCCTTTCTCTGGCCTGTCATACCCCGCCAGTGACCTCGCTTCTGTCCGGCTGCCTCGGGCCTTCTCTGGTAAACCTTGGTGCCGTTTCCCTGACCCTATGTGGTGCCTTCCTAGCAGGTGTAGCGAGGGGCTGCGCCACATAAAATGTCACAGCCTCCGGTTTCTATCTGAGGGTAGTTCCCCGCCTCCACTAGCTTCGAGGACCGGTCTTCCCCTTTGGCCTGACCCTCCCACGCAGGTAGATTCGGGCGTGCGGTGGCGACTTGCCGGTCCACACCCCTGGGGTCCCTTCGTTCCTTGTTCCTGGAGCCTCCTCCGCTCCTCTTCCTTCCTTCTCCTTCCTCCAGGCTCCGGCCACTCTCTCAGGCCTGCCTGCGGAGCAGAGCTCGGCCTGAGCCTCTGCTCCCCGTCTCCTCCTCTGACTGGACTGAACTCCACTGCACTCCCTGCTCTTTCAGTGCTGGCTGGGCCTCACAGGCTAGGCCCGCCTACGTAGCGGAGCCCCATGCAGAGGCCCTTACTCTGTCACTTCTTCTCTCAGACTGAACACAGAACTAAGATGGTGCCCACCTTTTATACCTCCTTCTAAGTGCACCCAGGAACTGCCCTCTCCCTCCTATGCACTACAGGGTTCCCCCTTCCTCGGTGTTCCCTCCCCCCCACTCCAGCCAGGGACAGGGACTGTCGTGCTCTACTTGGAGCATATCGGTCGCCCTGCCCCCCGGAAATGTGGTGTAATGCATGCAGGTGTCGGGGTCCTGATCCACACTCCATCCTTACCTGAGAGTGAGATATCGCTCATCTGGTTGAGATGCAATACCTCCGTAGCGACCGAACCCTCGGGGCGCTACATAGTCATATAATTTTTTTCTTTTATTTTTGTTAGTTCTTGCGGTATTGTGTTTATAGGTATTCATGAAAATTAGATTAGAATTGGATTGTAGTAAAACATGCTGTAAAGGAACACCCCGGCAAAGCTAAGGCTATGTTATGTTTAGTGCTGGACCTGAGGGGGAAGAGCCATGAATCGTTAGTTTTTTGTCAAACTGTGTTATGCTTTGTTAAACCTAGTGTAGTAGAGAGTCTACAGCCCGCCAATACACAATAGACTAATGTCGGCTGAACCAGCCGATATCAACAGGTACAGTGGACACTCTAATGTGCATGAAGGTGCTCACCAACTGATTGTAGGGGAACATGTTTATTAGGCATGTCTGATTTTGGATATTGTTCCCCAGGAGATCAGCCATAAGTCGAACGAGCACTACTGTGTATGGGAGAGTTAGCTGAGGTGGCAGTCAGTCGAAATATAGTTCGGCTGCCAGCCATCTAACGTGTATGGTGGGCTGGAGTGTTTACTTAAAGTAGACTCGTAGCTAGGCATTTTTTAGCTGTCCGACAGAGTTGCTGTTTAGATCAATTTACTAAAAAGAGTAACAGCTCCAGCTGTTGTAACTTGATAACAGCATGTAAAGCAGGGCAGAGTCTTCCGGCACAGGAGGGTACATACCATAGAGGTTTATTTTAGGCCCATTCATGGTTGTTTTAATCCCTAATTTAATGTGTGGTGAAAACCCGCCCAGGATTGTGTTTTACACTAATACCGCTATGATGGCAAACTAAATGGAAAATGTATTCAAATGGTAGGGATTCCAGGACCACTTATTATGTGTGTGGTTAGGAGTTTACTGGTGTCAAGCAGCACTTGAAAAGGAAAACCGCAGAAATGGGCCAGCATACAGTTTGGTTTAAGTGCAATGTGTAGGTGCGAATTCACACTGTGGCCATTTACCAGACAGAACCTAGAATAAAAACAATTGAGAAAATACCCTGGAGTAAGTAAATAGTAATAGTACATGTAAATGGAGATGAGTGAACCCCAAGTTAAACGTTCGGGGCTTGTACTGGACAGTTACTGTCCGAAGCTAAACAACGAGCATGGACTTCTCCGGGGGAAGTAGAGAGAGAGTTTTCCAGCTCTAAAGTTCAGGTCCCCATTTTTTTTTTTTTTAAATGGGATTCGGGTTCGGGTTCTGGTTCAAGTTCAGGTACAGTTCTGGTACCCGAACCTAACTTTGGAATAAAGTTTGATTCGGGTACCAGAACCCAAATTTCTACGGGTCCCCTCATCCCTACATGTAAATAACATAAGATACTTGCTTGACACTGTGGCGCCCCTGAGGGTTCAGTCGCCACAGGGGTGCTGCACCTCAGACAGAGGTGTGGTATCTCCTCTCCGAGGTAAGGAAGGAGCGCCTTTTAGGACCCCAACCTCTGCATCCAACACTACACCTCTCCCACCTGTGGGGGGGCTTTAAGGCACCATAGTGCTGCCCCAGCCGGGATAAGAGGAGATGGGGGGGAACCAAAGTAAGGGGGAACCATGTAGTGGGTGAGGGTGGAGGACGCACTTTAGGTTACACCACAAAATTCATATTTAATAAACGGCCATCTTGGGCTTATGTTCTTTGATTGTGATCTTCATCACTGAACGTGGCTTTGTGTGTGAACCTGCAGCTGATTGAAGATACACGGTCCTCGTGCTCTGGCCTTGAGGCGAGGAGCGGGCTAGAGTTAACAGTTGTCTCTACCCGGTCAAGTTCCCTACCTAAGAAGGCCTGGAGGGGAGCAGAGGAGACAAGCTCCACAGGCAAAAGGATCCCAGGAGGATGTAGACGGAGCGGCATACGCCATCTGTCCTCACTATTCTGGCCTAGTCAGAGGGATTCCTGCTGCAAAAGGGGTACCGGCCCCCGATATCTGACTGTCACTTCAAGTCTTAGTCGGAGAAGCCCGGAGGCTCAGTGGATCCCACCGGTTAACGGAGCAGAGTCACCACCCGTACCCTTGTTCTGTGCATAGTCCAGAGGGAGACCCGGCCTTAGTACACATACCACACACGGACAGGAGAGGACCTAGTGGGAAAGTCTAGGAACACTCTGGTGCGGGGGTCCTGATTCATGCACCTGAACTACCCGGAGTGTGCTGAACCCTTTACTGGTGGCCACAGCACGCCATTAGGAGCAAGGAGAAGCCTTGCAGCTGACACCTAACATCGTGAGTAAAGCTTGGAAGACTGCATCTATTGCCTCCGGTTCCTTATTGCAACGCGGCACCGCACTACACCGCACCACATCTCCTACTACTACTCCCCTGATCCTTCTTCTCTGCCCTGAGGCCCTGCTCCGCCTGTGGGGAGTAGTACGATCTGCTGCTGCTGCCACGACATCCCGCCTCAGAGGACTGAACGCGGCGCTGGTGGAGGATCACCAGGCACCACAGGTGGCGTAGTCATTTAATCCACTCGATTAACACCAAACCTTGAAAGCCCATTAAACCTTTTATGTGACGGCCCTGGGCACGGAACGGGTCCAGCCCACGGCTGCAACCCCCCAAACATCTGACCCGGCTCCAAGCACCCCCATCTCCCAGGGAGGGCTGAGAGCGTCACAACACTATTTTGATCAAAACAGGGTAAAAGCCATTCCACCGCGACAAGGTGTTCCTAGAGTGGGATTCAAATTTTTAACAACAGGTTCCCTGCCTGTGTATAGGGAAGCCACACCCACTTTCAAAGTCACATCACACCCACCACACCTACTCCTGGTCACATTCCGACTAGATGGGCGTGGCCTCACTCAATGCAAGTGTATTGCGTGAGTCCAGAAACAGTCTAGTTGGAATATGGCCGGGAGTATGCATCTAGCATACTTGCGGTCACAAGACCATCGTTCCCGATGCTGGAGAACCTCACAGTGTGCCGGGCGTGCTATGCGAGGATTAACAAGTCTGCAGTCACAAAGACTTGTAGTTTGGACTGGACAACCCCTTTAAGTGCAATTCCCCACCTACTTCTTTTCCATCCATCTTCACCCTCCTCTCTTTGATTGACATCTCTGGAGATAGATCAAGACAAGCAGGTGGGAAGGTGCACTTAAAGGGGTTATCCCGGACTTTTTTATTTTATTTACAATGTGCCTAAGCACTAACAGGCAGGTAGTTACTCACTGCCTGCCTGTTGTGCCTGGCGCCAATCTCTGCAGACACTGAGCGGTCACAGACCACTCCTGCTGGTGATTCGGCGGCTTCCGCTGGTGTCACGTCGAAAGAGCAGTAGTTTATTATCCGCTCTGCAGACAGTGCATGACTGCTGATGCAATGTTGATTGACAGCCGGATCCCCGCTGCCTAACCACATTTTTCTTATATATAACCAGACAAGGTAAACCGGACAGTTGATATTGTCATGATAGGAAGGTTCATGGTTAGTGGGCACTTTACAGCCTAAAATATCAGCCCGCTGCCCACAGGGTGCAGTGTGTGCTTGTCTGCATTACTGTGATGCATCTGGCTCACCACCAGTGGTGTAACTAGAGTCTGATGAGTCCTGATGCAAAATATGGACCTGGGCCCCCACCTGCATGTTAGTCAGATGTATGGGCCCGTACATAGTTTTAGATCCTATAAAGACATGAGTTTATGCCCACCATGTAATAGTTTCTCCATCCTGGGCCCCTTCATTTAATAACATGCCCACCCCTCCCGTCCTGGGCCCCTTCATTTACCAATACACCCACCCCTCCCGTCCTGGGCCCCTTCATTTACCAATACACCCACCCCTCTCGTCCTGGGCCCCTTCCTACAATAAAGCTCCCCCTCTTGGGCCCTCTCCTGTAATAATACCCCCCTGTTCTGGGCCCCTTCCTGTTATAATGCCCCCCTCTGACCTGGGTCCCTTCCTATCATAATGCACCCCCTCCATCCTGGGCCCCCTTCCTATAATAATGTCCACCCCACCAGTCCTGGGTACCTTCCTATTCTAATTCCCCCCACCTGTCCTGGTCCCCTTTCAGTAATTATGCCCCTGGTTCTGTTGCTTTACTCCAACACATTTAATATAATGTTAGGGAGAGCTGCTTTGGACCACACACAAACAATTTACAGGAACCATCTTGCTGCCCTTCTTTCTGTGTATTGCCTCTGAGCCTGTAAAATGGCCTCCAGAACTAAACTTCCCTCCACCCCTTTATATCTAAATTGTAAGGCTGCCTCTTTCACTCTGTTCACCTATCCCATTGGTGCTTTAGCTTTTCTGTGTTTCTCCTACCCCTCTCCCTTAAACAGTAACATTTGCTTTTCTGATTGGCTGACAGGACATCATACACTGCCAGCCAATAGAAAAGAACTTCGTAGCCATGCAGAACTGTAGAATGCATGCATTACTATTGGACAAGAAGAGACCAGGAAAACAGTGCGGGTGGAGGGGCGGTGTAAAGGGCTGCAAGGCACGTAGGAGGATACAGCCAGTGTCTCCCTCCCCCTCCACTCCAATGAACCCTCCTTTTGTGTTTATTCACTTCCCTTCCCTCCCTTGCTATTGAGTTCCTTCAGTGCCAGGCTGTGCGTGCCTCTCCAATAGAAGTTTGGCTCTGTAATGATGGCTGTGTTTGGATGCGGTGAGACAAAATGAGACTCCAGCGTCCAAGCACAGTCGTGATTATAGAGCCCCTGCAGCTGCCGATTCTCCATGGCTCTCGGGCAACTGCACCACCCACACTGCCCGCGCTCTTCTCCTCACTGCAGAGAGAGATGGAGCAGAATGCGCACGGGTACCTGGTGGGCGGCGGTCACAAAGCGCGCCACTACAGCGCCATAATTTGGAACCGGATTGGCGCACAGCTTCTTAGGGGATTCAGGGAACTGGTTGCTATTTTAACAAGGAAGAACTGGCTGAGTCCCACCCCTAGGTCTACCCAATCAGGATGGTCCCTAACTCTTGTAGTTCACCTCACTATATGACAACAGGCCTCAAAATAGATGGGGGCAGAGCAGGACCCAGACCTTACTTTCAACACCCGCCCGTGGAAAACTATATAGATGGAATTTCCTGACCAAAAAGGGAGAGCCACACGCCTGTATGTACATAGTACAAAAACGAAAGCAAAGCCAAGCAAGATAAGTGCAATGTGTAGGTGCACATTCACACCCTGGCCATTTGTGGACAGCACTTGAAAAGTGTCCAATTTCACATTTGTTATGAAGCTTTAACTCTCACCATGAAATCGATGTTGTGGTCTTCATTCCTGAAATATTCCATCAGCTTTTCAAACCTGGATCTTTCATCACATACCTGCACATAAATCAAGGTCAGAATGCAGAATAGGAAGTTTAATTTAGGATTACACAGATGCCTCTTCTTATTACCTCCATAAAGTAGTTGAAAGCTGAGAGAATTAACTCATGTCCTCCACGGACTAGACACACTGCCGCCAGCAGCTCCAGAACCAGGGCCTTAGTGCTGGAAACAATATAGAATGGATGATAAATTATAGAGCAATGTCATTCTCTGTTACTAAAGGAGGTGTACGTAATTTGAGTTTGGTCCAAAAACAGAGGCCATCGTTGTGACTGCTATTCACTTTCATAGAGTTGAGCTGTAATTCCAGACACAACCTACGCAACTGTGTTTGGTATTAAGGCAGAAATCTTGTCCATTTCTTAAAGAGGTTGTCCATTGTGGCGCCCCTGAGGGTTCAGTCGCCACAGAGGTACTGCACCTCACCCAGAGGTGTGGTGTCTCCTTCTCTCAGGTAAGGAGGGAGTGCTGCCCGGAACCCCAACACCTGCATCCAACACTACACTGTGTTCCAAATTATTATGCAAATATTTTCTCAGATTTTCCCAAATTACCTATATGAATTGCAGTCATTGTAATTTTCCAGTCAAATAACTATTAGAGTACAATTGAAAGGTTTTTGTACAAACTGCCTATGATAACAGTATATTTAACAAAAAATAAAACACTCAAAATGCATGTTCCAAATTATTATGCACAGCAGAGTTTTCAACCTTTTCATTTTAATAAAGAACAAAAAAAATGGTCATTTTTGAAATTATAAGCATTAGCAGGTTATTACAAACTGAAATCAAACAGTTTTCAACTCAAAACTTTATTCTAGGTGATGTTACATTTGCACGTAGGACCCCTTGTTCGAAAGGAGCTTCTGAACTCTCTCATTCATTGAATTTGTCAGGTTTTGGATGGTTTCTGCTTCAATTGTTTTGCATGAGGACAGAATGCCCTCCCAGAGCTGTTGCTTAGATGTGAACTGCCTTCCGCCATCATAGACACTCCTTTTGATGATGCTCCAGAGGTTCTCAATGGGGTTGAGGTCAGGGAAGCATGGGGGCCACACCATAAGTTTGTCCCCTTTTATGCCCACAGCAGCCAGAGATGCAGATGTGTTATGTGCAGCATGAGACGGGGCATTATCATGCATGAAAATGATCTTGCTGCGGAATGCACGGTTCTTCTTCTTGAACCATGGAAGGAAGTGCTGTTTGAGAAACTCAACATACATTATGGAGTTCATCTTTACCCCTTCAGGGATCTTAAAAGGGCTGACAATCTCTCTCCCCATGATTCCAGCCCAAAACATTACTCCACCTCCTCCTTGTTGGCGCCGTAGCCGTGTTTGCATGGGGTGTCCATCAACCAGCCATCCTCCACTCCATCCATCTGGACCATCGAGATAATTTCATGCATGATAATGCCCCGTCTCATGCTGCACATAACACATCTGCATCTCTGGCTGCTGTGGGCATAAAAGGGGACAAACTTATGCTGTGGCCCCCATGCTCCCCTGACCTCAACCCCATTGAGAACCTCTGGAGCATCATCAAAAGGAGTGTCTATGATGGCGGGAGGCAGTTCACATCTAAGCAACAGCTCTGGGAGGGTATTCTGTCCTCATGCAAAACAATTGAAGCAGAAACCATCCAAAACCTGACAAATTCAATGGACGAGAGAGTTCAGAAGCTCCTTTCGAACAAGGGGTCCTATGTGCAGATGTAACATCACCTAGAATAAAGTTTTGAGTTGAAAACTGTTTGATTTCAGTTTGTAATAACCTGCTAATGCTTATAATTTCAAAAATGACCATTTTTTTGTTCTTTATTAAAATGAAAAGGTTGAAAACTCTGCTGTACATAATAATTTGGAACATGCATTTTGACTGCAGTTTGAGTTTATTTTTTTTTTAAATATACTGTTATCATAGGCAGTTTGTAAAAAAACCTTTCAATTGTACTCTAATAGTTATTTGACTGGAAAATTACAATGACTGCAATTCATATAGGTAATTTGGGAAAATCTGAGAAAATATTATTTGCATAATAATTTGAAACACAGTGTACACTGCTCCAGGCCGGCTGGAAGGGCAAGATGCAATGTATGTTTCTGCTGAGCCCTGAACCTGGCTGGAGTTGGGGGAACCAGTAGTGAGTGTGGGTGGAGGAAGTAGTTAGGGGGAGCACTTTGGTAGGAGTATAAAGGGAAGCCATCTTAGGGTGGCAGATCAGTCAGTGGTGAAGTCAGTCAGGGAGCAGAGTCTCTTTAGGAGCTCTGCTCCATAACTAGGGCCTAGTGTCAGAGGCCCAGGATGGGAGCAGGGAGTAGGCTCCGTTGTATTAAAGGGATCCTAGGGGGTACGGTGAGTGCTGGAAGGCACCCGTACGCCCCACATCTGTCAGAAGACAGAGGGATCGTAGGCCGCAAGAAGGGGACCGGCCCCTGCTCCAGCCGTGTTACTCTACGTCCCGGCTGGGAAAACCCGAGGCTTCTGGCTTATATAGTGAGTTGCCGAAGCCTCATTCTAATCCCCTGAGGGTCAAGCAGGTCTGTGAACTCCGACGGACAGGAGGGACTTCAGAGCACCCGAGCAGGATTCAGAGTGGGGAAGCGCAGGGCAGGAGGGAGAAAGACCCAGCGTGAAGACGGTCTAGCTAGGAACACGAGAAAGTGGAGTTCAGTCAGGTGCTCCTAATCTACCTGAGGAAGTGCTGAACCCCTGCCTGGTGAACGCAGCGCGACGTGGGAGGCTGACACCTGTACAGTGCACCAGTGGAACGGTCATAAGAACTGTGAGTAAAAACTCGGATGACTACATCGCACTGCCTCAGTCCATTCTTTAATCTGTGCCATCGTTCCCTCTCTGCACTACAACGCCCAGCGCAACCACCATTTTCATACACTGCCCTGGAGCTTGCTCTACCTGTGGAGAGCCACACCACCCCTGCTGCCGTAACACCAGCTCCAGAGGACTGCTCCGCAGCGGCGGCACCCCTTGGCCGCATTCCACAGGTGGCGTCACGAACAATCCCAAAAACCCCATATAAAAGTACCCCCCTTTTGCACTGACCGCCCTGGGTCACGGACCGGGCCAGCCACCGTGATACTCCCCTACCGGCATACACAGGGGCCCGGCTGCCGAGTACCCCACGGCCCTGGGGGCGCGTCATCATCATCTAACAAAGTCTTAAGGCCCCGTCACACTAAGCGACGCTACAGCGATCCCGACAGCGATACGACCTGGCAGGGATCGTTGCTGCGTCGCTATGTGGTCGCTGGTGAGATGTCAAACAGTCAGATCTTCCCAACGACGCAGCAACGATGCGGCGACCCGTAGCGACCTGTATAACGATGCACACCTATGTGTTACTGTGTCTGAGTTGTCAACAAGGTCGTTGGTAAGGTGTCAAACACATCGATGCATGCTACCCAGCGGGGCCTCAACGATCAAAAATGTCCAGACCATTCCGACACGACCAGCGATCTCACAGCTGGGGCCTGGTCGCTGCTAAGTGTCAAACGTAGCGAGATCGCTACTGAGGTCGCTGTTGCGTCACAAAACTTGTGACTCAGCAGCGATTTTGCTAGCGATCTCGCTTAGTGTGACGGGGCCTTTAGAAGAAAAGTTGTTCACAAGAAACTGTATTGTACGAGTATCGTATAAATGAGACCTAAAGTCACAATGACTGAAAAAAACAATTTTTGATCTGAAAACACCATGGCTCTCAACTAGGTCTAGGTTTCGATCCATGGCCCTATATAATATCACTTTTTTTTTTAGTTCAAAAATTCTTGCCTTTACTCACCGAGCGTTTTTGTTGGTCAGGCTGAGGGTAATCTGGTTGACACAGGATGAATGAGACATAACCATGCTGAAGCCCAACTAAAAATGAAGAGGAGTGAGGCTATCAGGCCAAGATGTCATCATATACCTGGGAGGCTGAGCCTGTTATTTTCCACATAGAATTGCAAATCCTAATAAATGTGGACCTAATGCCAGTCTAAGAAAAAATAAAGCTGGGGTGATTTGCACCATATGTATTAAAAGATGCAAATCACCATTCCATTAACATTGAGGGATTTAAAAGCGTCTACTCCTCAGGAAATTTGTGCCCAAATTTATGTAATTTTTGTGCTTTTCTGTTAATACGGTATATCTTAAATTTTAAGTCTTAATCTTGGGTGATTGCACGCACTCTGTGGAACCTATTCACTCTTTTCTCAGCACTTTTTAAATCAATTGAGTGCCAAGAAAAGTTGTAAGTCATGTCAATTTTGTGCAAAAATTTGCAACTTTTTGGTGCTATTTTCAACAAAACTGGTATAAACTACATAGTAAATGTGAGCAAATGTGTGTCTAAATCGTGATTACCTGGTAGTTCATGATCGCCCGCAAACACATGATACACACGTGTATATCATCCTTCATGTTTGCATGTCTAGAGTTTCTCATTGTGGCGCGGTTATGTCTGTTAGGATACAGAGTACAATGGTAAATCATGTTCTAATGATATCAATACTGATTTCAGAAAATCAGCCAACCCAGTGGTGAGGCGTAATTGAAAAAAATAATAATATAGTAACAAATAATACTTGGTTGTCCGGTGTCTAGCTCTTGAAGGAGTGTTTGAAGGGGAAGAAGATGTGCTGCTTTTGTTGATATCCTCCAAGGATCTCTGTAAGGCTTTGGGTTTTTCCAGTGTGCCATTATCAGAGCTTTCTAGATCATACCTAAAAGATAAAGGATTATTAACAATATATAAGGCACTCCACATTTGGTGCATCTGCCAAGGAATCCTCTTGGTACTTATGTTGAACATGGCCATAGGTCTCCAAACACTCAATGATGCCCTTTTGGTAACCATTTTCAGATATTGGTTGCTCTTTTTGGTATGGTGTATATAGTGCATATATAATAGCTTCATATTCAGTACATATACCAGATGATTTAGTATGCACCAAATGTAACACCCTAACACGATCTGATGTGGAGCCAACGTGATGGAAGGACACACGAGCTGAGAATCAAGAGTACAAATTGGATGAGGCATGTTCAGTATCCAGATATATTATGGATATAAGCTCTTGCAATTTAATTACTACATATAACACTATTAGGGCCACGAGGTAGAAAATGACCTGTTTGCATGCCTTATAAAGGGATTTGATAGCTAAAGCTTTGTGGTATGCTGTGGACCATTGGTGTTGTGGGGCAGGGGGAATAACCACCCCAGCATTCGGTTCTCTTGATTCCTGTACAACACCCAGTATGTATGAAATATAACTTGCAGCTCACAGTTATTACATGATACAAAAAAAAACTTGAGAATTTAAATGCAATTCAGAATATTTTTGACTTACGGAAAGCCCTGAGCGTAGGACAGGTATTCCACCAAAGCATCCAGACCGCCAACCTCTTTGCTGAGAAATTCTTCCACCCACCTGTGATTAGAACCAGAATTTTACATTTCAGGTATGTATGAACAAACGTTTATCCTAAGGCTTTTTTTTATCCACTGCTAACTTGTGCAATTTAGGAATATTTTTATTAGTAAACCATCCCTGAGAATGAGCATATTGGGGTAATACGCTTCCTTTCTGAATTTGTCTGTATAGACAGCACTGAAGGATGTCTCTGCTTTATGGCAGCTGCAATGAATTGAAGTTAAAGGGGTATCCTTATTATTAAATTGCTTTGCTGAAAATAAGTACGTTTGCCATTGACTTGTTTTTTTTTTTCTATCTGCTTTCAATTCTCCTGCTAGGATTGCTTTTATCTTACATAGTGTACAGCTGGTTTTCAAAAAACTTGGCTACCAGAGCTTGGCCGAGTATGCACAATAGGTACATTCCAGGAGAGGAGTTAACTCCTAATCCAGTCAGCTCAATCCAGCCCATTAATTTCTTTACAGCATTTAGCTGCTCACCTTCCTTCCCCTACATTGCAGCTCCTGACCAAGGTGCTCTTATCACTCCTGCAAAATCACAATCCACCCATCACCCAACTTTGGCAGTCTTCAGAGAAGTTCTCTTAATCATGGCTCTCACTTTTCTGAGACAGACTGACAGTGGGCTCAGCATTAGAGCCAACAGCCACAGCTCTCTATACACATGCCATCCCTATTACTGAAAGTTGAATGCTGCCGGGGAGAATAAAGTTTATTTCCTCCTGGCAGTGGAGCGCTTTGTGTGGGTGCTGCACAGTTTCAGAACGCTATTAATCTGTAGATTAACCTACAGATATGGGGTTAACAGTGTTGTTTTACATGACAGGTTCCCTTTAAGTGAACCTGTTGCATTTTTTAACTTCCACATTGTACAAAACTCACATAAACAAGCAGCAATACTGGATGAATGGGGGAAGTTCCCTTTTTATTGTAGAAATGTTTTTTTTCCCAAATTATGAATATTATTTTGACATAGCCATTTATGTTAACCACTTTCCTTCTGCCTTCTAAGAAAAAAAAGCCCATGCATTAAGGGATAGGTCTGTAAGCATGTTAATGTTTTACAGCGGAATTGTAAATGCTGCTCTGGAATATAATAAAGGCTGCAACACCGGACCAGTTTTGAAAAGTAATATGATATGCATGCAAAATATTTTATAGTTTAAAGGGGGTATTCCTATTTTAGGTATTTGTCATTAATGTCTGATACAGTAGATGTGAGTCTCACCTCTTGGGCCTGCATCTATCTTCAGAATAGGGGTCATCCAACTTCTATTTTTTTTCTGCTGTGTGTAGAGAGTTGGCCGTGCTACACAACTGCCTACACAAATGGGCTATCTGGGACTTTTATTATTTTTGCCTATGGGGCTAAAAATGAATAGGCAGGTAGTTGCTAACTACCTGCCTATTCTGCCCGGCACAGATCTCTGCCGGCTTAGAGCGGTCACAGACCACTCCTGCCAGTGATTCTTTATCTTCCGCTAGCGTCACATTGACAGAGAAGCATCTTCTCTTCCACACTGCTTTCGATGGGGCATCTCTACCGAAATCATGCTGATTTACAGTCGGCTCCCTGCTACTTAACTGCGGGGAGCCGGCTGTCAAACAGCATTAAGTCTGCAGTGGTGCCCCAGAGCTCACCGGAAAAAAGGTGCTGCTCTGTTGACAAGAGGTGAATGAAGCAGGGGAATTGCTAGCTGAGCCAAGAGAGCTTGAGGCTGTGCAGAACATGCATTAGCTCTTAGCCCCATACACAAAATAAAAGTCCTGGATAACCCCTTTAACTAACTGGGAAGAGTTGCGCTACTATTCTATTGTATCACCCATACAGAGATACTTAAAAGTTTGTGAATCCTTCAGAATTTCCATGTTTTTGCATAAATTTGTGCAGGACTAATCAACAATTACCGAAAACGTTTAGATGCAGTTATTGTTATACAGGGGGTCACAGCAGATGCTGGAAGCAAAGGTTTGCATCCTTCTCCAACTCACAAACTTGTGATATTCCATGAATAAAAAAAATGACTAAGTGTAATATATTGGACTCCTTTATGTGATTTTGTTCTCGTTTTCCACAACAAATCTGATGTAGTTTTAAGTCAAATTTATGCAGAAATAGGAAGAATACTTAAAAGTTCACAAACCCCAAAGTAAAAGTGGATGGAAAGATGAACGCGTGCATGGCAACCAATCCATTCAAAGTGGCCAGAAAGTGGAGACGGGGGATTGAAATTCTTGAGATGAATAGATGTGCCATAAATGTCTGAGCTGGGAATACCCCTTTATCAGTGTGCACTGCCCCTACATGTCATGTGATGATCTTGTGCAAGAACAATCAATGTTTTTCAAGTAAAAAGTTTCCTGCCTCATCCTGCAGATTAGTCAGAATGTGGTTAAATAAATGAAACCTATTTGCACTGGGCATTGTATACCAGGCGTCATTCAGGAACCTTAGTCTTATATATTTAAAGGGGAAATCCAGAGCAAATTCTCTTTTCCTGTCTCTGACATATCATATAACAGTGATCTCAGGTCACCACTGATTTCCAGAATGAAGGGGCTCTATAGATTTTAAACCGTTTTGACTCTGCACAGAGATATCTGTCACTCAAAATATGATATATATTGACTTGAATGGCATTTGCTTAGAATACTGTTAGATTTTTAGTGATAGAAATCTCTGCGCAGTGCCAAAGGGATTGATCTATAGAACCCACTCAGTGAGTGAAATCATCGGTAGTTTGAGATCCAATGTTATCTTCTTATATGTATCCATAACATAGGAAAGGATTAATTATCTCTTAAGGGACTCTGTCAACACAGAATGACTGTTCAAACTAAGCCCTTCCTCTCGGTGCTTCAGAGCAGGGCCAATCATTTATATACACCTTCCCACCTGTTTGTTTTCCCTCTGTCTCCACCCCCCTCTTCATTGACAGCTCTGGCTTCATAGAGCCAGAGAAGAGTCAAAATAGATGGAAACTGAGCGGGGGGAAGGTGTATATAAAGGATTGGCCCTGCCGTGAAGCACCGAGCACCTGTACTTGGTTTGAACAATCATTCTGTGCTGACAGAGTACCTTTAAAGGGTTTTTCTGGGACTTTAAAGGGAATCTGTCACCAGGTTTTTGCTACCCCATCTGAGAGTAGCATAATGTAGGGACAGAGACCCTGATTCCTGAGGTGTATCACTTACTTGACTACTTGCTGTCAGTTTGATAAAATCTTTGTATTAATTGTATTATCTGCTGCAGATCTACCAGTTCTCTGAATGCTGATCTCTGTATAACTCCACCCACACCACTGATTGACAGGTTTCTGTTTACACTGTGCAGAGGCAGAAAGCTTCCAACCAGAGGTGGGGGGTGGGGTTATACAGAACTCATAAATATGGATGATTACATGGCAGCAGATTTACTAGTTCTCTAGTGATAAAAATCAGTTTTATTAGCAGGAGATTATCAAAAGTACAGTAAGCAGCCCAGTAAGCGAAACATCACTGGAATCAGGGTCTCTGTCTCTACATTATGCTGCTCTCAGATGGGTTAGTAAAAACCTGGATTCCCTTTTAATGGCACCTTCATTTTCAAAAGAAAAAATTATTATAGGGCAGAACTTTGCAATATCATCAATTTTTCAAATGATGTTAGAGGCTTTTGCTGTTTATCTGTCAAAAGTCTGCACTAAACCAAAAAATAGCTTTTCCTTTACTTAACCTCCCTGGGTCCAGCGCAGAGTCTCCACTGCTGCTGTCAGGGTCTGTTATCGCCTGCAGTGCTGATATCATGCCTGCAGCATTGCAGCCAATCAGTGAGCTCGGCGACACGAGTTATTAGCTACAGCACTGACAACTTACAGTTGATAACAGACACTGTGAGCCTGGCTCGGACTGGCCCACAGGAGAACAGGCGTTTTCCCCGATAGGCCCGTGTGCAGGAGTGGGCCCCCCAGCCTTCTATATGAGCAGTAGTTGGCACAATAAACTTGATTCTCTATGTACAGACAATGGCAGCATCTTATCAATCATTTAACAAACTACCTAGCTTAATGTATAAAAGGATTGTGATAAAGGGTAATGCAATATTTGCATGTAGCTGAAAAGGGGACCCTCAGAGTCAATGTTACTGGTGAGCCCTTGGCATCCCAGTCCGACACTGCTGTGAGGAGCAGAGACTCAGTGCTGCACCCAGGCAGGGTTAGTAAAGCAGTTTTTTTCTGAAACTGGAACATCCGTTTAGGATTGGTATATATCATTTTTAGAATAATCCTTATTTTAAGGTTGTATAACATTCACTCACTGAAAGGATGTCTGCATGATAAATAACCCAATGTGGTAAAATGACGAAAATAGAAGTAATAAGCAGTTAACTTGTTTCTGGAAGTTACTCATCTGTTATACTTACATCCTCAAAACAGTATACATGTGCTAGTTCTCCAGAGTTCTGCCTCCTCTCTAAGGGACTTTTTTTTTTTACGATCTGCTGTTAGATAATAATCCATATTTATGAGCTCTGTATGACCCCGCCCCCACCTATGATTGGAAGCTTTCTGCCTATGCACTGTGTACATAGGAAGCTGCCAATCAGCGGTGTGGATGGGGTTAGAAGTGATTTTTTTCAAAACTACAGCATGGAACCCAGTAAGTCACACACAGCAGGAGTCAGAGTATCTGCCCCTACATTATGCTGCTCTCAGATGGGCTAGCAAAAAACTGGTGACCGATTCCCTTTAAGGCTGGATTAACATATAGCTGTCCCCATATGCCCTGTTTCTTGATGGATCAGTTCATTACACACGGCTGTGCACTGACTCACAATTATAAGTCCTTGCTTTCAGTTGGTTATAGAAGTCAGTCAGCAGCTGCTTACTGATGCTCTCCACACTGTAACAAAGATTTTCCCATTTCCTACTTCACAAGACTGTTTGTAAAATGCATTATAATGAAATAAAGAGCAATTGATTTATTCTAAAAATTAATTCTGGAGTTTAAAAGAGGTTTAGAATAAGAATTAGTTTTTTTCCCCCTCCAAAAATGGTGCTATTCTTATTCACTTGGGTTTTGACTGGTTTTGCAGCTTTTACTTGAATAGCACGCAGCTGCAATACTAGACACAGCCTACAAACAAGAGCGACACGGTTTCTGGAGGAAAAAATAATTTTGACTGATCTCATACACTTGAGAAAGCAATGTGCGAAACGCGTGTCGGGGTGCAGCCATTTCTCATGTGGTTTGGGTAACTATCATCCTAATGATCATGCTCTGTTTGATATAGTACCACGTATAGATGAGCTTACCTGCACCTACAATGTAAATTAATTTATTGAGCATATATTATTTTCTGTACAACTCAGCATAATTTACACATCATTGATTATATGATCTGATACTCTACTATACCCTTATTAATCTGCTTATAGGTTTTGTATTTTTCTGGCATACATGCATTTGAATGTGACATGATATGTCTTTTTAAGAGTTCCAATAAATAATATATTTTTTACTATCTTGAAGTGTGGTATATCATTTGTAGGATTTATAATCTGATACAGCACAGTGGCTCAGTGGTTATCAATGTAGCTTTTCAGCACTGGGGTCCTGGGTTCAAATCCCACCAAGGACAACATCTGCAAGGAGTTTGTATGTTCTCCCCGTGTTTGCGTGGGTTTCCTCCGGGTTCTCCGGTTTCCTCCCACACTCCAGAGACATACCGATAGGGAATCTAGATTGTGAGCCCCAATGGGGACAGCGATGGTAACGAATGTAAAGCGCTGCGGAACATGATGACGCTATATAAGCAATGCAAATACAATGTCTGTAATAAGAGGAAGTGAATGGATAAAAACAACCCATCTTAGTCTGCTATTAATATCATGAAAAAGTGAAACATGAAAACTCACCCAATGTGATTGGTCCTCAGGGAGATCTCCAGTTCTCTAAGAACCTTGGTGGATTCTTCCCTGTCTTTTCTCTTAAACTAAAAGAAACAAACTTCAATTTATCCGAATACTCAGTAAAGTGTAATGAGTTGTCCCAAAAGGATTTTGCAATAAAGAGGTTGTCTGAGCTTATGATTTTGAGGACCTATTTAGGAATACATCATCAATATCAGATTGGTGGGTGTCACCATCCAACATTATTGGCAGTGTTAAGCTCTGGTGGCCAGAACTGCTCAGCTGCGCTCACTACACTGAGTTCACTGTGTAATGGCCATTGCCAAGAACTGCAGCTCAGCTCCTAATCCACTGTCCTAGTGCTGGAGGAGCACAGTAAGTTAATACATAGGTTTATGGAATAGAATTCAGTATACCATGTATTTTATATATTTATATCCCTGCTATTTAAATGCTTAGGAGTCCAGTGGGAGGTCCTAATCAATGAGTGACAGCTAAATCATTTGAAGGTGGTAAATCACTGAGCAAGACCCCCCACTTGACCTCTAAGCCCAGAACAAGTGGGAATTTATGTGAGTAAAATAAAAAAAAGTTATACTAAATATTTTCCCACAAACCTATTGAACTATTTTCTCGGCTCCCTCTGGCCAATAACATGGACAATGGTCAAAGTGACAGGTTATCCTTAACTCTCAGAGCTTAGATAACCTACTGCATTATCACAGTGCCTAAAAATAACAGATTCAGCTCTGCTACATATATAGAAAATATGAGGTGTTCCTATTAATTAAAGCTCGCTCTCATGTTTCTGTTGTGTCGTAGAAGAATTTACCAATGCAGGAACCAGGTGACTATACATAATGAAGGCTAATTTTGGCAGATCATAAACCAATAACTTCCCTTAAGTAAGCGGGGAAGGAAGGTTGTAAACTGACCCAACTTTAAAAAAAGAAGCCCCAGTCATCATTTACGGTGGGGCTTCGATCTCTTCTTTGTCACTTAAATATAACAGTGTAGTGCTCACAATGACGTGACTTAGGCTGGTTTCAAACATCTGACTTTCATAGTCCGAGTTCTGACCGCGATGTCTGGTCCGTCCTTAGGTTTCCTGATCCGACCTCAACAGCGTCATATGCTTATGAGGCTGTTGAGTTGGAGTCAGTAGACCTGCGGCCAATCTGGATATCGCACTTTATACTTGGGGCATGAATGTAGTAAGTCTTAAACGGCCTTATTCAGTTCAGTCAAAACCCCGGTCTCTCAAGAGAATCAGATTGAACGCGTGTCCATTGTCTAGATCTTACCTTTTGACTGATCCCTCCTGTATCCCCACAACTCCTCAGTTTCTTTATATAGGTAGCTGGTGGGTTCTTCACCTGGAATCTTTCCTGATGGTAAAATATTGGAGAATAAATTTAAGGCCATCACTAATGTCCTCCACTGTTACAATGTGTGCCAGAGATCGATGACCTTCTATGTATCATGGGCCAGGTAAATAAAAGGTGCTTTCAGACTGGCTGTTAACGAGCACAAATTGGCACAGGCCATTTACTGATGGGAACAGAACGATCGTTAATATGACCGTTCTGTCAACATACTGCATTTGGTTACCGGCAACACATGTCCTAATCACACAGGGCAGTGTGCAGTGATAACAATGAGTTAAAGCACATAAACAATCCAATCACCCCTTTTAATTAAGTGAATTCACTTGGGCAAATCATCAAGATCCTCAGCTGGCAGCTCACTTTGCAATTGCCGAACAATAATTTTCCAGATATGCTCGAAGGGAGACAAGTCCGGAGACTCTGCAGGCCATGGTAGCGCGTTTAGGCCAATCAGGCTGCTCACAGACACAGTATCAACATGTGGCCTGGTGTTGTCATATTTAAAAACAGCTTCTGAGACACTTTCATGTCCCCTCGTGGAAGCCTTTTTATGGCGCGACCCACGTGGTCTCCAGACCAATCACTGGCTTTCATTGCATCCAAGAGCACAGCGGACTCATCGCTGAAGAGGATAGACCTCCATTCCTGTCTTGCTGTGCACCATGATAGCCTTTGAGATCGTTGGAGTGAGGTCAAAGAAGCACCTGTATTTGCACATCTGGCTCATAGCCTCATGTTGTGCACATGCTTTCTGATGGTTTAGGTATTCTTCCTTTGACACTTTAGGTTTGGATGGATCACTATGCACAATTCTTCAGTTATGACCAGATTACCTGGGATTATGTTCTGGACTGGAATAATGCTCGGCAGCCGGACCCCTCTAGACTTCATTTCAGGCAATCTAACAGCTCAGTGTTACATTGATTTTGTAAAACCAGTGGTACGGTCATTTTTCCACTGTGTCAAAGGAGTCGTTTTTGAACACGACACCAGACTGCATGTTGCTTATGCTACTGTGAGCAGCCTGTATTTCCTAAACCTGCTGCCATGACCTGCAGCGTCTTCTGACTTGTCGCTCATTGAGCACATCTGGAACGCCTTTGGTCTTCAATTGCGAAGGGAGCTACCAGCAGCGGATCTTGATGATTTGTGTTCCCAAGTGCATTCAGTGCAGCAGAACATTCCTCAGACAACCACTAATGACCTCATTGATTGCAGCCAAGACGTGTAAGTGTGGGATTTCTACTCAAACTCCATACGGAATAAAATCAAGATATTTTGAAAATGTTTTAATTTTTTCATCATTTGCATATTTTTAACATGTCTATCCATTCTGTGATTTCCATAATTCCATGACTTTTCCCTCTTGGTGTTGCAAGTGTAGCACCCTGAGGATTCGGCTGCTACAGGGGTATTGCACCTCAACCCAGAGGTGTGATATTCCACTCCCGGGTAAGGATGGAGTGTGGATCTGAGCTCGGTAGGCTGCATGCACTACATACATCCCATTTCCGAGGAACAGACCAACGGTACTCCCACTTAGAAATGTGCAGGTACGACCGAGTCTGTTCCTGGCTGGAGTGGGAGGGGGGTGGTACATCCCATGTAGTGTAGGGGCAGATAGGGGGAGCAGTCTGGGTAGTGATAGGAGCTCATTGGGTGCTGGTCACCTGAGCTCACACATAGAGGGATATATAAGGTGGGCACCAACTAGAATCAGGGTCAGATGCAGAGGACAAGTCAGCTGTACAGAACAAGTCAGTTGGAGAGGAGCCTGTCTGATGCAGAGAACAAATCAGCAGAGAGAAGGAAACAGCAGCCCTGGAGAGAGAGAGAGTGGAGCAGAGAAAGACCCAGAGGGGGAAGACTGAAGGGACCCAAGAACCCAAATTAGAGCATCGGGTGAGGAGTCAGCAAAAGGGTACCGGAACCCAAACTGGTGGGGGTAAAAACAATCCCCAGCCAGAGACCGGAGGCCGTGGGCAGCATCTGCCACGGCCACCCACCACATTCACCCCGAAGGCACACCACATGAAGGGTCAGGGAACCCAAGGCCAAGGGTGTCCCAACAGAAGGCCCGAGGGAGCTGGACCTAGGTGGATCACTGGTGGGGACGGCTGAAGAAAGGACAGAGGGAGAGCTCAGGGCCACGCTCCGGACTTGTTTGGGGGTTGGCTGGATCCAGGACCTGGTGGACGCAGCACGGCTCGGGTGGTCACTAGCAGCTGGAGTGACCGGAACATCAGCAGTGAGTAAATACCCTAAACTGCACAACCCGACTCTGTCTTCCTTTAACATCTATGCTGTACCACTACAACCCCCATCCTCTGCACCTGACCCCCTGAGGCTATACCCCACCCGTTGGGGGTTATACCATCACAAGCTGCACCTACACCATCAGCCTCGGCGGACCCTGCTGCAGCGGCGGCCACAGTGACCGCATCACAACGGGTGGCGTAGTCGACACAAAAGAACTTTAGTAACATCTGTAGAACTGCCACATCACACTGAGCTTGACGCCCTGGGCACGGGACCGGGTCACAGCCGCTCGGAGACTACAACCCCCCCCCCATCTGATCCGGTGCCGGGTATTCCCCTCAAAAAAGGAATATGTCCCAGGGGGCGCGTCACAAGTACAATATAGAGGATTGTATGTAAAAATTTGGAAAGGGAATATATTCTGTGCACTGGAGGTACCAAATAATTGTGAACTGTCATCATAATATAACAAGGAGAAAGAAATGCAAGTAGCCTGCTTAGTGAATCCACTACTCGCTTTTCCTTTGCAATTTTTATTCTTCCATTTCAGTTGTTTAGTGTAAACGACTGGGGGTGATTAATGCTGGTTTATGTTGTTAGTTACTGCATATGGCAATACGGCTCATTGGGCCCACTCACAAAGTTAGCTTTGCTTTCACATATAATGACTTTGCAGGATGCAGATACAGTTAAAACATGTTCTTTGTCTTGTAGGCCCTCAGGTCGCATTAAGCCTTCAGCTTCCACAACACACAGTGCTTTGCATTTAGCCCAAAAAGTTCCACTTTGGACTCCTCTGACCAGAGCACCTTCTTCTACATGCCATGGAGGGGATGCAGCTAGTATGTGGAAGAACGTGTTCTGGTCAGATTAGACCAAACTTGAACTTTTGGGGCTAAATGCAATACGCTATATTTAAACTGACACTGCACATCACCCTGAAAACATCAACCCCACTGTCAAACATGGTGATGGCAGCATGATGCTGTGGGGAGTCTTTTCTTCAGCAGGAACAGGGAACCTGGTCAGAGTTGATGGGAAGATGGATGGAGCTAAAAACAGGGCTATCCTGTAAGAAAACCTGTTAGAGGCTGCAAAAGACTGGGGCGTAGGTTCACCTTCAGCAGGACAACGACCCTAAACCTACTCATGTGTATGATTGGCTCAGTTACAGTCCAGACCTAAATTCCATTGGGAATCTGTGGCAAGACTTGAAAATTGTTGTTCACAGACACTTCCATCCAATCTCACAGACCTAGAGCTAGTTTAGAAATAAGAATGGGCAAAAATGTCATCCTCTACATATGCAAAGCTGGTAGAGACATACCCAAAAAGACTTGCAGCAGTAATTTCAGGCAAAGGTGGTCCTACAAAGTATTGACTGAGAGGATCAAATGCACGTATATAATATTTTGGGACTCTCACAATACAGCATGGGCAGCAACAGGGGTATCAGCAGGATGGCCAACCTTATGTACATTGGGAATAGATGGGGTAGTTCTGTAAGTATGGAAAGAAAAATGTGTCTGTGTTGCAAACTCTGAAGCCTTAGTAACAGTAATAGTATTGTTGTCTGTGGAGGTGCTCACTATAATTAGAGTTTGCCTCTATCATTGGTTACCTGGTTTGGGACCCCCCTCCCTATGCTAAACCCCTAGCTATGCCTTTGGACATACCAAACAGTGTGACAGTAAATTGGTGTGTGGTTAATGTTTTTGGACAGAGGACAGTTTAGGTCCCTTTGCCGAGGTTAGATTTGTAAATATATTATTAAAGGGGATGTCACAAACAATATATATCAGCAATCATAAGGATATATGAGAAATGTATTATAAATGGGGGTTTGACCACTGGCACCCACATCGTTAATGGGAACAGGGGTCCCAAAATCCTCTGTAAAAATGGACTGGTTGTGAGCATGTGCAACCATTGCTCCATTAAGAGAATATAGGAGTGGTGGTTACACATGCTGAATACTGCTTCATTAACAAAGTGGACATTGGGCTCCCTTTTCTTGGCATTTTTGGGGTTCCCAACAGTCGGACACCCAGCCTCCATGGTTGGATGATAAATGTTGTTTAAGTAGAAATTTTGTGGACCGTCTGTCTTCTATAACCTAACACTGAGAAGAGGTCTTCTACCAGATGCCACTTTATAACTCCAGTGTCATCTATTCTATAAACACACAACCGAATACTCAACATCTGATCTATCGGTTTTATTCCAGAGTCTAGAGTTTATACTACAGCAAATCCATCACCAGATAATTGCGGACATCAGAGATGGAAGTTGTGACCTTCTGTACACACCTTGTGCCCTCTTTTACATTTGACTAGTATCTATGAACACAGCTTTTACCTGATCACACACCAATTCCCATTTCTTGTCTTGGTCATACTGCCGAAGAACACTGATCTTATCCGGTGGAAGATTCATGGCATTCTGCAGAGAGAAAGTAGATATTGTAGACACGGCGTAAATATATAGTTTATTAGTGTGACTAATCCTAGATCTCATATCTAATGTATCTACCCAACATCCATCCGTCAGCCAGTGATACAGTAATTCTTCACTACTTGTCTTGGTATTTTGTACAGTTTGTGGTTGTAGTAGAATAGACTTCCTTCTCCTTGATAACATCTGGCCCATTGTGGCAACTGGTCATTTGTAAGTGAATATTTGCTATCCCCCACTGTATTTTGAAAGGACAGAGGTGAAGACAGTTGCTGCCAAAACAGGTCTGGCAGCGACAATGCCAGACTATTATCTAGCCCATCATTATCTGTTGGGGGAGAGTCGGGAGGTCCCCATACACATTAGACTTTTGGCCGATCCCACCAATATTAGTGGGTTTGGTCTACTTTAGTCTAATGTGTATAGGACATTTAAAGGGACTCAGTCAGCACAGAATGACTGTTCAAAGCCAAATACAGACACTCAGTGCTTCACGGCGGGGTCAATCATTTATATACACCTTCCCACCTGCTGGTTTTCCATCAATCTCCTCTCTTCCCTGGCTCTATGAATCTATGGCTCTGTCAAATAAGGGGGGAGAGTGGAGATTGAGGGATGACAATCAGGTGGAAAGGTGTATAAATGATGGGCCCCACCATGATATACTGAGTGGCGGGACTTTGTAAGCACAGAATGACTGTTCAAACTGAATCCCTTTAAGCTACAGTAACATAGGTTGACAATTGGGTCTACAGCCAATGCAAGGACAGAGAAGATGTATTTATAGCCCCCTACCATGTGCGATTTTTAATACTCTCTTATATGGCAGAGGGGTATTTGATTCCCCTCAGAAACCAAGCCCCAATATGACTGTTACCTGTGCACCCAGTATAGCTACATCTGTATACTCTCTATATGCAACCATTATTGGTTCTGTTTTTCAAAAGAGACAGTCTTATACAATTCAATATCTAAATGAGGTTGTTTTATAAAAAAAAAAGTGTTCACTAAGGTTTAAAGAGTAACCGCATTTTTAATTTTTAGGTCATAAATTAATAGTACACGTGAAAATAAGAAGAATATCTTAGAGACACTGCCTCCATCTCCTCCTGGACTGATTTTTCATTCCCAAAATTCTCAATTCAGTGAATACTGAGATAAGAGATGGCAGCTGGTGCTCATGAAGCTCTATGGAGAACTTGCAGCAGGATGTCTGTGTCTACCTCTAGCCCCTCCTCCCCTATCCATAGAATTTTAAAAGCCTCAACTGCCATCTCCTATCTTAGTAATGGGAAAATCTGTCTTCACTGAAAACAGATTTTACCCATGAATTTAGAGTAAAAGATCAGTCCAGGAGGTGAAAGAAGTAGATTTGTCTTATACTATATATCACAAAGTTGCTTCTCTTCATGTATACCAATGATTTAATAAAAATGACAAGTCCTCTTTATGGGCAAGGCCTGCAAAAGAATAAACCATCACAATATAACGTGTTAACCAGTTCAAGTGTGTAATGACTATTGTGGGTGGTAAGGTGGCCATGACCCATAATGTCCGGGGTTCAGGCCACCCTCAGCCCACCCCTGACTATGAAGGCTCTAGGTGGGTCTCTGCACATCGTTGTATTCAATATATGCGTTTGCAGAGTTCTCTGAAGCAGGTGTCAGTTTGTTCCTCCTCCCTGTGGGTTTCCTGCTTCATAGTCTGGCAGCGTCATCTTCCTGTGGCTGAGTTATGTTAAGGGGGAAGGGCTGTGGCGTAAACAGTCAATGCAAAAAATTAGACAAAAATAAAGCAACAGCCACTGACATTACTAAATTGCAGAGTTTGAGTCCCTATCTGATAATGGCGATAGCGTGTAGCAACACTCTACATGTCTGTAGTGCTATTGTATGATGGATACTGTTCTTATTAATAGAAAACAGATTAGACACCCATGATTTCTCCTAAGACCCCTCCAATAAAAAAAAAACAAATGGAGAGAACTGACTGTCCAACTGATCGTTGAAAACAGCAGAGAACTACAGGGAAGCAATATCTATTGTTTGCTTTCATTTACCAAATACTGCAGCTCTGAGTGCTTAGATTGGCTGCTGGATAAAAGCACAAGCCCACCACATACGCATCTGTTAGAGCTGCTCTCTATTAAAGATGCTGTATGCACACACCCGTTTTTTTGGCTCACGTGCTACCCATTATTTTTGCAGATAAGATCTCAGACCCATTAAAATGAATATGCCTTTTCACATGTTTTTTTTGTGGACCATTTGTCAGCAAAAAAATTAAATAAAAATGGAAATAAGTACTACTTTTGATCCACAACTGCTTCTGCCAAGAACTGAGATTAGCATCTTGCCTCAGGTGTCTAAGAGGGCGACATTTTGCCACCCCCCTTCCCAGATGTGAGTTACAGCTGTTCTCGGAACCGGTTATTAAACGGACATTCGGTTCGGAGAACAGGTATATCACCGACCCCTGCTCTTGGCATTCAATTGTATTCACATTTTGAAGACATGAATGCAGTTGAAGATATAAAAGGCATGCTGGTACTTCTGGTGTCGTGGTGATGTGCAGCAGCGTGATTAGGTCACCTGATCATTCTACAGCCATCACTTCTGCGCCGCAGAGGCGACAAAAACAGAGGGGAGGTATTTGTACTGTAGTGGAGTTAAAGAAACAAGCAACTTTCATTGTAAAAGGTGTGAGGGTAATGTATGGAGAGACAGTATGCATAGGGGGTAAACTTTGAGGGGAGCACAATATGGCGAGGGGCAGAGTGTGGGAAGAAGCGTGGAGATAAAAACAGCATAAGGAGGACAGAGGGAGGGAATAGTGTGAAAACGGGCAAAATATGCAGAGGGGTTAATGTAAGTGGAGTACTGTGTAGGGAGATAGTATGGAGAGTGGGCAACATAGGGGGGAAACAATGTGAGGGGACAGTCAGAAGAGGGGGCAGTGGGAAGATTGGAAACAGGAGAGGGGTTGACGGTATAGAGGTTATAGGTCATGAGGGCGGACAGTGTAGGTTATAGTTCATAACGGAGGACAATGTGGTGGTTATCATTCGAAAGGGCGGACATTGTAGCAGTTATGGCTCATAAGAGATGACATGGTTATAGTTCATAAAGGCGGAAAGTATGGAGGCAATGTTTTGTAGGAAAGGACAGTGTGAAGACAATGAACCATAAGAGGGGCAGTGCAGGATATTTTGTGCAGGGAGAACAGTGAGGGGCATTTATTTATTTAGGGGCACAGCACGGGCAGATATGTTTTTTACAGGAGCATTATAATACTGTTATTTTTTAGGTCACTGTGTTAGGATGTGTTGCAGAACACTGCAGAAGAGGGAAGTCTGCAGAGATCAGCTTTGGCTGTGAAAAGTCATCATGACGTTTGGAGAAGAAAAGGGAATGGTGGTAGCCGACCTGAAATTACAATTGTACCAAGATTGGTTCTGTATTAATGCACTGATAGTGATTTTGGTGATGTATTCATGTACTGATGGTGGTTCAGCTGCTGTATTCATGTACAAATGATGGTTCTGGTGTTGCCTTCATGTACCGATGGTGGTTCTGGTGTTGCCTTCATGTATTAATTGTGGTTCTGCTGCTGCATTGATATACTGATTACGGGTCTGGTGATTTATCCATCTACCGATAGTGGTTCTGATCCTGTACAAAGATAGTAATCCATAACTTGTCAGATGACATGGTACATGGCTATGTTAATACACTGTGTGCAGAATTATTAGACAAGTTATATTTTAGAGGATTATTTTTATTATTGATGAATAACTATGTTCTCAATCAACCCAAAAGACTCAAATATCCAAGCTTAATATTTTTGGAAGTTGGAGTGTTTTTTTTTTTTAGATTTGGCTATCTTAGGAGGATATCTGTTTGTGCAAGTAACTAATACTGTGCAGAATTATTAGGCAACTTAATAAAAACCAAATATAATCCCATCTCACTTGTTTATTTTCACTAGGTAAGCCAATATCAGTGCACAAAATTTAGAAAAACATTTCTGACATGCAAAAACAAAAAATTTTAGTGATCAATATAGCCACCTTTCTTTATGATGACACTCACCTCCTTCCATCCATAGATTGTCAGTTGCTTGATCTGTTTTCGATCAACATTGCGTGCAGCAGCCACCACAGCCTCCCAGACACTGTTCCGAGAGGTGTACTGTTTTCCCTCCCTATAGATCTCACATTTCATGATGGACCACAGGTTCTCTATGGAGTTCAGATCAGGTGAACAAGGGGGCCATGTCATCATTTTTTCTTCTTTTAGACCTTTACTGGCCAGCCACGCTGTAGAGTAGTTGGATGCATGTGATGGAGCATTGTCCTGTATGAAAATCATGTTTTTCTTGAACGATACCGACTTCTTCCTGTACCACTGCTTGAAGAAGTGGTCTTCCAGAAACTGGCAGTAGGTCTGGGAGGTGAGCTTCACTCCATCCTCAACCCGAAAAGGTCCCACAAGTTCATCTTTGATGATACCAGCCCATACCAGTACCCCACCTCCACCTTGCTGGCGTCTGAGTCGGAGTGGAGCTCTCTGCCCTTTACTGATCCAGCCTCTGGCCCATCCATCTGGCCCATCAAGAGTCACCCTCATTTCATCAGTCCATAAAACCTTTGATAAATCAGTCTTAAGATATTTCTTGGCCCATTCGTGACGTTTTGTGTTATGTTTCTTGTTCAAAGGCGGTCGTTTTTCAGCCTTCCTTACCTTGGCCATGTCCCTGAGTATTGCACACCTTGTGCTTTTTGATACTCCAGTAACGTTGCAGCTCTGAAATATGGCAAAACTGGTGATGAATGGCATCTTGGCAGCTTCACGCTTGATTTTCTTCAATTCATGGGCAGTTATTTTGCGCTTTTTTTGGCCAACACGCTTCTTGCGACCCTGTTGGCTATTTGCCATGAAACGCTTGATTGTTCGATGATCACGCTTCAAAAGTTTGGAAATTTCAAGACTGCTGCATCCCTCTGCAAGACATCTCACAATTTTGCACTTTTCAGAGCCCGTCAAATCTCTCTTCTGACCCATTTTGCCAAAGGAAAAGAAGTTGCCTAATAATTAAGCACACCTTATATAGGGTGTTGATGTCATTAGTCAACACCCCTCCTCATTACAGAGATGCACATCACCAGATTTACTTAATTGGTAGTTGGCTCTCAAGCCTATGCAGCTTGGAGTAGGACAACATGTATAAAAAGTATCATGTGATCAAAATACGCATTTGCCTAATAATTCTGCACACAGTGTAAAGTAGTGAGTAGTCAATTTAAGGATTAATGTATTTATGTTAGGAGCATTAAATCTTTGCATTTGCAGGCCCCATCACTACTCTTTTGGCTCTCCTGTGCCATAGGCTGAGCTTCAAAGAAGACCGTGATTTGTCTCATACATGGAGGAAAAAATAGAAATGCTAGAATTGCGCTTTTTTTCTGACCTCACCTCCCTTAAAAGGGATGAAAACATTGTACGTATCTCAAATGGGTATCAATAAAAATGTCAGCTCACCATGCAGAAAAACAAATTTTAGTTTTCTAAAAGTTTGCTGCTTGTGTGCTTTTAAATACTTTAGTCAGATATTTTTAGGGTTCCTGAAGTACAATTATAAAAGTATTTCATAAGTTTTCAAACTTTTGCCAAATACATCAAGTTTATGCAAAGACTCAATATTTACAGTGTTCACTCTTAGTTTTCAAGACTTTTTCCCTTTGCCCTGGCAGCTGGATATCAGCTTCTAGCCCAAATCCAAACTGAGGGAACCCATTCTTGCCCAATCAGTGCTTGGATTTTAGCACCATTTCTGATGTTTAGATCTCATTTTTTATTAAATGGCAATGATCTTAGGCAAAATTGTGAGTGAGCCCACTCCCTTGGATGAAAAGCAACCCCACACAAGTGGTCTCAGCATGCTTTACTGTTGGCATGACTCAGGATTTATGGTAGAGATCACGTTTTCTTCTCCGATGCATCATTCTTCCGGATGTCCCGAACAATCTGGAGGGGGCTTCAGAGAAAAAAAAAACAACTATCCCTGCCCTCTGTAGTCCAAACCCTGTACTTCCTGCAAAGTTATATTATCTGATGAAGCCCCCTTAAATAATTATAGAAACATATGACAAAGATCTTAAAACACTGAAGCCGTGAGCTTTGTGAAAAGCAAAATTTGTGTCAGATTCAAAACTTTGACTGTATATTAAAACATAACTTTTAGTTAGAGGAAAACCAAGCAGTCACTGCAGAGTTCTGTGATCCATTTACATTCCAAATACAGTACATAGCATATTCTATTATCTATAGCCATTTCCTAATATTAGTTAGTAGTTGCTATCCCTTTCAGTAGAATATGCATTTTCAATATACATACATATACGTTTAAACCACAGTCTTCACAAACAAAATTTGCTGCCCCATTGACAGGTTTCACCATTGGTATTTGCCCTTGAAAACACCTGGATAAGCGAAACATGTTGAGGGGCAGCACATTTAGTTTTTATTATAGCTACAGATAATAGCACATTCTATGTATTCGGAAACTATACGGATCACAGAATTCCGTAGTGACTGGTCTTAAAGTGCCAGCTTGGTTTTCCTCTTTTTCAGTTTTGAAATGGATTAAAAGTTATGTTTTAATATATGGAAATTAGATGAAGCAAAACAACAGGAGCGTTTCTTACTTGCCTTAGTGGCACTCCAACATAGTGTGCAGTTATTCAGGGATGTTACAGTTTGACAGTGGTTTTTGAAAGAAAGCAGTATTTTCTTTTTACCTAAAAGATGAATTCAGCTGTCAGGACCGGCTGCAATTCCATGAGGCTGTTGAGTTTGGGTCAGGAGACCCGCTGTGTTTCATGGACTTCTGAATTCTGCCCAATACTGGAGTCTGGACACTTAGAATCACATTAGCAGTAGCTCAAAAGAGCGATTAAAGAGAATTTGTCAGCAGATTTTTTGCTACCTCATCTGAGAGCAGCCTGATATAGGCAAAGAGACCCTGAATTCAACAATGTATCACTTAGATTACTGGGTGCAGTGGTCTGACACAATCAGAGCTTTTAGATCAATGAAGCAGAGTTGAGAAAGCTAACTCCGCCCAAAACTAACTATGTACATTGTCTTTTGACAAGGAGCTGTTTATCGTAGGATGGGGCGGAGTCGGACTAGCATGCACAGGCTGCTGTAGTCCAGGCAATGAATCACCAGGGGATAAAACCTTCATTGTAAGTAAACCGTTGAAATCCGTGTTTTATCCCCTACTTCATGCTGTCCACAAATTACATAGCAAAAACCTGTAGACAGATTCCCTTTAAGAAATGAATGTAGTAATTTTTTTAAATCTTTTAACAAATATCAAGGAGGACAGGACTTGTTAGAATTGTAGCCGAGAGATCTTTGCAGACAAGTACTGCTTCTCCTGGGTTATCCACATCCCTATATTATATTTCTACATTAACCAGCCACTCATTGACCTGGAGTTAATTTAATTTAATCAGGAGACTGATCTGCCAGATGGAGACATTCAGTGAGTCACTAATGCAGGAAGGAAATATTGGCCAATATGCAGGCAGACAGATCATGGCTCTTCCTCAGCAGTGTCCCATGACCTCCATACACATGTATGTGATTACATTGCTACCAATGCAACAATATTACATTATATTTGAACTTCCTGCACTAGATTTGATATATCTGTAGGTTAAAAGTCTCCAATGTTTGGTGGAACTAATACTCCCAGCATACCCAAACAGCTGCTATAGCTCCATTACAGCTGGAAAGGCACAGGTTGGGGACCTCTGCTGTGGACCCTCCAGCATCCTCCCGGACAGAAGTTTTGTCTACCTGCAGGTTATGAGGGCATGTACATAATAGATGCTCTAAATTCCCAGAGTTAGGCAGAGGCTTTTGACTAGGCCATGGTTTTGGGCATCTAAATTAATTGTGCAACAATCAAGAATATTTTTATTCAAGGAGCAGCTCTTTGAAATATATACAGAACTGATGAAGAAACATGGAGTAGCAAATGCAACCTGTGATTGAGGTTTTCATAAAAATATTATATATGTATAAAACCTAATTGGAGAAAACTACAGATAGTAAAAAATAATTCAGAAGGTATGATGATACATATAGGAGGAGAGTAGGCCCTATAGCTAGATGAAAACTGGGCCCCTGCTGGTCCATACCACAATGCCATAACCAGGACAGTCTGGTGCTTGTTCAGTCTCTCTCATCTCTTGGAAGATGGAACAGACATGTCGCCTTCAGCATGCTCCATCCTTCCCTTATTTGGTAATAAGTTTCAGTGGAGTGAGATGGCCTTGAGGAGAAGGTAAGGTGCCTTGTCCGGTCTTCACTTTTGCGGTCTACATAGCAATTAGCAGCCCCAGATCAGCTCTGCAAGTTACCAATGCTGTCACAGGGAGTTGGCTTTCCACATAACTGAGGTTCCATGTTGCATCGGATCATATTTTTATGGTGTTGGTAAAGCTAGTGCAATGCAGTAATGGATGGCTTGGGCTCAAGAGCTGCAATGGCCAGGCTGCTGCAACACCCAGAATTAGCGCTAGCCCCATTCTCAGCTGTCTACTTTCAGAGCCTTTGTGCATGCTGCACTATTTTGTCTGGGAAATTGACCGGCCCTATGTGGGAAACCCAAGGGGCCCCATTTTAGGCACCCATCGGGTGCCACCAATATCAGGCATGTTCACCTTCCCGAAAATACCCCTAGCTGCAGTGGCTGTACAGATCACCTTACAATGTATTGCAGGGTACCTTCATTTTTTATGCTTCGTGTTTTATGCAAAAGTTGCGCAAAAGTTGAGCATCACTATAAGACAAACTGCAGATCATAATACACAGTAACCGGCTTCACGCGCTGCCTTCTACATACTGCACACACCACTCCCAGCATAATACAAAACAGCAGATGAATGACAGTATCAATTATACATGAAGCATTTCTGTGTGACCTCACACTAACCTCCATATCAATGTCAGCTCGGAGGCCAAACCTCTATAGGAAGCCTTCCTGCTCAAACTGCAGAGGAAAAGTCAGTTTGTCATATTTTAGTTAAATCGGTGGGGGCAGAGACATAACTTAAAACTTCTGTGCCCCAAACCACAAAATCTGAAACTGTAATCCTACCCACCACGAGCCATGTATAATACTGGCTCCTGCTTATGTGGCATTTAGGCCTCCTTGGGCTTTACGACTTGGGTGGATTTGCCACCTTTACACCCTCTCTAACAGTGCTTGCCAAATTTTATGGATGCCAGTCAAGCTGATAAAATGCACTGGTGAAAAAAAAAAAAAAAAAGTTTAATACAAGGTCTATATATCAGTTCATGTCTTGATTCCCACCCGGTGAATGTGTTTAGGCTTTGTCTAAGGAAGGAGCATTCCACCATCATGCACAAGAAACCTCATAGAAGTGCAGCTGTCCTGCAGGTTTCAGCGGCACCTGGGAGACTTGATAACCAGGCGTTTTTAAGACCTCTTTTTGTAGGTAGGTATACCTACAACTGTGCCAGGGGTAGGGGTTTGTAGACTTAGATGCTTGCTAAATCCTACTGGTCCCTAAAATTATACCGTGGCACACTTCAACACATTCAGAGATATTAAATTAAATCTCAAATTCTTCGTGGAGGCAACATTTTTATGGGTCCCATGGTGATACAGAATTCCCAACATTTCTACATTTTTCAGGTTTATAAAAATGTTGGCAATAGTATCACAGCAAATATAGTGCAGTCTGATAACAGCGGGATCTGATTTCTCCTAATGTGGGCGCTCCTGGGCATGTTTTAGTTTTGAGCTGGGACTGGAACTAGGAAATACCGTCATGGCCGAAAGTGCTGGTACCCTTGAATTTGTTCCAGAAAATGAAGTATTTCTCCCAGAAAATTATTGCAATTACACGTTTTGTTATACACGTTTATTTCCTTTGTGTGTATTGGAACACAGAAAAAAAAAAAAAGGCAAATTGGACATAATTCACACAAAACCTCAAAAATGAGTCGGACAAAATTGTTGGCAACCTTAACTTAAATATTTGGTTGCACTCCATTTGGAATAAATAACTGCAATAAATTGCTTCCTAACCATCAATAAGCTTCTAACACCTCTCAACTGGAATTTTGGAAAACTTCATTTGCAAACTCGAGGTCTCTCATATTTGAAGGGTGCTTTTTCCCAACAATCTTAAGATCTCTCCATAGGTGTTCAATGGGATTTAGATCCAGACTCATTGCTGGCAGCTTCAGAACTCTCCAGTGCTTTGTTTCCATCCATTTCTGGGTGCTTCTTGAAGTATGTTTGGGGTCATTGTCCTGCTGGAAGACCTAGGACACAAACCCAGCTTTCTGACTCTGGGCACTACATTACAACCCAAAATCCTTTGGTAATCTTCAGATTTCATTATGCCTTGCACACAGTCAAGGCACCCAGGGGCAGAGGCAGCAAAACAACCCCAAAACATCTTTTAACCTCCACCATATTTGACTGTAGGTATTGTGTTCTTTTCTTTGTAGGCCTCATTCTGTTTTTGGTAAACAGAATGATGTGCTTCACCAGAAAGCTCTATCTTGGTCTCACCTGTCCACAAGACGCTTTTGGCTTACGCACATACATTTTGGCAAACGGCAGTCTAGATTTTTTATGTCTGTCAGCAGTGGGGTCCTCCTGGGTCTTCTACCATAGCATTTTATTTCATTCAAATGTCGATGGATAGTTTTTACTGATGCGGATGCACTCAGCCTGCAGGACTGCTTGAATTTCTTTGTAACTTGATTGGGGCTGCTTATCAACCATCCGGACTATCTGGCATTGCAACGTTTCATCAATTTTTCTCTGTCTTCTATGTCCAGGGAGATTAGGTATAGTGCCATGAGTTGTAAACTTCTTCATTATGTGGCAAACTGTGGACAAAGGAACATCAAGATCTCTGGAGATGGACTTGTAACCTTGAGATTGTGGATATTGTTCAACAATTTTGGTTCTCAAGTCCTCAGACAGTGCTCTTCTCCGCTTTCTCTTCTCCATGCTTCGTGTGACACATACAGACACACAATGCAAAGATTGATTGAACTTCTCCCCTTTTTATCTGGTTTCAGGTGTGATTTTCATATTCCCCACACCTGTTACTTGCCACAGGTGAGTTTGAATAAGCATCACATGCGTGAAACAGAGTGGTTTACGCACAATCTTGGAAAGTTGCCAATAATTTTGTCAGAACCACTTTTGGGGTTTTGTGAGAAATTATGTCCAATTTGCCTCCCCCCCCCCTCAGTTATTTTGGGTTGTTCCAATATACACATTTATTTCCTTTGTGTATAACAAAACATGTGTAATTGCAATATTTTTTTGGGAGAAATACTTCATTTTCTGGAACAATTTCAAGGGTGCCAACACTTTTGGCCATGAATGTAAAAGACCTTATTTTGCCTCCAACAAGGTTAGTAAGTATGGGGAATGTTGGGTGGTATAGTATTCTATTTACAGAGCCTGATATAATTGTATTATGATCATGTACAGTAGTCAGAAAACTTCCCCGTCCAATATGATCTAAATATAGCAGCGATTTCCGACACTGGCTCTACAGCACTGGCACAATTACAACTCTCAGCATGTCTGTTTCCATCACAGGTTGGAGACCACTAATGTAGAGTATAATAGAATTCTGTTACAGTTGTGACCGATGGTTGTATCATATTGGGCACAGTGTCCCAAGTATAGGCTATAATGGAACTGTGATATGGTCACGGTCCCTTTGGGTGGTGTAGTGTGTCAACAGAATGTGGCACTGTGGTATTATTTTCATTTATATTTAAAGCACAGCGTCAAAATCACATGTGCCCATGATTTACAGACTATGAAAATATGACCTCTAAGGATATTTAGCAGTCATTGAACATCTAGTTTCCAGCTGGTTAGAAAGTGATCAACAACAGATGCGGAGATGGGTGCGTGACGTCACACACAGCTGACATGTTGCTCTATGGTCACACCCAACATCTGTTTGGTAAGAAATATTCCACAATCTACTAGGATGCTAGAACCAATCCGCAAAATCATTTTAACAAACCGATGAGATTGCAGCAATTAGGATCACGAGACATTTGTAAATCACAAAATAAGACAGGGAGAAAAGAGGCAACATTCAAGCCAGTGCGTGTAGGCAATAACGGTCTAGTTGGGCCCATATCAGAGTGCTACTCTCTCAGGATATCCAAGACACAGTAAAATAGAAGTCCTCCCAAAAAAGCCTCCAAACTCAGTAGATAAAAATTGATAAGATAAAACCTGACGTGTTTGGATGGGATTGGCTGAACCATTTTATGTGTGTGGGGATCCTCTGACTGTCTCCGACATATAATGCTGGGGAAGAGAAGGATCAAAACACTCAATGGTTGAGACTTTTGTTCAACAGGGAGATACATCGCAGCCAGGAGGAGTCAGGCAGCGGCTCACTCAGAGAACACAGGAGCTGACACAAGTCTTCCTGTGATGGGCGAGAACATTGTTCGGCCGACAGCCATCTAATTTGTATAGCCAGCTTAACAATCAGCGGAAAAATATCCAAGGTAATCCGGTATCCAAGCTTTCTGAATGATGTCCTTTTCTTATTAATTGGTGTTGCAAACAGTGCCTTAAAATGACTTGTGTAGCATACAGAGTAAAATATAAAAATATCACATTAACTATCAGTAATTTCTAAGTTGCAAGTAAAAGTAACCAATAGATAATTGGTTGTGTTTCAGCCATCTTTCTACTCAATGTCCTCAGTCATCTGTAAAATATTGTAATATCAGTAGCATTTTAGCCACAGGAAAGAATCATGCCCAAAATGTATCCCGCCCAGACATCGAAGGTGAACAGACATCTCTCCCAACTCCCCCACACACACTCACATAAGATGTCAATATGCATGTCCATATCCAGTTAGTAAACTTTAGGATATGAAAAATTGTCCAATAGTCACTAGTGACTAATGGGCAATTTTCTGTCCTAAAGTTTACTAACTGGATATGGACATCTTACCAATTGGCACACTGGTATAGAGACAGGAGACTGCCCGTAAGCACTCACAAGGTGACCATAAGTGAGGGTACAAGCTGCTCATATGGCATTGTGGTGGCAGAGGAGTTCTTGCAGGTTGTAGGCTTTTGCGTGGAGATCGGCTTTCATGCTGCTTTTGAACTGAATTTTACAAGTCCCTTCATTGGATAGCCAATGAAAGGACTGAGGAAGATGCTAGAATAGTCTAGGAGTGAGATGATGAGGACATGCACTACCGTGTTTGTTGATTCAATGTTAGGAAAAGAGCAGATTTGGAAAATTTGAGGTGTCTGGATATGGTGGAAATAATGTAAAGATAATAAAATTTTAATTTTCGCCACAATGAGTTTGAGAAAGTGGAAGGAGAAAGAGGATACGGCTGATAGATATGTCTGATAGACACTATTGAATTCTGGGTTGCAGAAAGGTGACATCAAGATTTTGATGAAGAGGAGAAGGGATCCTAGGGCAGAGTCCTGAGAGACACAAACAGAGGTGGGTGAGATGAGGAACTGGTGTGTGAATGGGAGACACTAGATGTACAGTTGTAGTGTATTTACCGATCGGTGTTATTTAATAGCCTGTTTATACTTGCAACCTGTGCTGAACAAATCTGTAGTAGATCACTCAGTGAGCATTGGCGGACATTGTTCTCGACAGCTTGAGTCCTGTTTAAGCAGAATGATGCACGCTGCCAAGAATGAGGATTTTTTGGTGCATCACAAAAGGTAATATCACCCAACAAATGAGCGTTTTGCCTATTTGTGGGGTGATCGGCAGCCTGTTAAGACTGTACAATTATCAGAAAACCAGCGTCTCTAGGAACACTTGTGTGCGATAATCATGCAGTATAAATGGACCATAAAGGAACTGCCAGAGATGGCCACTACAAAGCTGATTATTGTTGTGTATAGGTGGAGAAACGCAGTGATATTGAATATCAGATTGTAAGATTCCTATGGGGAGGTGCTACTTTCTGAACTGGGGTGGGGGGGGGGTGCTTGAAAGTACTGTAGATTGTGGTTAGATATGAGATACATTTGAAAGGCTAGACAAGGTACAAAAAGGCAGGTAAAGAGCAGAGCCAAGATGAGTCCCTCTGGGAGCGTCTGCGGAGGACCACTGTGGGTGAATGAAGGAGGTGGTGATTGGAGCATGTAGGCAGCTGAATGGCATGTGTCATTGGTGATGTGAGGGCTATTATGGCTCTGAATACAAGTTGTTATATGGCTTACATCCCCTTTGTATGTAGCCTACACCTCCAAAACTAAATATATTAATAAAATAAAGACATTTTTGTATTCAAAGTATAAATGGCCACAGCTAGTGTTGCAAATTACAATACTGATTATCGCAAATAGACTATGCATTCAGGGCCACATAGTACACACATGGATGCCAAATTGTATTAGTTTTCCTCTGTTGTGCCCATTAAAGATCAGGACTCATTAGTATTCATAGAGTGAACTATTGCTCATATCAGAAACACCCTCAGAGCAGTTATTGCTATAACAGTGCCCATAGAAGTACACTAGCCACCATGCCCCTATTACACACACTTCACCCTGCTCTTTATTCTATGTGAGTAGCTAGTTACTAGTCCCATAAATCACTGCATAATCACTTATAAGGCCACGGCCCCACTATCAGTATTTGGTCAGTCATTTTTCTCAGGAGTGGGAGACAAAACCAGGTGAGGAACAAGGTAGAAAAGAAACAAGTGCACCAATTCTTCATTTATCACCCACTCCTGATTTTGGCTCCCACTCCTGAGAAAAATACTGACCGAATACTGATAGTGGGGCCGAGGCCTAAGCATTGGAGAATACTAGTTTGAGTCTGTTATTGTCCTCGGGTCTGTGCCAGGAAATCAGAGCACTTTTTGTTGGGCAGGTTGGAAGCCATGTGAAAGAGGCCCATGAACACAATAACAATGTAAATTTTAGACAGCCCATGTTTCCAGTCCCCATTAGAGCATGCCAAGATGTGGTGTGGAGCATCTCTGACAGCAACGGGCACCTGCAAAAGGTGCAGCCTGCAAACTATGTATTTACATTGTGGTTCCCCTGGGGAAGCATTTGCCTAGAAGCCTCCTCGTGAGAAGTTAGTCTTTGGAACACCTGCTATTTTACTCTAGTTTGGACAACCCTTTATCTCTTTGTGGATCTCCAGGAAAAATCTTATAAAAGAGTTCATGTTGCTGGGTTCACAAACAAAGGTCAACTTATTTTCATGATAGGACAACCAGTAGTTCTACCAGAGAGACATCTAACAATTGTAGGCTTTGACAAACAAGCTAACAAGCAAAGCAAATCATATTAGTGATCACTCCTTGACCCATAATGTTCATTAGCATTTTGAAACAAACCCGTAATAAACCACCGATCAGCTTGTCTGTAGTCCATCAGTGGCCATTTAATGGCTTGGATCTGTAATGGCCCTTGGGTAAAGGTGCCATTCTTCTTGGAGTGGTTTGCCTGGACTATCAATGTAACCAGTGATCTGAACAGACTGGAAATGTTCCTTCAAAATCACATTTTATGATGATACACATTGCATCACATGCAAGTAAGGCTACTGTGAAAATGGATGGAAGTTGAGAAGCACATTGCGTCATACTGGTGCACTACACAACCCAAGTAGATACAAGAGAACGCATGAACTAGATTGTGAGCAATGTTGCATTTTTTAAACCAAATATGAAATTCATTTGAGAATCTAATTTCCTTCAGCTTATTTCTTAACGTTACATATAGTCATACAGTAAATTTACCCCAAGTAGATCCGAGTCTACAGATCCTCCACCCATCCTAGATCGAATTTCACACCCTTAAATCTATACATGCATTCAGCTTTATTTGTAAGGTCTACTTACCAGCACCACATTGAATTTTTCTTCCAGTTCTTCCGAATTTGGTCTTGGAAGCTTGGAAGATGATCCTTCTCTTTGTTTTTGTGGTGGAGTCCCATTTGTTGGCTGTGTCTTTGAGTCCCGGGCCTGGAACATTTCCAGGGACCCAGCTGCGTTCCCCATAATACAAGCTGCTCCTCGTTTCCACACTCCTAGCTCCAGTCTTGATACTTACAGTGATGGGGTACAAGGGTTATGTGAAGACAAGGAGAAGATCTATAAAGTATAGGAGACTTACTACAAAGTAGCAGTAAGGTTTGACGCTGACACACCCAACTTCCGATTATGTGGTCGTCTTCTATGCATCACTTGCTTGCCACAACGACCAAGGGGTACAAGCAGAAGGAAGGAAGGTGTGGCAATAGATTTTTGCAAGCGAAATAAGTGATTTACTGAGCGACAGAAGCAGAAATTACATCGTAATGTGTCTCGTCTCTTCTCCTTTCACTCTAAAGTGTCTCTCTACAGTGTCAAGATTCACTTCTTGTCCCGTTGCTAGAACTTGCTTGTGTGGCTGGCTCTTTTATTGGATGTTTAGGGGAAAGACGTACGACGCAGCTGACCACAAGGCAGAAGGAAGTAAGGTTTCAAAATCAGATGGTAGATGTTGACAGGGAGGAAGAGATAGTTGGTTTAGGTTCTTTTTTTTCTTCCCAAGTCCAAAGGATGCGGTCTAAAGTATATAGAGGAATAGTAGTATACAGCAGGAGAAGATCAATGCAGGGAGCGAGTTGGAGACACAGGGAATGGTGTATACAATGATAGAAAGGCAAGGTGCATGTGCTGAAACCAAATACCACGACAGGTTATAGGATCTCCGTACCTTCAATATTCAGGATCTGTTAACCCTAAAACCCTGCTAGCAAAGCTTGAGGTTTCATAATATTCTGCCACTTTCTTTACACATGTTACACAGAACTTTCTACAGATAGATTTGTATCTAAGAGTTTTAAATATTCCTTTTGTTGTACTTTTTGTTACTTGACTTACTATCAGAAAGAGTCCAGCCATATCCCTATGCTGCCAAGAACCAAGTCCTATGACAACACACCCCATTAATTTGACAATTTTGATATTTTTCTTTCATTCAGCAATACACTATATGGGATAAATATATTTTAATCATTCAAACATGAGCGCGGCAATACTTAATGTTGTTTTTCCTCTTTTAATATTTTTTTGGAAAAGTTAGGCAATTAGAACTTTTATATTTGTTTTATTTTAAATATAGTTTATTTTTCACATTTATTAGCCCTTCTAAGGGACTTGAACCAGTGACTGTCTGCAATGTGGCTTTTTTTTTGCTTTATTAAATATGGGCATTACCTCTTAGGTTGTTCTTTTACATTCAGAACACCAGTATTTAGGAAGTCAGGAGGGCCAATGGTCCGTGTGTTTTTATATACTATATATTATATGGGTGTATGAATAAATTAATGCGTATATAAAAAGGTCTCAGCATACACTAGTTTGATCTGTTTTTCGGATCAGACTCGCCCATTATACTCAATGAGGGCATTAAAAAATGGATACCATAATGGCACCATCTATAATTTAAATATTACAATTATTAATATAGAAAACCGTATTTGGACCATTATATTTTAAAATGTTGATGTATAAAAAGGAAGTCATACGGAACTCAATAGGGGTGAAAAAATTAAAAAAAATTATTTACAGTCCGCGGGTCTCCTTACCCAAACTCGCCAGCTTCTTATATGCCCATGATCCTGTAGAGGTCGGATCACGAGACACATGCATCATGGTCCAAGAAACACAGATATGAGAATCAGGCCCAATGCATCTGAATTAATGCCTACTGTACTGCAAGTACTTTTCAATACGAGTAAAATATCACTCATCATAAGTGCTGTAGTCATTCATGCAAAAGGTTGATAGGACTGTTCCTTAATCATTTTATCCACAGTGCTGACCATAATATTACTAACTTGCATGATGTTACCACTAGAGGGCAGCCAGTCTTAATATGCATTGGTTTTCAATTATTGATCACAAAAAAAGTGGCAGAAGCATTTCAGGGGTTAATCTTTAAAGAACGTTACACTCCTTTATCTTGAATATTCCTTTAATAAACTGTAAAATTGCTGAAACTCATAGTAGAAATAGCACAACTGAAAACGAAGACAAGAGACAAACGTCACATTCAATTCCAGTGTAAAACATACAAATGATCGTAGAGAGGACGTTTGGCACTTTATAATTTTTTTTTACAAATGAGCCACAAAGAAACAGAAGAATTGTAAAAGTGCAGTTCAGTGACACCTAACCCCTGTGACCCGATCTTTACCAATTCATTATGGAACAGAGGTGGTCAGTAGTCTGAGACAGCCTGGATTATCGACATTTTGCCCGACAATCCAGTCTTTAGGCCAAGTTGATATTTCCATTTGCATATTCAATTTTGCACATAAATTCTGTTTTTCTGATCCACTGAACGGATCTGTTCTACAGAAGCAGAGGACCCTCATTGATTATCATGGGGTAAGTCTGAATTCCGTTTAGGAAAGGAACAGAAGAAAAAAGCGCAGCATGCAGAATTTTTTTTTTTACCATTCCAAAAGTGGACACAACAGAATCAAGAACCCATGATAATCAATGGAACCACTCTGCTGCCAAAACTTTGAGACCAGTCTTGAACTGACCCCATCTTGGCATCAGAGGAGAAACCAGTATGGCAGTAGTCAATTCACCGCAATCCTCCATCACAGCGTTTTAATAATCAAATAAAATACATTTTCAATGCTGGTCTGCAATTACAAAAAAGGTTTCACAAAAAAATGATGTATAGCGCCACTCTTGTCTCTGGGTTTTGTCTGGTATTGCACCTCTTCTACATAAACGAGGTTGAGATGCTGAACATTACAACATATTGACAATAGGTGGCGCCATTTCTGGAGGCCCTCTCCTTTATGAGAAGAACCTAAGCAAACATACAGGACATTGTAGGCCCGTCCTCCATTTAGTCCTGAAAATTACAAAAGGTAGGAAAGTCTGCAGGGAAGAACTTCCATTCTGAATATTAGTGAAGTCATCTATATACTGCATGTAGCACAACATACGGAGATCATAGACACTGTACAGCAAAAGTCTGCCTATGGATTTAAACTGGTTGTCCAGGATTAGAAAAACCATGCCAACTTTCTTTCAGAAACAGAGCCACCCCTGACCATGGGGTTGTGAGTCGTATTGCAACGTGGCACCATTCATTTCAATACGGCCGAGTTGCTATACCAGTCACAACCCTTGGTTAAGGGCATTGCTGTTTTTGAATGAAAGCTGCCATGTTTTTTCTAATCCTTACAACCCCTTTAATAAAGGAGTGCTCCTCACATGCAATGTGCAGAAGATTTAATGCCCTGAGAGGTCTGCTGTATATAGCCATGTGCAATATATACATACACACCTACTGGCTATGACAGTACATAGGCTTCTCCAATCACACATTAGTATAGTAGTGGCTACTTGTGGCCAGATCTATATACCCCATGTGCTGGCTCTTGCATTCACAGGATCTAGATGGTAGGTTGTAATCTGCCGCTTCCATCTGATCAGGCAATCTTTACAGTCCCATCCCGTGGTGAACGTTCCGCCCATAGACAGTGGACAGTCAATTTTGCCGATGTTTCTGCTTGGCCATGGGAATTGGAGGCCTGACATGTATACAACCCAGCATCATTGGGCGAAACATCAGATATAATAAGCGTGCAGCTCCCCGACTCCTCGTACTCAATCTCAAATCGCTTAGACTCTTGGATTGGGGATCCAGAGAAAAACCACAAGACTTCAGGGTCTGGAAAACCTAGATGAAAGAACAAGCATGGGGAGGGGAGAGGAGTGAAAAAAAATTATTTTCTCATCTTAAAAGTACCTTAGGAAAAGCAAGTCTGTGAATGAGCGTTCATGGTGTTGCCAGTTCCCGATGGTCAGCCCTTGTAATCACACTGATTATTACCTAATGAACAAGCAAAATGCTTGGGTGATAGGATCAGGGAATGTGCTGCCGGTAACATGTACTGCATGGGGACCGAACGAACGATCGTATTGGCAATTGATCTGTCCCCATACATGTCCAGCGGTTTCATATATAGTCGATCAGCGTTCATAAAAGGTGCATTGATTTGCCAAAATCGGCCGTACTAGATGGACCTTTATTTTGTAGTGTTTTTAGTTCCAGCATATTCTACAGACTAATCACTTCCACCAGTCTCTAATCCCAATGGGACCATTCCACCTCTCATGCAGGCAAATGTAAACTATTCTGTAGATTTTAGGAAGAAGGCAGTGTACTCAATGGAAATTTACACAAACATGGGGAATATGCAAATTCTAAGGAGATATTGAACTGGTGGGAATCGATACAGGGCCACAGTTAAAAAAAGTTAAGTTTTAGAGGAGGAAAAAAGGGCAATTGGACAAGGCCTACTTTCCTAGACGTTCCCTCATAAGACGTTCCTGTCCATGGCAGTGACGAATCAGGAACTTTACCAACAATCCCATTACAATTTTAAGGGGCTTTCCAATAACATAATACTGATGATCTATCTTCAGGATCTGTAGTGTGGCACCCCAGGGGTCCGATTGCCACAGCGCAATTGCCTCCCTCACAAGAGGCAATGCCATGCCTGGAAGCAAGCAGGGGTCCCCTAGTCAGGTATACTAGCATACAACACTTTCCTGGCTCCAGACCAGCAAGGGGAGCTCCTACCCTTAGCAACTGGAATCTGGAGGCAGGGTTAGTTAGAGTTAGGAAGCGTACAAGAACCGGACACCGGAGTCCGAGGTTGTGGGGCACTGAAGGCCCAGCAGCAGAAACCGGAGGGCAGGAGACTGCAGGTCTCCTGGCCCCATCAGACGCCGGGAGGCTCAGCCCCACGATAGGTCCCAGCACCGCCACTTGGGAGCGACACTCCAGGAAGGCCCGAGCTGCCTGCCATACGGGTGAGCTCAACGACGTTTTACTCAGGGACAAGGGCCACAGCACAGCTATAAGCAGCAGGGCCCAAAGAGATTAGCCTCCAACTTCACCTGGCGAGGTGGATTCCCAACTTGCTTCCAGGCCGCCTGGACCTCTACTACCAGCTAGTACCCGTGCCCCGGTCTGCCTAACCACCGCAAGTAAAGATAAGAGGAAACCGCCATTAAGTTGTGGACTGATTATTAACTGCGCCATCCCCTGTACTACACTGTACAGCAACATCTATACCCTCACCATTTCCTGCCCCGGAGCTAAGCTCTGCCTGTGGAGAGCTGTCCCAACTCTGCTGCGTCGCCATCAGCTCCAGAGGATCTGCACCGCAGCAGCGGCTCCATATAGCCGCAATACCACAGGTGGCGTCACGAACATTATATAAAATCTATATTCCCTTTTCTTTAAAACCCCCTTTCATTGACCGCCCTGGGTCACAGACCGGGTCACCGCCACTGTGACATCCCCCAGCATCGACCGGCCACCCAGTACCCCACGGCCCAGGGGGCGCGTCAGTAGCACCTCGGACTGGCTACTAAACAGGGTGACAGAGCTGTGGTGTTCCTTTCCGCACTCAGTTTACATCTGATTTGTGTTTAGTAGAATAGACCCTTGGATAAGTCATCACTATAAGCTCTCCTCTTCTCATAGTACTGGAAAAAAACCTTTTAAAGGATATAAGAAATTGTGATCCAAACTACAACTCTAGTACCATGGACCAGGGATCGCGAACACTGTAGTCAGGGCAATGATATCTCCTGGTTATAAAACCTTTATTGTAAGCACACAGCCTAATAAGTGACAGTATCTCAGCTGCTACCTCATGCTATCCTTAGTTTACATAGCAGAGACCTGCTAAGAGATTCCCTTTAAGCGTTATGGATGATATGCAAGTCTGAAACATATACCTAAATATTGTGTTGCTTCATAAATCACAATAAGGTGCAAGGAGATTACCAGCTGTCATATTCCCCCTGAAGACGACATCAATGCTGCTGTGGTATAGAATGTGAATAATGTATTGTTCCGGATAGGTTTCCTTGTGGGCTGTAGTATTAAACGGCCTCAAGATGCCACTGTCTAGAATGTAGGTGAAAGGTGAAGTTTGCCAGTAGCATAGTAGGCATTTATGACAGTGTGAGAGTTAACTTTGTGTGAGGACAGCCCATAGTGAAATGGGCACTTTAGGAATCTCTGGGTAGTTTCCAGAAGCAGGAAGACAGTTCAGTCAGTAGTGTACAGGACTGGAGCAGAGACAGGGTCCATATACTGGCTGCTAGGGCAAAACGTGGGCCCCGTATCTCAGACAGTGGATCATCAGGCAAAAGAACCTCGCCACAAGAGTCCCCTTAGCCGGCCTCGGAAACTCAAGAGAGTCATTGAGGACCCGGGGGTGCATTCTGTCTGCAGGCGAAGATAGGACTCAAGTCTAGGACGTGGGGAGGACTAAGATCCGGATATACCGTCACTGGTGAGGAAGATTCGCTAGGGCTAGAGAATAAGGCAACAAAGATGCTTCACCTAAATTGGGAACCAGGGCTGAAGTTGTATCAAGTACCTGTGGGAACGATGACAACCCGTTGGGCTTTATCCATTATATCTGCCTGTAAATATTCCTACTTCCCAAGTAAAGTCCCAGTTATTGTTATGAACCTTGTGTCCTCTGAATTCACTGCTGCCCTGGTTCCAAAAGAAAAATGCCTGGATACAGACGTGACCGGCTGGTCAGAAGTCAGTGGAAAGCACCACATACACCGCAGAACATCAGAGGGAGAACACACTTTGCCTGTAGGGTGCCAGAGTGAGTGAGTATGGGCTACAGCTCGCCCACGACTATCTCGCTGGGGCACCTTACAAAGGGAACATTTCCAATATGGCATTATACAGTATATTTATGTTCAAACATGTAAAAAAAAATAAAATGTGTGTGTAGATGGTGACATACCAGGAGCCATCAACTTACCCTCAATGTGGCAATGGAATCGAGCAGAACTTCCTGCAACCTCAGACAGGTCATTTAGAAGGGAGGAGAAGACAGGAGGCCTCTGAAGCTGTTCCTGCAGGAAGCTGAACACCTTCTTACTTTCAGAGTCATCTGTAATAACACAACAGCACCGAATAAGAAGTTGGGAAGTAAAAGGAGAGGACCTGACAGAGACCCCCATAAGATCATGACTTACCATCTGTGGTTGGGGAGGAGTTGGAATCTGACTTGTGGCTCAGCATTGCCATCCTCTTCAGAGCCAGGACGGCTTTACCAGTTTTCTGCAGAAGAGATTGGGTTACTATTGGGTTTTTCTCCATACCCATGCTAATATTGCGTGAAGGTTTGCAGACCATCTTTCATGCAAAGAATACAAAGAATACAGGAAGCCAAATAATATCCATTTTCGTGCTATTATGCAATTTAGCAGGTGCCCTTGTGTCATTTATAGTTGCTATAACCATGGCAGTAGTCTTTGTAAATATGTTGCACCAGTGGTGAAACTTATTAGCTGACATACAAACAAAATGCTTGTTCTTCAGCTGATGGGATAGTTTACGGTCCTATAAATCATCTTGGACAGCAGCCTATCTTCCCACATAAACAAGGGATGTGCTGCCAATAATATTCCTGCAGGATGGGGACAGAACGATCATTTATCTCCCCATACAGTTTGTATTGGCCATGTGAACGGCCATTAAATAAGCACTGAGCGATTTGTATGTAGTCGACTAACTCATTAGGAGCAGAAATCTGCGATCTAGATGGACCTTAGCACAAAGACCTGCTGCATTATGAATCCAGCTCAGGTTCATTACTGACTAACTTCAGATTAGTAATGGAGAAGTAATACGGTAATTACAATTTACGAGTATGTACAGTACAGACCAAAAGTTTGGACACACCTCATTTAAAGAAATTTCTGTATTTTCATGACTATGAAAATTATACATTCACACTGAAGGCATCAGAACTATGAATTAATACATGTAGAATTATATACTTAGCAAAAAAGTGTGAAACAACTGAAAATATGTCTTATATTCTAGGTTCTTCAAAGTAGCCACCTTTTGCTTTGATGACTGCTTTGCACACTCTTGGCATTCTCTTTATGAGCTTCAAGAGGTAGTCACCGGAAAAGGTTTTCCCTTCACAGGTGTGCCCTGTCAGGTTTAATAAGTAGGATTTCTTGCCTTGTGTTGTGCAGAAGTCAGGTGGATACACAGCGGATAGTCCTACTGAATAGACTGTTAGAATTTGTATTATGGCAAGAAAAAAGCAGCCAAGTAAAGAAAAACGAGTGAAGAAATGAAGGTCAGTCAGTGCGAAAAATTGGGCAAACTTTGAAAGTGTCCCCAAGTGCAGTTGCAAAAACCATCAAGTGCTACAAAGAAACTGGCTCACATGAGGACCGCCCCAGGAAAGGAAGACCAAGAGTCACCTCTGCGTCTGAGGATAAGTTTATCCAAGTCACCAGCCTCAGAAATCGCAGGTTAACAGCTGCTCAGATTAGAGACCAGGTCAATGCCACACACAGTTCTAGCAGCAGACACATCTATACAACAACTGTTAAGAGGAGACTTTGTGCAGCAGGCCTTCATGGTAAAATAGCTGCTAGGAAACCACTGCTAAGGACAGGCAACAAGAAGAAGAGACTTGTTTGGGCTAAAGAACACAAGGAATGGACATTAGACCAGTGGAAATCTGTGCTTTGGTCTGACAAGTCAAAATTTGACATCTTTGGCTCCAACCACAGTGTCTTTGTGCGACGCAGAAAAGGTGAACGGATGGACTCTACATGCCGGGTTCCCACTGTGAAGCATGGAGGAGGAGGTGTGATGGTGTGGGGGTGCTTTGCTGGTGACACTGTTGGGGATTTATTCAAAATTGAAGGCATACTGAACCAGCTTGGCTACCACAACATCTTGCAGCGGCATGCTATTCCATCCGGTTTGCGTTTAGTTGGACCATCATTTATTTTTCAACAGGACAATGACCCCAAACACACCTCCAGGCTGTGTAAGGGCTATATGATCAAGAAGGAGAGTGATGGGGTGCTACGCCAGGTGACCAGGCCTCCACAGTCACCAGACCTGAACCCAATCGAGATGGTTTGGGGTGAGCTGGACCGTAGAGTGAAGGCAAAAGGGCCAACAAGTGCTAAGCATCTCTGGGAACTCCTTCAAGATTGTTGGAAAACCATTTCCGGTGACTACCTCTTGAAGCTCATCAAGAGAATACCAAGAGTGTGCAAAGCAGTCATCAAAGCAAAAGGTGGCTACTTTGAAGAACCTAGAATATAAGACATATTTTCAGTTGTTTCACACTTTTTTGTTAAGTATATAATTCCACATGTGTTAATTTATAGTTTTGATGCCTTCAGTGTGAATGTAAAATTTTCATAGTCCTGAAAATACAGAAAAATCTTTAAATGAGAAGGTGTGTCCAAACTTTTGTTCTGTACTGTATACCTGAGCTGTGCAGAGACAGAAATACTCCATTTCCATTAAGTTTGCGGAAAACATACGGCATTAAATATAGATTACATGTTCACAGAACCCCATGTCGTAAACTGCGTGCCCCACAGAATAGTCAACTCACATTGTAAAGCCCCCCATACACTTTAGATAACGGTCGAAAAAATTATGGTCCTATCGATTGTTAGGCTGGTAGCTTTCTTTCCTGACTTTCCATGCACAGGAGCGCGCTCTGCCAAACGCTCATGCCTTCTCCATGAGAGCGCCGCTGCCAGACCTCTCTGATGGTGCCTTACCCCTTAGAAAACAAAAGGATCGTCATTCCGAATCCTTATCACTCTCAACATCCTCTGTCGTTGGAAGAGTTGGAGGCCCCCATACACATTAGATAGTTGGACTAACCCGTCAATATTGGCAAGTTCAGTTGACCTTAGTCTGATGAGAATGGGGGGCTAAAATCTATGTTTCACTTATTTTTCCTTGCCCCCTCCTCTGTTCTGCTCTTTGTATTACTTACCTGCCATTTTTGCCTGGCCAAAAACTTTTTCATCCTTTCCTTTGACAGAGTCTTTGTGCTGGAAATGGCTTTGTCTTTAATCCAGGGGTGATTTATGGCTAGTTCTGAGGTAAGACGAGATCTAGAAAAGAACAGACGATACCAATGATATGTAATCTGTAGGAGTTTAACTTTACTACATAATTACAATATTTTCTCCACCAGGGTAGGGTGTTCAACCACTGCTGTTACACATGGGGCATCTCTTGTTACTACTGGTGGGGGCACCATTGGTCCTGATAGACCTTAGCATAAGACCAAAGGATAGTTTCCGTTCGCCCATACCTATGGAAAGACTGTTCTAGTTGTGCCAACTACATTCCCTAGCTTATTGATTGGGCGGTGTAGATTATTTAGGCGGTATGGTTATTTGTAGACAATATAAATGTTTTACTTAGCGCATGTTCATATGGGCCATATTTTCAATCCATGTACATAACAGACAGCACATGGACCAACTGTAGCCTATGGGCATCAAGTCCGATTTACGAACCAAACTAGTGCATATAAATTGTAGACTGCTCCTGTCCACTATGGGGATGAGCACATTCGCGCCAGTTATGGCCAATACGCAGACATAATTGGTCAGCGAGGTTCAGAGCTCAATGAAGTTATATATGGTGAAAATGGGCATCCATTTTTGGACCCAAGTTTATCATTGCTGTATCACTGTTATGTATAGCACAAGCAATCCCCTTAAGGGGACTATTAAATACAATAAAAAGTTAAACACACACAATAAATGTTTGGCATCTGCGTACTCGTATTGACCTGGAGAATCATATTTCCTGGTCAGTTTTACCATAATGATCATGGTAAATAAAAAAAAAAAATTGTGAAATAGCACCTTTTCTGCAAATTCCACCACACTTGGAATTTTGTTCCCGTTTTCCAGTACAAATGGTAAAATGAATGGTATAATTCAAAATTACAACTAGTTCCGCAAAAAACAAGCCCTCGCATGGCTATGTGGACGGAAGAATAAAAAAAAGGTATGACTTTTGGAAGGGATAGGGGATGGAGGGGGACAAAAGAGAAAAAAAAAACAAAAACGGAAAATGGCTTGGGGATGAAGGGTTTAAACAGATCTGACAAATATTTTTCCTCAAACTATACCTAACAGGTCCAAAGATAGATCTAAGAGGTCCACCAGGTTGCTCCTGCATATATTGATGTCAGCACGTTAATAGCCCATCACTGGAACCAAACTTCTCAATCTTTCATGGATTTGCAAGCTCGGATTAAAGATCTCATTAAGAGCAACACAATATTCCAGTTTCCTGACAATGTTAAGAGGTTCAACCTTGTTTGGACCCCCTGGGATACTTTTTGGCATCTCTTAACCATTTACACGTTTCAGGATTTTTCACTGGTGGACACAGACAGAAAAGTGACCCCATGCAAGAACAATATATGGACTCTGTGATGAACCTGTAGCCGCCATCTTGGTAATGATAAATCATATCCAGGGATGGCCACACTTCAGCAGCCCCCACCCTTGGGACCTTCTGTTAAAACGTCAACTAGATAGTTTCCCCCCATCCAGGCTCCTGTAAGATAAGAAGCCTACTTAACACTTGAATGCTAGGAGCTTCAAAGACTTCGAGAGGAAACACAGCCAGCAGGGGGGGGTGCTTCGTCTATCTGTACCTGACCATTTGTCCCATAGGACTAGTTTCTTTGTCTGTCACAAGCATGGAGGCATAAGATATAGAAACATGAATAGTACACGCATGTTGCGTGGGATGGGCCAATAAAAAAAATATCACGGCGTCCCGGAGCCATTGCGCACACAAGCCTCCGCGGTAGACGTTTGTACGTGCTCTGGAAGCCAAGATATAGCGCGGAGCCATTCCTGAGGACCGTATGGTATCATAATTGATATCAAAAGGTCGGTTACGGCGGCCCGAATCCATGGGAACCCCTGGGGGTATCATGAGACCATCCCAGAAGAAGTTATTGGGTTCCATAGAATTTGGGCTTCTGATCGAAGTTAGACCTGAGGGTGGAGACTGAGCCAGCTGACCTCACCAGCAGTGGGCGGGACGGGGCAGGTAAGATAGCAGGACAGACAAGAGACAAGGCAGTTTTTGACCCAAGAGTGGTGTGCTGAACATCTGAGCACCAGCTGAGGCCACCAAGGGGAGGAGCAGTTTGACCATGCGGTGGTAGGCCTCAGCCTGTAACAAAGAACCGTGCCTGCGACCGCAGAATCCTCTCCCTGCGTCACAAGAAAATCAAGAAACCGGTAACTGATATGCTGTGGTGATTCTGTGTGTTGTATTCCATTGTTGTATAGTTTAGCCTGACCTTATACCTGTGTATATTTAGTTGTATATCGTGTATCTGGTGTATTATTATAATCAATTACCTCAAGTAATTGTGGGCCTGCCTTTTATTCTGCATAACGAACGCACGTCCGTGGGAGCTCGGCTCAAGCCAAAAACGCTACCCAGGGTTGGTTCCTGACCCGATATAGGCCCATTCACGGACTGGGCGTATATCTAAAATAGGGACTGGTGGCAGCATACCAACTGGGGATTGGGGAAGGCTGGTAGTGACGGTCGGAGGTTCAGATATATATATTCCTGGCGCGGCCAAGGAAGATATATATACCGCCCTCACTACAGAGGGCCCCGATACCCAGTAGGTTACAGGACAGTCTCCCTGGCGACCGCTTATCCTAGGTGCAGTTCCTTGACTGACCTGAGGCTAAGAGGGCGCTAGCGAGTTGTGCGGTGTAGTGACGTTACGGTTTAGTGACGTTGAAGGGATAACACACTACCGTGTTCCCTGCGCTGGTTGCAGCTTCCTGGCACTACTTTCTCTAGGTGCAGTACCTTGACTGACCTGAGAGGTAAGGGGGCGCCAGAGAGCTGCACCCACCGGCCGGCTTTCATCACATTGGTGGCAGAGCGGTGGGATTGCAGAATAATAGTGTTGTGGGACCCCTACTCCCAGGCACTAAAGACTGCCAGTGGTAACTTCCACTGCTGGAGTCTTAAGGTCAGCCCAACATTAGACGGTCAGGCTAAAAGTATAACAAGGTGTGTGCAAACTCAGGGTTGCAGCGGTGTCGGTTACCAAGATGGCAGACGGCACCAGGAGCAAGACCCTGCAGGAGGCTAATGCTACGGTCCGTGTGGCAGGAGGGGAGGACATTGTTACTCATGGCGAGGAGGAGTCCAGCCCGGGCACCTCAGGGAGCCAGTCCCCAGTATACGGTCCCGCAGTGGGCTGCCCACCACCTACCCAGCCCAGCCTGTCCAGATCACAAGCCCTTTTACAAGCGGCTATGGCAAGTCTCCAGTCTCATGGCGATGCCGTCTACAAAACCCTCCTGGCAGCATCAGAGAAGGCAGCGGAGGAGGAGCGCGAAGCTGCAGAGCGCCGGGAGGCTGCGGAGCGTGAAGCTGCAGAGCGCCGGGAGGCTGCGGAGCGTGCAGAGCGAGCTGCGGAGCGCCAGCACCAACTGGACCTGGCCCAGCGGGGGCTTCCGCTAGAGCAACCAACCCATCAGGAGACCAAGTCGTCCAAAGTCCGAGCTGAGGACTTCCCTCTACTGGAGAAGGATGGGGACCTGGACTCCTTTCTGGTGGCATTTGAACGGACCTGTCTTCAGCACCATCTGGCCCGGGATCAGTGGGCCAGATACCTGACCCCCCGTTTGAGGGGTAAGTCCCTGGATGCCTTGGGGGACTTACCTGCCGGGGAGGTACAGAACTACGACTGCATCAAGCGGGCCCTGATCCGGCAGTACAACCTCACTCCCGAGTCGTACCGCCAGAAGTTCCGGAGCCTGCTGCGTGGCCCCAAGGACACCTGGACCGATCATATGCGGGCGCTGTTGAGAGCCGCAGAGCACTGGACCTCGGGTCTAGCGCTTACTACCCGCCAGGAGGTCCAGGAACTGTTCGTCACGGAGCAGTTCTTGTGGAACTGCCCAGAGGACCTCCGACAGTTCCTCCGTGACCGAAAACCAACAGGGGCTTCTGCTACAGCCGCCCTGGCAGACGAGTATGCCAATAACAGGGCGCCTGAGCTGAAGAAGTCTGCCAGCAGCACCTGGAGAGGGGGTAAGCCCAGTCATGCCCCTGTTTCCCCGGCCCCTAGAACACAAGGGGTGTATCCCCCTGTTGCCCTCTCCAGGCAAGGACCAGACGTAAGACGTTGTCATCTATGCAACAAACCAGGACACTTTAGGGCTGAGTGTCCCCAGCGCCAAAAGACCCCATCCCATTCCCAGAGAGCGCCCAATGTTTTGTGTGTGGGAGGGGGTGGTGGTAGGTCCCTGGACAACATCCAACCCGTCACCATAGGCCGTTCTGCGGTCATGGGACTGCGGGACACGGGCGCTGAACGAACACTGGTACGGCCTGAGGTGGTGTCCCCCCAGGACTTGGTACCAGGAAAGACTCTTTCCGTCTCCGGGGTTGGAGGCGTGGAGCCGGCACTTCCCGTTGCCATGGTGTATTTGGACTGGGGTGCCGGAAGGGGGATGCGGGAGGTGGGAGTAACGCCAAATATTCCCGCAAATGTTTTATTAGGGACCGACTTGGGGCGTCTAGTATCGCAGTATGTACCCTCTGAACCCCCAAGTTCGGCCCCCCAAGAGTGTATTGATTTGTCTGCTGCTAATGCCAACCATGTTGTATGTAGTGTGTGTCCTGCTGAGGAGGAGGGAGTGAAACCTGAGGGTAACACCTGCACAGACACAACACAAACAGGGTTAGTGAAAGCAGGTGGGGAGTGTGGGGATGCCCGCAGAGGTGCTCAGCCGGCGTGCCGTGACCTCTTGTCCTCCGGTGAGGGAGGGGGCGGGCAGGATTCTGTAGAGGGAAGCTCAGGGATGGAGAGGGGGGCAGCTACCGGCAGTGTAGGGCTCCCAGGGGTATCCAGGCTGCTGAGTATAGGCCCACTGCAGGGGGAGGAACAGGCCATGGGAGGTGGGGGTGTCCCAAGAGAGGAGCCGCCAGGTAAGACCCCAGGGCAGGAGTTCCCCACATCCGAGATGTCCAAAGGCCTAGGAAGCCTGCCTGATCGGGCGGCTTGGTCAGAAACAGAGGGGAAGCAGGCACTACCCACGGTCACAGCGGTCATAGCCGCTGTCACCAGGAGTGGGAGCGCCGGAGCCCAAGGAGCCTTGCAGAGGTCCGACGGCTTCCCCACTTCTGACCAAGTGTCTGCCGGGTCAGACAGCGGCCAGGTGACATGCCCGGAGGGGCTGACAGAGGATGTGGCAGTTTCGTCGATTCTGGCCACATCAAGTCAGGAATTTCAGGCTGCGTTGGAAGCAGACGACAGCCTGAAAGCTCTCAAGGAACAGGCGGCACAGCCTCCCATGGAGTCAGACTGCGAGCGGGTGGTCTGGGACCAGGGACGGCTGTACCGGGTAACGGTCCAGCAGGGTTCACCGGAGGCGTGGCCCAGGGACCGACAGTTAGTGGTACCCTATCCGTTCAGGGCGGAATTGTTGCGGATCGCACACGAGATTCCGATGGCCGGACACCTAGGGATCGCTAAAACCAAGGCCAGGATAGCTCAGCATTTCTACTGGCCTGGGATGGGAGCCGCGGTGGGTGCCTACTGCCGTTCGTGTGACACCTGTCAGAGGGTGGGGAAGGCGGGGCCGCGCCCCAAAGCCCCACTGGTAACTCTGCCAATCATCGAAGAGCCTTTCTCGAGGGTTGCTGTGGATCTTATTGGACCTCTGTCCACTCCCAGCCACTCCGGGAAATGCTTCATACTCACGGTAGTGGACTATGCCACCCGGTACCCGGAAGCGGTAGCTTTGTCGTCCATTCGGGCCGACAAGGTGGCTACCGCCTTACTGGAGATCTTCTCCAGAGTGGGTTTCCCCCAAGAAATGCTCACCGACCGAGGGACCCAGTTCATGTCGCGGCTGATGGAGTCCCTCTGTAAGCAAATGCAGGTGCAACATCTGGTGGCCAGCCCGTATCACCCACAGACTAATGGCCTGTGTGAGCGGTTCAATGGCACCTTAAAGCAGATGCTTAAGATGTTGGTCGACTCCCACGGGAGAGACTGGGAGCGTTACCTCCCACACCTCCTATTTGCTTACCGGGAGGTTCCGCAGGCCTCAACGGGGTTCTCCCCCTTTGAGCTCCTGTACGGGCGACGGGTACGGGGCCCCCTGGCTCTGGTGAAGGAAGCATGGGAAGGGGATTTGGCCACCCCCGAGGTGTCGGTCATCGAGTATGTCGTGCGCCACCGGGACAGGATGATGGCCTTGGCAAAGCTGGTGCAGGACAATATGGCCCAGGCCCAGGCCGACCAGAAGCGGTGGTACGACCAGAATGCTTGTGAGAGGACCTACCAGGTGGGTCAAAAGGTGTGGGTACTGGTCCCCGTACCACAGAACAAGCTTCAGGCAGCCTGGGAAGGTCCCTACTTCGTGCACCAGAAACTCAACGCCGTCACCTATCTGGTCACCCTGGATCACGCCCGTGGAAGGAGGAAGGCCTTCCACGTGAACATGATGAAGGCTCATCATGAGCGGGAAGCGACTGCCCACCCAGTGTGCAACCTTCCCGAGGAAGGAGAGGTAGAAACCCTCCTGGATCTGCTCACCCAAGCCAAGGCGGGTGGGTCCATCGAGGATGTGGGGGTTGGCCACCAGCTCACGGAGGACCAACGGTCCCAGCTGGGGACCACCCTGCACCCCTTCCGGGGGCTGTTCAGCAGCCTGCCCGGAAGGACTGAGATGGCTGTCCACGACGTGGACACTGGCGATCACCCGCCGATCCGGCGTTCAGCATATCGGGTCTCTTTCGAGGTGCAGGGAAACATGCGCCAAGAGATAGACGAGATGCTGAAGCTGGGGGTGATCCAGGCATCCAGCAGCGCGTGGGCCTCGCCTGTAGTCCTCGTACCAAAGAAGGACCGAACTACACGGTTCTGCGTGGACTACCGGGGGCTCAACGCTGTAACGGCCACCGATGCGTTCCCCATACCACGCATCGATGACCTGCTCGATCGGATGGCCGGGGCTAAGTACCTGACCATCATGGATCTGAGCCGGGGGTACTGGCAGATTCCTCTGACCCCCGCGGCAAGGGAACGCTCTGCCTTTATCACCCCTTTTGGACTGTACGAGTCCACAGTGATGCCATTCGGCATGAAGAATGCCCCTGCCACTTTTCAGCGGATGGTCAATACGCTGCTTGAGGGACTTGAAGGGTACGCGGCTGCGTACTTGGACGATATTGCAGTCTTCAGTCCCACTTGGGAGGATCACCTAGAGCACCTGCGGCAGGTGCTCGGTCGGATCCACCGGGCAGGCTTGACCATCAAGCCGGAAAAGTGCCAGCTGGGCATGAGTGAGGTCCTCTACCTGGGTCACCGGGTAGGCGGGGGGGTTCTGAAGCCAGAACCGGGGAAAGTGGATGCCATCGCATCCTGGCCCACTCCTAGGACCAAAAAGCAGGTGATGTCCTTCTTGGGGACCGCCGGGTACTATAGGAGGTTCGTCCCACACTATAGCACCCTGGCCAAGCCCCTGACGGACCTCACCAAGAAGAAGCTGCCCGTCGCAGTCGACTGGACAGTCGCCTGCGAGACAGCTTTCGGGGCACTCAAGGCCGCCCTAAGTAGCTCCCCTGTACTGCAAGCTGCCGACTTCGACCGGCCGTTTGTGGTACAGACCGACGCCAGTGACTTTGGCCTCGGTGCTGTGCTAAGTCAGGTCAACACGACAGGCCAGGAACATCCTGTCTTGTACCTGAGCAGGAAGCTACTGCCCCGGGAGGTGGCTTACTCCACGGTGGAAAAAGAATGCCTGGCAATTGTATGGGCCCTGCAGCGTCTGCAGCCCTACTTGTACGGGAGCCATTTCACCGTGGAGACGGACCACAACCCCCTCAGCTGGTTACACACGGTCTCTGGGTCGAATGGCAGGTTGCTACGCTGGAGCCTCGCTCTCCAGCAGTACCACTTCTCCATTCGCCACAGAAGAGGCCGTGACCACGGTAACGTTGACGGGTTATCCCGGCAAGGGGAGGGTGCAGAAGGACGCACGGGGGAACACAGGAATGTGCTACCCCCTCGCGCCCTCGTATAGGGGGAGGTGTGATGAACCTGTAGCCGCCATCTTGGTAATGATAAATCATATCCAGGGATGGCCACACTTCAGCAGCCCCCACCCTTGGGACCTTCTGTTAAAACGTCAACTAGATAGTTTCCCCCCATCCAGGCTCCTGTAAGATAAGAAGCCTACTTAACACTTGAATGCTAGGAGCTTCAAAGACTTCGAGAGGAAACACAGCCAGCAGGGGGGGGTGCTTCGTCTATCTGTACCTGACCATTTGTCCCATAGGACTAGTTTCTTTGTCTGTCACAAGCATGGAGGCATAAGATATAGAAACATGAATAGTACACGCATGTTGCGTGGGATGGGCCAATAAAAAAAATATCACGGCGTCCCGGAGCCATTGCGCACACAAGCCTCCGCGGTAGACGTTTGTACGTGCTCTGGAAGCCAAGATATAGCGCGGAGCCATTCCTGAGGACCGTATGGTATCATAATTGATATCAAAAGGTCGGTTACGGCGGCCCGAATCCATGGGAACCCCTGGGGGTATCATGAGACCATCCCAGAAGAAGTTATTGGGTTCCATAGAATTTGGGCTTCTGATCGAAGTTAGACCTGAGGGTGGAGACTGAGCCAGCTGACCTCACCAGCAGTGGGCGGGACGGGGCAGGTAAGATAGCAGGACAGACAAGAGACAAGGCAGTTTTTGACCCAAGAGTGGTGTGCTGAACATCTGAGCACCAGCTGAGGCCACCAAGGGGAGGAGCAGTTTGACCATGCGGTGGTAGGCCTCAGCCTGTAACAAAGAACCGTGCCTGCGACCGCAGAATCCTCTCCCTGCGTCACAAGAAAATCAAGAAACCGGTAACTGATATGCTGTGGTGATTCTGTGTGTTGTATTCCATTGTTGTATAGTTTAGCCTGACCTTATACCTGTGTATATTTAGTTGTATATCGTGTATCTGGTGTATTATTATAATCAATTACCTCAAGTAATTGTGGGCCTGCCTTTTATTCTGCATAACGAACGCACGTCCGTGGGAGCTCGGCTCAAGCCAAAAACGCTACCCAGGGTTGGTTCCTGACCCGATATAGGCCCATTCACGGACTGGGCGTATATCTAAAATAGGGACTGGTGGCAGCATACCAACTGGGGATTGGGGAAGGCTGGTAGTGACGGTCGGAGGTTCAGATATATATATTCCTGGCGCGGCCAAGGAAGATATATATACCGCCCTCACTACAGAGGGCCCCGATACCCAGTAGGTTACAGGACAGTCTCCCTGGCGACCGCTTATCCTAGGTGCAGTTCCTTGACTGACCTGAGGCTAAGAGGGCGCTAGCGAGTTGTGCGGTGTAGTGACGTTACGGTTTAGTGACGTTGAAGGGACAACACACTACCGTGTTCCCTGCGCTGGTTGCAGCTTCCTGGCACTACTTTCTCTAGGTGCAGTACCTTGACTGACCTGAGAGGTAAGGGGGCGCCAGAGCTGCACCCACCGGCCGGCTTTCATCACAGACTCTTTGCAGCCCAAGACCTCCTAAAAATGCAAAATTGCACCCGCTTTGGGAAGTAGAAATGGGGCCCCCTTAAGCCCCTGGGTTTTTCTTACAGCAGGTCATTTACCCACACTGACATTTAACCTTCTTTTTTTCTCCCCCTTCTATTGTCTGTCTATTTGATGTTTCTTCTTTTTTTTGCTATATATTTGGAATAAGGTATTTTAAAGACCTAGTTATTTTTCTTAAGAAATGTTTAGTATTTTTGTCACTGATATTGGAATGTTAAATTCTTTGAAGTTTAGCTCCTGTTAAATATGAAAAACTTCCAAGAAAAAAAAATACAATAGTGGATTTTTGTTTAATAATTGTAACATTTCTAGAGTTGATCGTACAGGCCAGTCTCCATCTGTGCGTTGATTTGCTCGGCTTTATGAAATCCGTACTGACCTTACTGACTTCACTCCCACATCTCATCTTCCTAATATAAGACAGATTGCTTACTTCATGTTCTTCTGCAGTAGCCGCCGGATGAAGTCCTTAGCAGAGTCAGATAATACAGCGTCCGTTTCTTCATCAAATTCCCAGCTCCCGGAGGTAATGTTCCGCAATGTCTCCATGTCATTCTCGCCTTGGAAAGGAGAATCTCCACTCAAGCTAAAAAGTTAATAAAAAAAATAAAATTAATATTTATTATATATATATATATTATATATATATATATATAGAGATATATATATAGATATATATATAGAGATATATATATATATAGAGATATATATATATATAGAGATATATATATATAGATATATATATAGAGATATATATATATAGAGATATATATAGAGATAGAGATATAGAGATATATATATAGAGATATATATATATAGAGATATATATAGATAGAGATATAGAGAGAGATATAGAGATATATATAGAGAGATATATATATATATATATATATATATATATATATATATATATATATATATATATATATATATATATATATATATATATATATATATATATATACACACACACACATTTTTTATAGGTCATTTCTGCAACCAGCATTCACAGCAGTCAAAGGAGAATGGTCTAAAGAGAACGATTCCGCAGAATAACTTACAGGATGTAGCAGATTACTCCGAGGCTCCACATATCAGTGGTGAACCCAACTGGTTCGAATGCAATAACTTCAGGAGCCACAAACTCTGCTGTGCCCTGCAGCACCTTCAATGGCACCCCAGGTTCTAAAAATACAAAAAAAAAAATATTATCACAACATCCGGATCCAGACATTACAGGTGCTGCTGTTGGAAATGGACAGTATCATAAGGGATTAACAGCAATTTTGCCCTAGTTTAGAGGCACATACCGACTATGTAACACAACCAGCATCCACAGTGCATGGAGCAGGCTCATCTCCTGTGCCTGCTCTATACACAGACACCTGACACAGGACACAACAGTACATCCTATTTCAGGAAGGGGATTAACATTGCAGTGGATTTCAAACGCACAGAAATGTCAATTTATGCCGCAGGATTTTTGGCATTGCAAATTAAGAAATTTTTGACAAGTTTGCAGCATTTTTTGCAGTGGATACGCTCCTTTTATATATACACCCTTTAGTCTATTAGTCTGCCGCTTGGGAAAAAAAAATATATACAAAACCTGTACATAAAAGGAATCTGCATGGTAAGCTTGAGTAAATGTAGGTACATGTTGCCTATCCTAGCGATCCTGGGGACTGACCATTACAGCCTCTTATACTGCAAATAGCTTCTTCAGAAGGAAGATTATTCTCTCAGATCTCTGATGCCATCTATTGGGTGTAACAATCCTAAAAGTCATTAATCGAACCTTTAACAAGCCCTGCCACACGAGTTTGGATAAAAAGCCAAACCAGAAACTATTTGCAGACACGTGTTTTGGGGTGTTGCCCCTCCTCAGTGAAAAACAGGAGATCCGATTTGGCTGCATGAGAGGCCTCTTACTGAGGCTCTGGGGGAAAGTTTCTCCTTGTGGATAGTGACATGTCAGTGTAAGGAGACAAAAGCCAAAATGCTCCTCTGACAAATGAAATAATGATCCTCTGGAAAATAAATATGCAAAGCTTCTTATACTACAACTCCCAGCATTTTTTAGGCAGTCCTCATATTTAACAGTTATACATGATCAGAAACAGTTTATGAGCGACTTCCTCAATGGCTGTGAATATATCTGCACTGGCGGGCATAGCAGAATTACGCAGTTCTGATCTTACAGATAGGTTCACTAGAAAAGTGACTGCAATATGCTTCCTATGTGCCATGCTGATTTCTTCCCTAGGTGAACAATTTCTCACCTAGCTTCCTGGCCAGGCCAAAGTCAATGATTTTGACTTGTGCGTTGACTTTGCTGACGCAGACAATGTTTTCAGGTTTGAGGTCCAGGTGGACTATGCCCTGCTGGTGCATGTATCCCACCCCACCGAGAATCTGTGACATATATTCAATACTTGTTATCTCCGTGTGCTCAAAATCATCCGCTACAATCCTCTCGAACAGCTCGCCACCTGCGATACTGAGAGACAGAAAGCAGTTAAAAACAAGAATAGATATCAATGAAAGGAAGGAGCGATGTGACCGAACTTACTACTCAAGCACCAGGATCACCCAGCCAGGTTCCTGGAAAGCTGCCACACAGTGCACCAGGCGAGGGTGGTGGAGCTTATTCATCAACTCAACCTCTGCCCGAGCATTTGCTATATCTTTCTGCATCCGTGCCTTAGAGAACTTCCCAGCCCGGATTTTGCCATTTGCCTTTTCTTGCAGCTTGTAAACTTGGCCGAATTTTCCCCTAAAATAAAATTCATATTAAATCATGATTGAGTATTGTGCAATCAAGTTTTGCAGCTCAGTTACCTGTAATTAGAGTTTCTACTCGAGATAAGGCCAATAGATGGAACAAGATAAGTGTCCTCAGATCACTGCAAGTTCACTTGCTTAGGATGGTGACCTTTGTACCCCCCCCCCTTAAGTGACATCCCACTTGTAAAATAGGAATTACAATGAAAATCCATAGGATATCAAAGATAAATGTTCTTCTGGTCTCCACTTACATTCCTAGCTTCTCCAGCCTAACATAAAGATTATCCACCCGATCAGTGGTGTTTATTGAGACTACTGTGTATTCAGTGGGTTCCTCACACTCGTGATCTCCATCTGTGAAGAAATGTTGCATGGAGATCAGTACAATGAGGAGTTTGTAAGAGTGGATTTACAAAATGCAGATCGATTGCAGAAATTTCCTCGACTAGCTTATACATCTGGATGAGGCTTTCAGAAATCCATGCACATGCTGCAGAGGAAAGAAAAAACAGCCAGAAAATCCACTATGGCTGCAAAATTTGCATAACCCCCTTTTGCATCCATGGTTCTGCGGTGGCGTAAATTGGAGATTTTTCATTGGGACCCACAAACTTCAAAAACTATAAATACCACAGATGTCTAATATTATTGGTCATTGCTTGCTGGTTAAAAGGGAACTTTGTCCCATTCAAAGCTCCAGGCCGCGGCTGTGACCACAAATCTTGCATCCTTGTGGTTCTGTATGTGGTCTAAGGTTGGACTTTAATCTGAGCTGCAATAACAGAACAAGCCTATGGCCAAAATGGGGTGCTGTTTATGAAGGAAGCAGTCTTGTTTTTCTAATTTTATGCACCAAAGAAATTGAAAGAACTGGCTTCTCTCCTGGGTCTATTGCCACTAGCGTTGCCCTCAATCATTGCCTTTTTGTAATCAACTGGTAGTCAATTCTCGCCCTGAGTATTTCATACTAGTAGAGCAACCTCTATGTCTTACCTCCGCAAGAAGCCATGATAACAGCGTCAGACTCCGCACCAGCTTCACTTACTCCATACATGTTGGCAGCTCTCACTCGAAACTGGTATCGTTCTCCAGGCACTAGTCCTTCCACAACATGATAAGAGGTGCTGGTACAGGTGTCTGTCAGTATCCGCCAGCGGACCTCTCCAACCTGCTTTACTTCTATACTGTATTTTAGAACCGCACTTCCACCATCATAGCTTGGCCCCGACCAGGAGAGCGTGAGAGAGGATTGCTGCAAAGCGGAGATGAGGGGCTTCCCTGAGGGTGGAGATGGGTGATCTACAAAAGAGAAAATAGAAAAAAAAGGATTCTTGTTAAACACATTGAAATGAACAACATTAAAGGCCATTTCGAGCAAACCAGAAAGTCCACAAAAGTTAGATAGATGTCTCACTTTTGGGAGTCCCATTACTGAAAATGTGGGGTCCAAGCTCCATTCTTGGCCAGAGAACAGGACATGTATGTGCTCCATCACCAGAGAGATGGATAGTAGTGTCTGAAACAACCATGTGATCTTACTTTTCTATTCCTTTAACCTGTAACTTAAAATGGGACCACCGAAAACAGCCGAATGGATGTAGTGGGGAAAATGCACTCCAGTCAAAAATGGAGCATCGGGGGCCAATGTTTTGTACTTCATAAGTTTCTGATGCGTAGACATCTGTTGAATTATTCTTACATTTTTTTTTATTGAAAAGGGGCTAAAATGAAAAAGTCTAGTCATTATGTGACTGCAGAATTGTGACAGTGTGTAATGTGAACAATGTCATGATTCCCCTGTATTCTCCTTGTGGATGGGAGGCCTACCTAAACACATGTGCAGATTAGACTCAAGTGCTTCTCTCAATAAAAAAAGAAGCTGGATGAGACCAAACGGCACTTGACCACAGTGTACTAATGGCATATATGTAGCTACGTGCCCTCCCACCCAGACGGGGAATACAGGGGAATCATGACAATGTGCGTATCACACACGGTCACGATTCGGCACTCTATGGCTACAGACTTTTTATTTCAGCCTGGACATATTATATGACCATATGATTAAAAACCTATACACATACTCTACATGGACAAAACTACTACATGGACCATTTTCCTACTCCTATGGCATTAATACCAATTTGGTCCCCACTTTGCAGCTCTAATAAGCTTCCACTTTTCTAGATAAATGAGCAAAAATTCCCACAGACACTTTGAGAAGGCTGTCAACAATATTTTTCAGAAGTGCATTTGTGAGGTCAGACACTTTTGGGAAGATGGTCAAGCTCACAATCTCAGTTTAAGTTCATCTCAAAAGGTGTTGGATGGGGTTGAGGTCAACACTCTGTGCTGCCAATCAAGTTCTTTAACCCCTTTACCTCCGAGGGTGGTTTGCATGTTAATGACCAGGCCAATTTTTACAATTCTGACCAGTAACTTTATGAGGTAATAACTCTGGAACGCTTCAACGGATCCCACTGATTCTCAGATTGTTTTTTCTTGACATATTGTACTTCATGACAGTGGTAAAATTTATTTTATATGACTGGTGTTTGTGAAAAAAACGGAAATTTGGTAAAAATTTTGCAATTTTCAAACTTTGAATTTTCATGCCCTTAAATCGGAGAGATAGGTCACACAAAATAAAATTTCCCATATGTCTACTTTACATCAGCACAATTTTGGAACCAAAATTTTTTTTGTTTTGTTTGGAAGTTATAAAGGGTTAAAAGTTGACCAGCGATTTCTCATTTTTCCAACAAAATTTACAAAACCAATGTTTTTTTTTTTTTTTTTTTTTTTTAGGGACCACATCACATTTGAAGTGACTTTGAGGGGCTTTCATGACAGAAAATACCCAAAAGTGACACCATTCTAAAAACTGCACCCCTCAAGGTGCTCAAAACCACATTCAAGAACTTTATTAACCCTTCAGGTGCTTCATTTTTTTTTTCTTCCACATTCCAAAAATTCCTGTGAACATTTATTTATTTATTTTTTTCACAAAAATGTTGTTACTTTAGACCCCAATTTTTTATTTTTGCAATGGTACCAGGAAAAAATGGACCCCAAAATTTGTTGTGCAATTTCTCCTGAGCACGCCAATACCCCATATGTGGGAGAAAACCACTGTTTGGGCGCACGGCAGGGTTGAAAGGGAAGGAGAGCCATTTGACTTTTTGAATGTAAAATTTGCTTGAATAATTAACGGACGCAATGTTGCGTTTGAAGAGCCCCTGATGTGCCTAAACAGTGAAAACCCCCCACAAGTGACACCATTTTGGAAACTAGACCTCTCAGGAAACTTTTCTAGATGTGTGGTGAGCACCCTGAACCCCCCCAGGTGCTTCACAGAAGTTTATAACATGGAGCCGTGAAAATAAAAGAATCAAACTTTTTCCACAAAAATTATGTTTTAGCCCCAATTTTTTTATTTTCACAATGGTAACAGGGGAAAATGGACCCCAAAAACTTGTGAAATTTCTCCTGAGTACGCCGATACCCCATATGTGGGGAAAATACACTGTTTGGGTGCACGGCAGGGTTCAGAAGGGAAGGAGCACTGTGACTTTTTGAATGCAAAATTGGCTGGAATCGAGAGCGGACGCCATGTCATGTTTGGAGAGCCCCTTATGCGCCTAAATAGTGGAAACCCCCCCACAAGTGACCCCGTTTTGAAAACTAGACCCATCAAGGATTTTATCAAGGGGTATAGTGAACATTTTGAACCCAGAGGTACGACACAGAATTTGATAATATTAGGTCATCATGTTGAATAAGTTGTCATTAGTCTTGAGTGCAAGTGCTCGCTACTCGAGTTTGCATCGGGTACTCGAGTATGCATCATGTATCGCGGCTGCCCAAGTGACATGCTCGAGTCCCCACCCCGCATGTTTCACAGTTGTTAGACACCCCAAAAAAAAAAAATCCCACACATACGAGGATTGCTCATGCATGGCAAGCAATTCCAGTGAGGTTTTTATGGCCGCAAAGCATATGGGGCAGAGACTCGAGCACCTACAATACTCTGTGCATACCTAAGCATCCGATGCAAACTCAAGTAGCGAGCACTTGCACTCAACACTAGTCGCCATATTGTCATCATTTTGTTTTCTTTACTTTTGAAAAAATCCCAACCCCATCCCTAGAGTTTATTTTTTACGCCGTTCCTCGTGCGGTGTAAGTGATTAGACGACTTTATTCTTCGGGTCGGTGCGATTACAGCGATGCCATGTTCATATCGGGTTTTTCTGATTGACAGCTGTCACACACTAAAAGACTCTTTTTTTTTTGCAAAGACTAGTTTTTGCATCGCCATATTTTGAGAGCTATAATTTTTCCATACTTCGACCGACAGTCATGGGACGGCTTGTTTTTTGTGGGACGAGTTGACGTTTTTATTGGTACCATTTTCAGGCATGTGACATTGCTTTCTATTCTGAATTTTGGGAGGCAGAATAAACAAAAACCAACAATTCAGGAACTGTTGTTTTGGGTTATATTTTATGCCGTTCTGTGTGTGGTAAAATTGATAAGGTAGCTTTATTCTTCGGGTCAGTACATTTACAGTGGTATCACATTCATCTAGTTTTTTTTGTGTTTTGGCGCTTTTACACAATAAAAGCTATTCTATAAAAAAAATTATAATTTTTTGCATTGTTTTATTCTGAGAGCTATACCTTTTTTATTTTTCGGCTGATGGAGCTATATGGCGGCTTTTTTTTCCGGGACAAGAATGTTTTCATTTTTATTTACATTCGTCTTTTTGATCACGTTTTATTCCATTTTTTGTTTGGCGGTATGACTATAAAATATTGTTTTTGGCTTCGTTTTTCATTTATTTTTTTTTACCGTATTCAATAAAGGGTTTAACTAGTGGGACATTATTATAGGTCAGGTCGTTCCGGACTCGGCAATACCAGATATGTATACTTTTATTGTTTTTTTTTTTTTTTCAGAATAATATTTATTCATGGGTACAATATATTCTTATTTTTGGGGGATATTTTTTTTATATATATTTTTACATTTTATTCCCCACTTTCTGATACTTTAACTTTTACACTTTGTCCCACTATGGGACTTTCATTTTTTCACCCAGATCGCTTGCATAGCATAGAAATGCTGCAGCAGCATCTCTATACTATGCAGGCTGCAGCCCTGTGCACACAAGTTAGACCGCGCACTGAGCACGGTCTACCTAACATCCTGCAGTCTGGTGACCCGGATGTCGTCATGACGACATCGGGTCACCATGACAACCACCGGGACCCCGCACAAACAGCGCGGGATGCCAGAGAAGAGTTAAATAAGCAGCGCTTACCTCCCCGGAATGCTGTGATAGACTTCGATCACAGGATTTTGGGGGTTAATGTGCCGGGAGCGGTGCTGGCCCGCTCCTGGCACATAGCTGACACCCGGCGGCAATCGCCTCACGCGGCTTGTGTGCGGACGCGATCACATTCTGCGTAATAGTACGTCCCTGGCCCACTGGGCCCAGGGCACAAGGATGTACTATTACCACAAATGTCAGAAAGGGGTTAACAATAAGCTTCCTCAACCATTCTTTTATGGATCTTGTTTTGTGCACTGGGCATAATCATGGGGGAACCAAAAAGTTGCTTCCAACTTTGCGAGAATAGTTTGGGGAAGGCCCAATTGGCCAAAATGTCTTGAATGCTGATGTATTAAAGAGGTTGTCCACTACTTTATCATTGATGACTTATCATGAGGATAGGTCATCAATGTCTGATCTGTCGGCTTCTGACACCCCCCACCGATCAGCTGTCCTCTGCATCGCCGGCCAGAAATAGTCAATTGCGGAGCTGTGCCGTCTTCTGATAGTGCCTTGGCTGGGTACTGTATATCTGCCTCCTATTGATTTGAATAGGAGGTGGTAGTGTTGTACCCGACAGCGGCTACTTTCAGAAGACAGCAAAGCTCCACATTTGAGCATTATTAGCCAGCAGCCGTTGACACCGGGAACTTTATATCGGCAGGGGTGCCGGACTCCGACTGATCAGACAATGATGACCTAACCTAAGGGTAGGTCATCAATGATAAAGTGGTTGTCCACTACTTTAAGATTTTCCTTAACTAAAACTAAGGGTCTAGGTCAATCCCTAAAAAACAAACCTATAGCATTATTCCCTCATTAAATTTTACAGCTGGCACAAATCAGATAGGCAAGTAACATTCTCCTGGCATTCACCAAACCCAGACTTGTACACCAGACGACTGTCAGATACAAAAGTGTGATTCCACAAAATATTTTCTTTTACGACTTTGGAGTGCAGTGGCGGTTCTTTACATCACTTTATCTGACACTTGGCATTGTGCTTCAATATTCAGCAGTACATCTGTGAATTCATGATACCATAAATAAAATGTAACTCCCAACTCCAGCAGCACTTATTCAACTCCACATAACGACACAGATATTGATGAAAAATCTTACTTTTCAAAAAGGGATGGACTCATTTATGCTGAGCACTGTACACACACACACACAGTTTTGTGTACAACTCCATAGTAATTTGTCATACAGTGCATAAATAATTAAAGCAATAGACAACAACCTGGAGGAATGTGAAGAGGTGGAGATACATCATCAGTCTGCAGAGGAGGACACATCAAAGCAAACCATGGTGGTGAGATAGTCAAAGAATGATGCAATGAAGTAATTTATAAGTGCACTGTAATTTCTTTGAAATATATCAACCAGCCCAACCATAAGGCTATGTGCCCACGATGCAGAAATGCTCCGGATTTTTCCTGAGCATTTCTGCATCTCCCTGGCAGAAAAAAACGCATGCGGATTGTACATGCGTTTTTTCTGCCATTATTATACTTACCTTCTGATGGCCCCCGGAGTCTTGATTCGATGCGTCTCGGCTTGCCGTCAGCTCGCGGTACACTGAAGGACCTGCCGTCACATGACTAAATGACGTCAGTGCAGGTTCCTGAGTCCACCGCGATCTGCCGGCAAGCCAAGACAAGCATGCCGGTTTACAGGTTCTATGGTACCCGGGTCCAGAGGAGAGTCTCTTCTCCAGACCCGGGTACCATCTAGATCCAGTGATGCAGATTCCATGCGTTCCAATGCAAGTCAATGGCGGCGAAAACGCAGCACTTCTGCAAAATAATTGGCAGTGCTGCGTTTTTTTCCACAATAATAATCCGCAGCATGTGCACATGCGTATTATCATTGGGGAACATGGCAGGCCTTCTACCAAGCGTTTTAAGCGTTTCTGCAGCGGAATTGCCGCTGCGGAAACGCTTAAACGCATCATGGGCACACAGTCTTAATCACACTTTCGCACATGGCATTTAGGTAGAGAGTGACTTCTACCCAAAAGCCATAACACCCCCCCCCCCCAATTACATTTTAGGTTATCCTAGGATCCATTGCATGGTCAAAATAAAGTAGCTTGCTGCACTAAACATCCTAGAACGCAAAGCCCGAAATGCGTTGAGAGAAGAGCAAGATTACATTCTGTGACTGTTACATTGAACTTTAAAGAAGCACTCCTCCCAAAGTTTTTATCCTCTTAATATATTGCAATCATATTATACAGCATTGTGTACTTACAATTACTCATTTTGCCTCTCTACCCAGTTATTTCTTCTTTTCTCTGCTCTATGTAGAAACAGGAAGTGTTTTGTGCCATGCCGAAATCATTCCCCTCTTCAGTTCCTGACCAAGATGCTCCCCATCTCCCCTGCCATTGACTTGTGCTGTGACTAATGAGTCACACAGGCAAAATTGTTCTCCTTTTGCTACATAGAGCTTAGAAGGATTCAGCTAGACAGCTTTAATCATGTGATGTCATAGACCTAATGGAAAAGAGAAGAATTAACTGAGTAGAAAGGCAAAATGAGCAATTGTAAGTACACACTGCTATATAATATGATGATTGCAATATACTAAGAAGATAAAAACTTTGATGGGAGGAGTGCTCCTTTAAATAAGAAGGACATTTTCAAGGATCACTTCGTAAGTGCTGGACGCCTCCTCTCTTGTGGATTACATATTGTAATGGTAAATGGCTTCTTGATGTGCCAGTCATGAAACAGAAAAGTAGCAAAGGCTATACTATACGTTTCTTTTTATGGCAAGATATTAATTTACACATTTTAAATAGGGGGCAGAGTAACTTTAAATACATACAGGTTATATTATCCAATGAGCTGCCATAGACAATGCTGCCTTTTCTAGTGCAGAATTGACCCATGTCTTCCGATTCCACGCCCCATACTCACCCACAACAGCGAGGCTTGCGTGATGCTGGATGCTCCCGGTCTGGTCTTGCACGCACAGTGTGTAGTTCCCGCTGTCTTCCTCGCACACTTGTCTAATCACCAGGCAGCTCTCAGTCTCAGTCGTCCTTACAGAAATACGAGGGCTGTCAACAACCTCAAAAATTGAAAAAAGTAGAGTATTAGGAGAGGATAAGAAGATGAGGAAAACTGTGCAGATTCATCTATGAGTTTCCCTAATCTCGCTATACCCAATGTCCTGTGTGTATGTGAGAGGAAGGCAGATTAACACTTCACGCTGGTGTCATTTCCCTCGTAGTGTTCTTCACAATTTAGAAGTAAAGAACACTTATATGGCAATATATAGCATTGCTATTTTTTACTACGTTAAAATTACCAGCTCAATTAGTAGTATTCAAAGTCTATTTTTTTCTAAACAGAACATTTTAGAAAAGAATTCTGAAAATCCTTCTCAGAAAGCCAATGGCATCTCTTATAGGGGATGTAAGAGAATAATAAGAAAAGGTCATCTCCTCCTACCTATCAGACATAATGCCACTCTTGTCTATGAACTATGAACCAATATGGTGGCTTAGCCTTATTAAAACTTAATGGAATAAAGCTGCATAACCACACTCAACCTATAGACTTGAGCCTTTTTTGATATCGCAGACCTGATTCTTCTCCATTATCCAGACACCACTGCCATCCCAAAGCTATTGGGTGGAGTGTTGTAATGAAGAACAATATTTGGGAAGAGCCTGTGTAGTCCTCTTGGGTGCAATCACCCATCCATGGTGTTCATAGAGAGATCAAACCACCCTTCGGTGGAACTACCCATTATTAGTGCTTCTGCTGGTGTTAAGGGAGCACCCTCCTTCTTGCCTAGGGGGTGATCAGACAAAGAGTGGGACAGGATAGCATGGATGGCTCAGCTGTTATAGGGATGCCGCCTCTGGGACCACTTTCTCTACTATCATTTGGGGGATAATGAGAGACAGGCTGTTGATACATGGAAGGGAGGGCACTGGCATTAGTTTAGGGATGGTAGTGGCATCCAAATAGTGGAAAAGCACCAGGACCCTTTTTTCTAATCTCCTGTAAACCTTCAAAGCTCAGTCCCAGTTCAGAAGCCAAAATTGGACCCACAACCAAATCGACAGAACAATTTGCCACTGTATAAATATTACACCACGACATTCAAATGTGGCGCCCCTACGGGTCCAGTCGCCACAGAGGTACTGCATCTCAGCCAGAGGTGTGGTACCACACTCTCGGGTAAGGAGGGAGCACTACCCGGGACCCACACACCCACATCCAACACCACATCACTCCAGTAGGGAAGGGCAAGATTGCTCCTGAGGGAGAGCACAGTCCTTGTCCCTGTCTGGAGGAGGGAACTAGGTAGAGGAGGTGGGTGGAGGAAGTAGTTTAGGGGAGCACACAAGGAAGGACTGAAGGTAGAGGGGACCACGTAGAGTGACAGTGACGTGGGTCACATGACAGACAGTATAAAAAGACAGGTAGAAACATCTAGAAGCGCCCAGTGAGTGAGGACTGTTGAGGAGTAGGGTCCAGACAGAGTGAGGGCTCAGTCAGAGGGGCCCAGTAGGAGAGAGTGACAAGAGGAGCGATGGAGTCAGAGAAGGGCTCCTAGGGGCACGGGAAGTGCGGAGTCCACCTGTGTGCCCAAACTCACATCGACCGTAGTCGGGAGAAGGGATCAGGTCGCAGTAGGGGACCGGCCCAAGACTAGTGGAGGACTGCAAGACTCAGCTAGCAAACCGGAGGCTGCGGTATCTCTAAGTGCCGTAGCCAAAACACACAGATTCGCTGAAAAAGGTGGCCATATAGGACCAAGGGGACAGAGAGCACATCGTCCAACAAGGCCCGCGGCCACTAGCTCGTGACACTGAGGCGCAGGTCAGGATGGAGAGAGCCAGCGCAGAGAGCGACGACCCGGGAAAGGTACACAAGAAGGGGGTCCCGATCAAGTGCACCCAAGCTATCCGAGAGTTGGCTGGATCACTTCCCCGGAGGACACAGGACTCGGTGGGCTGTTATAACCTGCTGGCAGTTGTAACCTGGAACATCATAAGAACTGTGAGTAAAAACTTGAAGACTGCACCCCGCTGTGTCCTTGACTTAACTGCTGCCTTGCACTACACCAACAACAAAGCTACCTCTTTAACTGCCCTGGGGCCTAGCTCTACCCGTGGAGAGCTGAACCATCTCTGCTGTGTCACCAACGGCCCCAGTGGATCTGAACAGCAGCGGCGGCCACCTATAGCCGCATAACACGGGTGGCGTCACGAAAATTTATCCCCAAAACTTAATTCCCCTCTGCTATTGACCGCCTGGGGCCATGGACCGGGTCACACCACCGTGACTACCCTAAAAGAACCGACCGGCCCGGCGTCGAGTACTCCAAGGCCACAGGGGGCGCGTCACAAAGAACAAGCTACTGAATACACGTAGCTGCTGAAGGAAGATATGGAAGAAGGAGAAGCACATAGATATAACCAATTTTCTGACATTGAGATACAATGACTTTCAATTTCCAGCCTAACGACAATGTGTCTCCAGTGAGAAGCCATATAACATCCGCTCACACCCAGCTATAAATCACATATTCAGTTTTCCGTACCGGTTTCTTGTTCCGCACCCACGAAGCAGCCAGTGGGGGGGTTCCCTGGATTGAACAGCGCAATTCTGCCTGCTCCCCTTTCTTCACTTCTACATGGGAGAGAGCCTCCAGGATCCTTAAACTATCCCCTGTGAGGACATAGGCAGGTTATTTTTCACTACTTTTTACCACAATATTTTTGAAGGGGTGGTCCAAAATAGGGATTTAGGATGAAAATTCTATTTAATGACATAACCTAAGCTATTTTCAAATATACTTAAATAAAAAAAATTCCTATCCTTCAACTACACCAAGTGCTTTTCTTTTTTTCTCCACCCCCCCCCCCCCACTTGCTTTTGTAGTAACTGGCCGGCAACAGTGCGTATTCAGAATTAACGGTGTGCGGAGACCAGCTCCGCACACACAAGTGAAGTCACTTGCAGGAGGTGACGCTGGTCTCTGCACGCTAGGTATCCTTACAACGACAGCACACTGTTGCCGCCTCGTTACTACTGATCTGAGCCGGTGAGGGAGCGCACTGTCATTATGCACATCGCACAGTGAACATCGCGCAGGGTCAGCCTATGCCCCCTGATGACGCTTCTTTTGAGGATCCCATATTGCACTGGGATTCTCAAACAAAGTCAGCAAAAAGGAAGCAGGAGCCAGAAAAAAAAAAAAAGTGTAGTTAGGGAAGGATATTGAATCTTTAATTCAAGTATGTTAGAAAATAGTTTGATCATGGCATTAAATAGATAGGATATTTAGGATGAAAATTAATTTATATAAAATCGGGCCAACCCCTTAAGCTCCTTTTGTTTTACATGGCAACGCCAACATTATCTAAGCACAGCAGTATATGCTGTGGCAGGTCACGCCGTACGTTATTTAAATTAAAAAAAGATTATATAATTTAATATTAATATATATATATATATATATATATATATATATATATATATATATATATATATATATATATATATATATATATATATATATATATATATATATATATATATATATATATATATATATATATATATATAATTTTGACCCATACTCAGAGAATGAAATGCATTTGGATTTGCATCTCCTTAAAGGGTCTATTAAGGCATGTGGACTCTAATCTAGGAATGGCCATTTATTTGCATGGCTAGTATGCAATACTACCAAGTGAATTTCTGGGTTAAACTTTCCAGCGGTAATGGTCCCTTTAGCAATAAAGAATGTTAATAGTTACAGATTAGCAATTTGGAGGGAACAATCGGGGAAGAATATAAAGTGTTTGGGTTCATATGCATATGAAAAGGTGTGTGTGGAGCGGGAGAACTGCAGTTATACCTGAATCTCAATATTGTGAAGAACTGGCTACACTAAAGGGGCTGTCCACTTATAGACTTTGACAAAATATGAATACTGTATCCGATCAAAGCAGAATCAGCACAGTTTCTTTTGGGTTTGATAAAATGTCAATGCAGAAACAGTGCCGGTCCAGGAGGGGAGGTTTTTTTTAGCCTCCCTGGGCTCGTTATTATGGGGTTGTCCAGTAGTGCAGCATAATGTGTCACTTACTGGGCTGATTGATGTAGTTTTCATAATCTCATACTGAAAATCACTGTTTTATCACTAGAGGATTACTTGTTTTGTTGCCAGGTAGTCCAACCCCACACACACCACTGATTGGTAGCTTTCTGTGCATAGGCAGAAAGCTACCATTCAGTGGTGTTATACAGAGCTAAGCATTCAGAGAACTGCTAGATTTTCAGCAGATAAAATCTGTTTTATCAAAACAGTAACCAATAATATAAGTGATACATCACTGGAATCAGGGTCTCTGCACCTACATCATATTGCAAAGACCTAGTGAAGAATTCCCTTTAAAGCCCTTAAAAAAAATGTAAATCTATTAGAGGAGAACAGAACACTAGGTGGGAACTTACCGGATCTATGGGGCCTTCTCTTTGGAGAAACCGGCTCTATAAAACACAAAGTGTAATCTGAAATTAAGCTTAAAATTTACAGGAATGAGTATTAAACTAAGTAGCCAGAAAAAAAAAAACAACGTATATTTTTACCTGGCTTATTCATTAAATATAAGGCTCAGATAGAGTATGCACTCATCCCAACCTGTAGAGTATGCACTCATCCCAACCTGTAGAGTATGCACTCATCCCAACCTGTAGAGTATGCACTCATCCCAACCTGTAGAGTATGCACTCATCCCAACCTGTAGAGTATGCACTCATCCCAACCTGTAGAGTATGCACTCATCCCAACCTGTAGAGTATGCACTCATCCCAACCTGTAGAGTATGCACTCATCCCAACCTGTACATTGGGACATTTGAGTTTCCTCAGTATCTTTTTCCCCCTGTATTGGAGCAGGTGGGAAAGCCAAATTCCTGAACACATTTTTCAAGTGTATACCCAGTAAATGATGTGAAAGGAGCCCAAATTGTTAATAGCATAATCCGTGCTAGAATCCAGTGTCTTTCCCCCAGAATTTGTCCCTTGGAGCAGCCCTTATGAAGAGCATATTGTCTATGTACTTCGTTCCTCAACCCAAAGTACGGGTTACTTGTATTGTGTAAAAATCATTATTTCCATAGAGAGGACTGTCCTGTAGGCAAACGTAGGTTCAAAGTGGGCAGCACGGTGGTTCAGTGGTTAGTGCTTTGCAGCGCTGGGGTCCAGGGTTAAAGTGTCACCAAGGACAATATCTGCAAGGAGTTTGTATGTTCTCCCCGTGTTTGCGTGGGTTTTCTCCCTCATTCCAAAGACATACTGATTGGGGGCTCACAATCCAAGTTCCCTAAAGGGACAGTGCCGATCAGGTCTGTAAAGCGCTGTGGAATTAAATGACGCTATATAAATGAATGAAATAAAAATAAAGTAAAGCTTTTGGGCTTTAATGCTCTGTAAGACTTAAGACTGGCCCTACACATTAGATAGTCATCATTCGAACAAGCCCTCAACCTCACTCCTCTAACCCACACATGCATAACTGAGCATGTATACAGAAAAACTGACCAGCACATCCAGACTAGTATACAGGTACCAGCTAAGACCTAGTGAGTCCCAATAGGGTCAGCGCCGATATTGTCTGAAGCGCTGTGGAATTAATGGCACTATATAAAAGGGAGTAAAATAAATAAAATATTTGAGACAGACCAAAGGCTGAATTGGTTTTCGATTTCAGAGAAAAATCCACATCATAACCAGTGTCATTTTTGATGTGTGTACGTAGACTACTGTATACCCTACCTATAACTATTAAGCTAACAAATAAAGTTACACTGTAGTACTATAGCCTGAAAACATGAAATCATGAAATATGAAATTCATTAACGCTCTAGAAAATAGGAAAAAATGAAGATACTTGGCACATAATTTGGCCAATTCATGTATGCCCAGCAGCCAAATTATGTGCTAAATATCTTCATTTTTTCCTATTTTCTAGAGCAGTAATGAAATAAAAAATTTCATATATTTCATGTTTTCATGCTATAGCGCTACAGAGTGCTACTTCATTTGTTAGTGATGTATGGAGATGGCTACTGTTTGGAAGTGACTTGATATTTGTATAACCTACCATGTGCCATTCAGAATACTGGCATATTATTAGTGCCCACTTAGACGGATTGATATCAGCCTAACGAGCGCTGATCAACTGTATATAAAAATTGGATGGCGTTTGCTTACTGTTCTGTTACCATCAGTTTTCACCAGTCTGTGTAAACAGAACAATCATTAATATGATTTTTCTGTCTTCATACGGCATCATTTTGCTTGCAGCACATCCCCCTCCCCCCCCCCATTTACGCCGGGAGATCTGCTGCCGATGATGACTTATGACGGTATAAACAATCTCGCCACCTGAGGAATGAGCATTTTGTTGGTTGATTGGGTTTCACCAACATGTTTACACAGGCTGATAATTAGGAATGAGAAAAGAATGATCACTTACTGATTATCTGCATGTCGAAGCGTACCTTTATTCCTTTGTGAGAGAGGAGCCTTTAGCTTAGGTGGCTACCCCTCTACCCACCTAAGCTTAGTGACTCAACTTGGGTCTAATGACTTAGGTTATATTCCTGGACCTTTGAGTAACCAGGAAAGAGTCATTTGGTAAAAATCTATGTTCATTCACCCTATAATTGACAGACCACCTCATGAGGTTATCAAGAATGAAAAATCACCCAGAGGTTTCTATATTTCCATAATCAACTAGGGGCTCAATTCCTCATTGATCTACTGTACATTGAATGCCAATTCATAAGACAGATCTAGAGAACATTAGACGGAGAAACAGTCAACTTTATGCCACCAAGAACATTTTCCTATGATTTATGCTAAGCACAGAAATACCATTTCTCATACTACACACCTAACAAACTTTAGGCCATTATGACCAAAAAAAAGGGATTAGACTAAATTGAAGGCCAGTCATGGATGGTGGTGTCCCTCAATGTTAAAATTTATGGTTTACAAAACATCGATTTCAAGTGTCACAATTATTATTATAGCAATTTTAAAAAGGACCTTTTACCAGTTTTAGCATGTTAAAATTGGCCACAACATGGAATAGTGGTTGTAACAGGGATTAGTCTCCGGAGGCGTGTACTTTTTCCCTTTCATGAAGTTTACCAATCATAAGCAAGATGCATAATGTAGTGGAAAAAAAAAAAAGAACATGCCACCAGAAGGTGGAAAGACCAAGTCTTCTCCTGTGAGACATGTAATGACAATACAATATTGAACTTGATCCAGTCACAAAATTTAGGTAACCTCCCTGGTATATATTTTACTTTTACACATTTCTCTATAGCTAAATGTAAACATACAATAGACACCGCTATCATTTAAATACTCAGTGGAATAAAAAAAGAAACCTTAATCTCCTGTGAAACCAAGTGCAATGTTAGCAACTGACCAATATGATCAGATAACATCAAAGATGCCAAGAACAAGTTGGAATTTTTGCTTTCTGTTAATACAAACACCAGTGATCTACAAACAAATCAGTTACTGGGGTCAAAGTCCAAAAAGTTCAAAGTCCAAACAAAATGATGTCAGAACAGAACAAGTTGAGAAAGGAAACTTTAGAATGCGGAATATATGTAAAAAAAAAAAAAAAAAAGCACAAAATCAGACAACATGCCATCATTAATCCACGTTTGCAGAAGAAAGTACATTGTTTAAGCATAAGCTAACAACTTAAGATGCAAAAAGGCACAGGTTTAGCTGTAGTGCAATATTCTAGTGGTGAGGTCAATTCAAGCAGGTCATATGGAGGACCATTTGCCCCCAGTCTGACCTGCATTCTGATATTTTTTATTGTTGGGACATGCAAATTGCCTCTTCAGAGAGAAAGAAGACTTGAACTCTAGCGCCACCTATTGAAAGTAGCAATCCTAAAAGGCAATATCGATCCTTTAACGAGCCTTGCCACATGACAGGATAAAAGCAAAACCAGAATCTCCATTTGTAGACACGTGTTTTGGGGTGTCACCGCTCCTCAGCATCAAGCAAGAGATTTCATTTGGCTGTATGGAGAGGCCAATGACTGGGTTATAAGGTGGTCATTTCTCTCCTTGTAGAGAGCGAAATGCCCAACATGCCAGTGTAAGAAATGCTCCCCAGAGGAGCACTGCATGGCCTATAAGTCTCCTTACATGGCATGTCACTCTCCACAAGGAGAGAAGTTACCCCTTAATACTGGGATATACTGTCACTAGGCAAAGATCCAAAATGCATTTTTGTGCATGCATTTTCTTGTGCATTGTGTGTTTTTAGAGCACTTTTATGTGTTCTTTTGCACATGCTTTTTCAGTGCGTTTTTTTTTCCAGATTGTACTATGTATTTTTTCTCCTCTATTTTTTTGAATTACGGTACATATTTTGTTGTTTTCTCATGTTTTTTCTATGGATGTTTCCTCCTAGAGTTCCGATACCACTGGGGTGTGCTCATGATTGGATTCCATTACTATACCAAATTTCATTTAGATTAATTAGCCCACTCCTGTGTTAAATTATAACCAAAAGGTGTACAAAAAAAGGGGAATACTATTCCATTAAAAACACCAAGGGCACTTGATGCCAGAAACACATTGGTACTATGGAATTTTCATGGGATTGGCATTACCAGTGTTAAACATTTTGGAATAAAGCATTGAAGACATTTTAAATATACATTCCTTAAAACTGACCAGCATTGGATTTGCAAGGTGCGCCAGGACAGTGGTGAGATTCCAAACCCCACTGGCCAACTATTTTTAACCCATGGTTTTTCTTGCTACTTTGTTGTACAACAGGCACATGGAAGTTATAGGCACATGCATCAAGTTAAGCCTGAAGCTGGTGCACGCAATTCAGATGCTGCTGGGACCTATGGAATGGTAAAAGAGGAAAAGAACCAATCAGCGCCGACATTGTGTAACACAGAAGCACTGCGGCGATCCCGGTGCCCTGTCCTTTGTTCACTGACTGCGCCATCAGCCTCATCTTACATATAATAAGGAGAAGTTTTCAGCAGCAGTTGCAATTGTGCAGGTTGGAAGCCTCATAGCCACCATGGCTCGTTTAGCATCTGTTAAGAGTATGTTCTGCATTCTCAACTCTAGAGAACATTTTGTATTCTTGGAGGTGTAATGTTTACACCACACACTATCCTGTGACCCGACATAGGAAACAATTATCAACATTGTAGAAAACATTGCTTAATAAGAGCTCAGCTAAAGTCGGCCAAAGAGGAGTTATTTGAGGCATTTACTCTTGCATGTGCCCAAAAAGGCGGATTTTGACCATTTTCTTCGATCAGCCACTTGTGTGTCAACAAGCTAGAGTTTTGATCGGTTTTGTCCAAAATCTGAGTTTTCTAAAAAGAGATTATAGATTTTTGCAGTTGTATAAGGCAAAATGTCAGTGGGACAACTGAGCTGGTCTACTAGAGTGTCAACATAACAGTGTTCACAGATTCAATCAGCAACCAGCAGAATTGCAAATGCAGCTCTGGGCTGCAACTCAAGATTAGCGACCAAGCTACCATAGACTTTAGAAGCTAAACTGTATACCCATTACTCCAAACCCCCTCCCAAACAGGCATGCCTCACTCACTCTGAAGAGCAAAAAATGGTGAAAGCCGATGCCAGACACTCAGAGAATGCTTATGCTCTCTGAGGAAAAAATGATTGGGCATATTAAAATCCAAACAGCCCAATCAACTGCCATTGGAATGGGGGAGGGGGGGAGGGGGTTGAGGCCCCATACAAATTAGACAGTCGGCTAGTCCTGTGAGTTTGGCTAACAATCATGTGTATGGCCTCCAGAACTCATCAGTGCTAAAATGCTTATGCTTAAACAACCGGTAAGCTACATGGTCATTACAGGTAGCATGCAGTATGTACAGAGCGTGCTTTGGAGCGGAGCTCCTTCCATACTGGGCAGAGGCCAGCAGGTTTTCACAGAGAGCAGCTGCCTCTAACTGCAGTGATCAGGGCTAGCTCCGAAGTCATTTGACCATTTAAATGCCATTGTCAAACTACTGATGAAGGTGGCTGTGTCCACCGAAACGCGTTGTGTGTATTAATAAAACCAGTCCTTTTATTATTTTTGCCCTGTTATTGGCGCTCTGGTACCGCTATTCATATTCACTGATTAGCAGCATTTAAATGGCCTACTTACTTGTGAGCTTGCACACTGGCTTCCATCAGTCCACCGCGATGCAATCGCAGGGAACTGATGTCACCATGTCATCTGAGGGGGCTGCTGAAAGCCCTCATGGCTGCCATTTTGCTCCTATGAAATGCAGCCTCAGTCTGGCTTCATAGGAGAATGTAAGTTATACTATATACCGAACTATTGCTGAAAATCAGATGAGCGATCAAACGATTGCAGGTTCAAGTCCCCTATAGGGACTAAACAAATTGTTAATTATAAAAAATGGAATTATGGGTCTTTTTTTCTCTCACCATATCACTCCATTTGGAATTTGCCCCCCCCCCCCCCCCAATTTTCAGTTTACGGCACTTGAAAGACCAGGAGGGAAAAAACAAAAACGACAAAAATTAACAGGTCTTGAAAGGGTTGAAGTAATCTATGGTAGAAGTCCCAAAAGACTCCTCACTATCAGCCTCGCATGTCTGTCCATGGAGAATATTCATTTCAAGATCAATACGAATATGACATCATTGTGTTGTTGCTTGAGAAGTGTTTATTGTTCCTCACCAGGGTGCGACACCATGAAATAATATAATTAACTCTCATGAAAATAAATATTTGGTAATTAAACAAAAACATATCAAATCACAAGGCAGACGAGTGGCTTACATCCCTGGGGGGACTAAAGGTTTATTGTTAATGCAAGCAATTGCAGATATACGACGTGGGACTGGTGTGTGAATACCCAGAAGACCGGGTACTATCGTCAATGCAGTTGTCAAATGTCTGGAACAGGAATGCCTCTAATTCTGGGTGGAAACGTTGCATATTACCACTTTATATACCTGTCAAACTCTGCAGTCCTGATCAGCCGGTGTATAGCACTTATACAGAATACAAATACCAGGCTCACACAGAAAACAAGTACATGTGCGATATTCTACACTAGGGATTTGGCGGTTAAACAACTATTTTTGTCTTCCATATAGAAATGGACTTTATGTGCCTCTATATAAAAACAATAGGTGAACAGAGGTATAGTATGTGCCCATGGCTGGCTACAGGTGCTGTGCTCATCAGTACAACACTACACACTAAAATCAAAAAGGCTGTGCTAGATAAGAATAATGTATTTCAGATCAGTGAAATTTGTTCTCGGATGTAGACGACATTTAATAGAGCTACATTGCGCAACTCCACTCATTCAACGTGTAGCGGTCACTACCGGGTACTGCAGAACAGTTCTATTCAAGAGTGTAGCAGCCGCAGTGACGTTCAGTGTGTAAATCCTGCCACTGCTAGAGCTAATAGCAGCTGATCGGTGGGTGTCAGACCTCCATCGCTATAGTATTGATGACCCATCCTAAAGACATCATATCAAATAGCCTGGAGAACCTTTTTAATCTTAGCTACATTTCTTATCAACTTTCTCTCTTTACACTTGGTTTTAAACTACAGGGTTCCTGTTCTGGAGGAAAAGCTCTGGAAATATGGTGTTATCGATTTAGATTTTTTAAGTTCATACCAAGTATTTTGTAACTATATAACATAACATTTCTACTAAAATTGCTTTTAATCACCATTGCCCACCCAAACTACAGGAAAGCAATAATTAAAATGTGCCTTGTCCCTATCAACTTGCCAGTTATCAACTTTAACTATAGATTACTTCTAGTAAACCTTTCCCTTACTCATCGTAAACTTGGCACACCTCTACGATCTCAACATTTACTATAGGCTCCTACCTTTAGAAGGACTGCCGGCAACGGGCTCAGAGCTGAAGGACACAGACTGAAAGTTTCGAAGACTGCTCTTCTTGTGCGGGGACTCGAGTGCAGTACAAGATGCTCGCTTTCCTTCTCTCTCTCTGTTCTCCCAAGCTGTGAGAAGAAACAGGAAAGTCACTTCCCACCGGACTTAGGACATGCAATAAAATATTTTATCTTTGCTGTTTGTTATTGCAATGCAATGTCTGACATGGTTTTACATCAGTAAAATTTTTGGTGTACAGTATAAAGAAAAAAAAAAAAAAAAAGAGAAGTTCCACTAACATGTTAGGCTATCTTCACACAATGTTTTTTCCCCCAGCATTATTTGAGTGAGCCTGCTCTGAAATACCCTTGAAAGAGCACTCGAAAAACACCTGAAATAATCTTCCTATTCTATGTAAAAATGACATTCGGGCTTTCGAGTGTCTTTTAACCATGTCAAAGTTTCCAAAAACATCAAGTGGTAAAAAAAAAAAAAAAAGTGAGCGGACCATCCTTCAGGTAAAGGGAAGGCCAACCCCCCCCCCCCCCCAAAAAAAAAAAACTAGTGTACTAGTGTTTTCTTCATAGCTTATTGAATGTCAAAAAAGTCTGGAAAATGCCTAAGAAAAAAAGTTGATAGAGAATGTTAACGGGATGCTCCAAGAAATGTAAAAAAAAAAAACTACTTGAAAACCTAGTCTTTTTTGCCACCCTATAAAAATACACTGTGTGAACACAGCCTTATGCAAAAAAAAAACACTGTTATTTGGAAACAGTCACAAAGAGCTGTTGATCGAGCTGTCATTCTCATGGTCTCTATAAAGGGCTTTGACCCAGATTCATCAAGGTCGGCGTTGTTCATGCCTGTCTTGATGAGGGGACAGTAGAGTCAGAGTCATAGGGTGCAGTCATACAGCCACATAACAAGGACGACGATGGCATTGCAATGCTCGGAATGGCCGTCGGCTCTCGTGACCGCATGTATGTCTATGCAGAAACCAGGCTCGGGTTAGGAGAGCCGCCGGCCTGTCTGAGCACTGCGATGCCATCGTCGTCAGTGTCTGACTGCGCCCTTAAAATAATCAGATGAGTCTTAAAAGTGGCGTGCGGCTTGCCACAAATCTTACTCCAGTCACAGACTGGAGTAAGACTTGTGGTGTAAGGAATTAGCCGAGTGGGCCTCACCATGCTCCGTCCCAGTTTTTTACCTCAGCATTGTCCATTTTGGCAGAGCTGGCTGAAACTGCAAATACCAAAAGTGGCTACATTTTTATGCAACCTTGTATTGTGCAAAAACTTTTGCCTTTCAGAAATCTGCCGTAAACACTTTGATGAATTGGGGCCTTTTAGTGCACAGTTCTCAATATACTGCGAGTCACACCCGTTCATTTCCATTAGAATCCGTTCACATAAATGCCAGAATAAGTATTCATGTGCCAACCAGAATATTAGTGTGGTGTGCTATGTAGAGCCATGATATCTCGCTATTATGGTTATAAACAGGTGCGGTAATTTATCATGAACCCTATGAAAGATTATGGCAGATTTATGGCATCTAAGCAGAAAGAAACCGCAGACATAAAAAAAACTTTACCTTTTGAAGTGGTGGCTTTAACTTTCTCGATGTCTGGGGTAGCAGTAGGGCCGCTTTCTGGTTCAGACGCCTCTTGTACGGTAGCGAGTGGTCCGTCTGTAACCAGCCGACTGGTAGCTGAAAAACCACTAGAGGTCAAATGCTGGAAGGGCAGAGAGTTAGGTGTTGTGCTCCCAGTCTAGTATAAGGGACTGCTGCCCACAGATATGCATCTCCCCTCATAGGCTTGCAAGTAACCTGTATGCCCTGAGGGAAGGAAATTCTTAAGGTGGGGGGGCTCAGAAGGGCGAGGAGGAAAGCAAACATCTATGTGGGTGACTAGAGAACAAGTGACATAGATCGACAATGATCTCACCGGCAGCCTAACAATAAGAAACCGTATGAGGTTCCTTTTTCATTGTAAGATATGAGCATAGTGCAAATAAAAGGTCCTAGTCACAAAAAGAAGTGAACCTTACAGAACCTCAGCTCTTCTACTCTGGCGACCAAGATCATTGTATCTGGAAAGAGAAGTGTCCTCTTGCTTTTATAAGAATTTCAAGTTTTATAGGAGAACAGGTATTTTTTAAACTGATCAGTAAATTTAATATGGAAGGGGGGGGGTCCTCCATTTAGGGTCTTCGTCTCCAGATCCTAACGAAACGATCTGAAGAACCTGTCTTGGCCTGCATGACACAGGAAACCCATTTATCAGAAGGAGACTGTGCAAGGCTTAATTTTTACTGTGGGAACAGGGAACTAAAACACCAATACGGCTCATTCAGTGATTTTTCTTGTTCGCAAAAATGGATCGATTTTCATCAGTGTTTTACATAGTGACAATTACCAAGACAAAAAAACTATGTTTTTTTGTGTACAAGAAGTTTTCCCAAGCTTCACCAAACAAACATGAAGAAAAAAAAAAAATTTGAACATGCATATGCCTTGCACGTGGATGGCATCAGAGTGTGGTTCCATTTATTTATTTTTTCATGGACCCATAGACTTGCTTTGGCGAGTTTGATCCAATACTGTGGCCAAAATTAGACATGTCTGTGTTTTGGTTCACAAAAATCTACGGACATGGGAACAGTGCAAAGACTAGAATCGGTATGAGTGCCATCTGTGAAAAACATGGATAGGACACATGAAAAAAAACAAGTCTGAATGAGGCCTTACAGTGAGGTTTTCCCACAGACTATGCAGCATGCCTAAAAACGCTGTATTAAAAAAAGTGTGGCAATTTCTATATAAATTTAGGTTCTCACCATTGGGAGATGTGGATAGGATTGGTACTGGAGACTTGACTCTTCGCACACATAAGTCGCCTCCATTCTGAGGGCAGAGCTCAAACATGACCGTCAGGTATTTGTCGGTGGTTTTCACCACTTGGAGGTTACAGGTTGGAGGTTGCATCTTTCTTGAAGTCACGGTAATTTCAGACACTGAGTGAAAGATTGCAAGGAGTTAGGATACATTTCTTGGACACATACATTTTAAGCCCATTTACACAGGCCATTTTTGGCTCATTATATATTGAGCAAATATTTAAGTCAATTGGCGCTCCTTTAAGCGCCTGATCACAGATGGCAAGACAAAGTGATGGGAACAGAACGATCATTAATATGATCGTTCTGTCCCCATACAGCATCCATGTTGTCGGCAGCACTGTTTACACGGGGGGTGTGCTGCCAACAAAAAAGATTTTTATGCCAGCGTCAACTATCCGGTCAACTGACGAACAAGAACTGGGATTTGAATTTGTTTAAATGGAGTGATGGTCGAGTTCCATCACTCCGCTGACAGCCTAAGGGACTGATGAAGACAGCTGAGTAACAGCACAAGACTATGTCAAGATCAACCCCATGGACAAAGAATGGAGCCGCGGTCTGCATGCTTGACCATCACTCTACTGAACCAGGTGGGGGGGGGGGGGGGGGGGGATTGGGGGAGTCTACAGCCCCGTTATGTTCTGAGGTCCCAACAGCTGGACCGCCATAATCCTCAATTTATCATGTATCCTGTGAATAGGTGATAAGTTATGGTGAGCCATCCCCTTTATAGTGCTTGTATGGGATTAGACAAACTTGGCAGCTTTTTTTCCCCTGAAAGTGTCACTTGTTTATGGGCAGTATTTGGTATTGCAGATCAGCCCTTTTCACTTGACTGGAGTTAAAATGCAATTCCAGCCCAAGGACAAGGGGGCGCTGTTTCAAAATAATAATAAAAAAAAATAAAATAAATATATATATATATTATATATATATATATATATATATATATATATATATATATATATATATATATATATATATATATATATATATATATATATATATATATATATATATATATATATATATAATGAGGTGGAGGTCCAATACCTTCTTTTCTAGTGTCCTCTGCAGTCTTAACTACTTTACTCTCCCAGTTTTTTTCCACTTTCATGTGCAGCTCTCCAGGTAAAACCATTCTTTTTGATTTCTCTACAGATGCACAAAACAAGTCTAGAAAGGAAAAAATATATATTAAAAAAAGGAAAAAGCTTTTAAAAATAATCTGGTCAGGAATTCCAGTGCACGTTGCAGTTATTTACCAAGTATTTGTAAATCTTGCAGTATCAGTCACAGTGCTTCAATATACATGGGAGATCATCCCCGAATGATCATTTACAATCATTACCCCATGTAAACAAACCCAGCGATTATATGATGGATGATAATTTGCTTGTTTGACAATGAGGAATAATTATATATATATATATTATATATCTCATCAGAACATCCCCGTGTGAAGACAGACATTGGCCTGATGCTTTTAATTAAAACTGCATGGGGGAGGGGGTGGCAACAAATGAGCTTATGAAAACCCCAATTATGTAAACCTATAAAACATGAGAAAATCGGCAACAATTAACTTGCTATATCATTAATAGGCACTTGTTACAATAAGTTTATATACCTGTTTGAAAGGGCGTTCAGAGCAGACGTGGCCAAGGTGAGGCCCACGGGCCATATCCAGCCCTTTGGCTGTCTCTGTCCAGCCCATGGGCCAGGGACAGTCAAAGAGACAGAAATCAGATGCAGCACTGGCGATAGCCCTCCTTAGGGGCTGGCGACGGCCCTCCTTGGGGGCTGGCGTTCTTTGGTAGTCTGCGCCTGACCTGTGTAAACACGTACATAAACGTGACAGGTGCACACAGTACATCACACGCTGTGCGTGTCCAACTGCTCAGTGTGGGCCTGTCTGCCAGCCCTGGTTACAGTCTACGTGCCCGTTTCCAGCATTGCCATTGCAGCACCCAGAGAGGATTCACCACAGCACTGTCTGAGTTGCACATAGTCAAGTCCCTGCCGTGCTGTCTGAGGGCCATGGCAAATGTCCATCCAAGCATACTGAATGATCCAAAATAGCTCTTTTCTCCTGGCCCAAAGTGTGGTTCGGAAACAGAATCAGGCTTAGGCCACGGCCCCACTATCAGTATTCGGTCAGTATTTTTTCTCAGGAGCGGGAGACAAAACCAGCTGAAGAGCAATAAGAGAAAAGGTATAATAGAAACAAGTCACCAATTCTGCATTTATCATCCACTCCTGGTTTTGGCTCCCACGCCTGAGAAAAAATACTGACTAAATACGAAGCCTCATTGTTTCTGAATCACACTTTGGGCCAGGAGAAAAGATATTTGGACCTCTTGTGTATGTGACCTGTGGATCCATCGATGTTGCATGAATAAGACTTATTTATTCCACATGTATGGAGTCACATTTCATATGCAGGAGTGTCGAGCCCAGGGGATGGGGATGACTCGGCTCCCGGGTCTTGTTGCCTGATTCCTGGGGGATGTCGCGGTAGTCGGCTCCCGGGCCCGTACCCTGGGCCTCTCTTTTAAAGAAAGGGGTGAATAATTATGGTTATAAGTTCGTGACGCCACCTGTGGTGTCTGGTGAGAATCACCAGCGCTGCGGCAGCCCACTGAGGTCGGTGTTAAGGCAGCTTGCGTGGTATAGCTCCCCACAGGTGGAGCTAGGCCTCAGGGCAGCGGGGAAGAAAGGATGCAGGACAGATGGGACCCAGCCGAGTCAGAGCAAGAACAGGGACAGACACGATAGTCACTTCAGTACCTTTTACTGATGTTATTCAAGGCTCAATCCGGAGCACTGTAGGGTGAAGGGTGCATATCAGGATCCTCCCCAGTGAGCGGGTATAGGACCTCCTGTTTCTTGCCTTTGTGTAGTAAGTTTCTGACCTGCCTGGAGCTAGGCCTAACTTTGTCTCTGTCCTGCACCGGCTGACTTTGTGCTAGGGCCTTCTCTTTGAGTACGCGCTCCCAGCTTGCAGGGCCTCCGTGACTCCAGGCTCTGGTACGTATCAGCTCTTGGGTGATCCTGGGACCTGAAGTCTTCCAGGGGTCTCCGGTTGTCTCTACAGGGGGGGTATACAACCCTGTAGACGTGGACCCAGTGTCCGATATATATTTTCTGGGGTGAGCTTGTACAGCTCCTCTGCCCCCGATGCTACTCACTCCTCTAGCCTTCGGCCTACTCGGGCCCTCACTAGGCTATACACACTGGCAGCTAGCTGGCTGCTTCTTCTGCCGCTCTGAGCGTCGGCAACGCTCCTAGCTCACTATTCTGAGCTGCAACTGAGTCTGACTAACTGACTATGCTCCACTGCAGGATGACCTCTCTCTGGCTCATCAGCTGCAGGAACTCTCTCAACAGACTATACTGAGCTCGACTCTGTATTCAGATCTGCACTTGCTGAACTCTCCAGAGGAATGGCTAGACTAGACTCTACTGGCTAGCTCCACCTTCCCTATTTATATCCCTATCGGGCTCCCTCTGGTGGTCTGAGGTGGAAGGTGGAAGGTGGGGGTGTGTGTGTGTGTGTGTGTGTGTGTGTGTGTGTGTGTGTGTGTGTGTGTGTGTGTGTGTGTGTGTGTGTGTGTGTGTGTGTGTGTGTGTGTGTGCTGTGAGGGCCTCTTGTGGAGGAATCCGTTCATGCACCCCTCTAGGATCTGTGGCACTAATGCACAGCAGGGGCACCACAGGAGGTCCAAATATCTTGTTACAATTTGAACACATGCATATTAATTCCATAATCATCATGTTGTACACCTTCCATTATATACCCCAAGACCTCTACATTAAAATGCGGAAAAAAAAAATGTATATTTGCTTTGAACAAAGCCGCTACAGGAGAAAAGTATACTTTTTTTTTTTTAAACGTTTCCATTACTACAGCTCACATCACCGCTGCTGCGAATCACTAAGCTCAGCAGATGTAAACAGAATGAACTGCTGAACTCCATGTTCGGCTGCAGCGGTGAATTCTACGGTAGTTGGGATATCATGACTGCAGCCAGTAAAACAAAGACCAGTGCAGCAGCTAAAAGGCAGTGATGGAACCGTGGCGGGCGAGTACCATCCAATTTAATTATTTTAACCCAGTGCAGACCATTCAAAAGGCAGAAATCTATAACTGGGAAACACGTCTCCAGCAGTCTTATGCCACATGTACACGTTCAGTATTTGTAAACCAAAACCAGGAGTGGGTGATAAATACAGAAGTGATGACGCGTTTCTATTATACCTTTCCTCTGATTGTTCCTCTCCTAATTACAAATACTGGACGTAAAAAAAAAACAAAAAATACAACGTGTACACGTGGCCTAAAAAGGGTTTTCTAGTTGTGGATTGTGCTGCATGAAAATACCAAATTAAGTAATTAAGCAGTTACTCGCCTTCCCCCGGCTCCAGCTGCCCATCTCCATCTGCATTGGCGATGTTGTGAGTATGACGAATATTGCAGCTTATTAGTTGGGCCAGTCAGTTTTTCAGGTGGCCTCTTGGGACCTACACCTGCCGTAGAGCCATCGCTGGAGGCTTTATATCATTACAGTGTATAACATTGTGAGACACAAAGCAACAGTAAGGTTTGGTTGTTATTGAAGCTGGTCCATTCCAAAATCCACATGAAAAACCACTTCAAACACCACTTTGAATACTTCTATTCATGTCAATGGAAAGTAAGCTTTGCTGTTCATATGGCACATTATTTTGTCTTTTATTGTTCACCACCCTACCTCACCCCATCAAGTATTGAAAACCTCATGACATGTCACTTCTGAGGCGGATTCCTCATGGAATCCTCTACAAACATAACAGTGTCAAGTCAAAGGGTTGCAGCATTTAAGCCATTTCCTCTCTTTGTTTTATGGTTTAAAGGAAAAAAAACAAACAAAACCCAAAACAGCATTTTGGACGCAAAAAAAAAAAAAAAAAAAAGCTCAAAAACACAGTTGTTAATTAATAGGGATTAATAGAAAGAGTCTTTGAAGGTTTTTTTTTTTAGATTTTTTTTTGGAGCTGACCGGCACCAAAAGACCTCTTCGAAAACTCCCTGTGCATGTATCCCAAAACAAGAATTTCCTGACATGGTTTCCTCTTGAAAAGCTCATCTGATTTTTCCATGTGAACCTAGTCTAATAATTTTAGAATCAGTTTTTGGATGCATAGGATATCTGCACAAGATTCTTAATTAAAAAAAAGGAAGAAATCGGTCAGCGTTCATTTGTATGGAATTGCTGTGGAATGTCAAAAATGGTTGAAAACTAGTAAAAAAAATAAATAAATTACAATTAGCTAGGTCAAGTATTATTCTAAAGGGAGAAAACATTCCAGGACATGAGGGGTCGAGCATGACACTAATGAAGTATGTGCCTAGGATCCACGTGCCATGCTCAACCCCTTTTTTTTCTATAATTTCTTTTTCACAGTAATTGCATTGCCTATTTAAGATCAAATCCAAAATGGTCCATCTTTATTACTCCATGATTAACTGTTCGGGCTGTCCATCGCTCAAGCCTGAGATTTCACATTCCCCTTACACTTTCTGCCGTTCTATAGAGATGTTTTTGTTCTCCCTTTGTATAGCGTGGAATGTTTCCATCTTCAAAAGCATTTCAGATTTGTGCACTGATTTTAAGGAAGTTCTAACTTGTTTTCTTTTCCCCTTTTCTCTCAAAGTGAACTTTTAAAAGAAAAAGCCTTAGTTACTTACCGGTAACGGGATTTTTCGGAGCCCATGACAGCACCACATGAGAGAGAGGATCCGCCCATCAAGGACAGGAAACCTACAGGTTAAAAAGGACGGCCCTCTCTTCCCGCCTCAGTTTAGTTAACAGAGCATGAGAGTACCGCCAAGGTTAGTTATAACAAAACATAATCACATTAAGTACATTACTTTTCATCAATTTCCCACAAGGGTGCACAAAAAGAAATCAAATCTACAGGAGTGCACAACACCAGTGAAGGGAGGGAATATACGGGTGCTGTCATGGGCTCCGAAAAATCCCGTTACCGGTAAGTAACTAAGGCTTTATTCGGTCGTCCATGACAGCACCACGTGAGAGAATTACAGAGACGAAGGAAATTAGGGACGGACCACAGCTTGAAGCACCCTTCTCCCGAAAGTGAGATCTGCAGAGCCACCCAGATCCAATCTATAGTGCCTATAGAAAGTAGAGGGAGAAGACCAAGTGGCAGCCTTACAAATCTCCTCAATGGAAAGCCCTGTCTTCTCCGCCCAGGAGGTTGACACCGCTCTGGTAGAATGCGCCCTCAATCCCTCCGGTATCTCTTTATCCCCTGAGGAGTATGCGAGGGAAATGGCCTCCTTGATCCATCTAGCGATTGTAGCCTTTGAGGCCTTACAACCCTTCCTAGCCCCCTGATAGCAAATAAATAGGGACTGATCCTTTCTAAAGCCATGTGATACTTCTAAGTACCTTAGTACGCACCTCCTAACGTCTAAAGTGTGAAGTCTCTCCTCTTTTTGATTTTTGGGCGGAAAGCAAAAAGTTGGGAGAACTATTTCCTGGGTTCTATGGAATCGAGTGGCCACTTTAGGAAGAAAGGCTGGATCAGGTTTTAATATAATCCTATCGTCCAGAATTTGCATGAATGGAGGGCATATTGAAAGGGCCTGTAGGTCACTGACTCTCCTGGCTGAAGTTAGGGCTACTAACAGGACCGTCTTTAGGAAAATAATTTTGGGGGAGACTAAATCTAGTGGCTCAAAAGGAGGACTGGTCAAGGCATCTAAGACAAAATTCAAATCCCAGGGAGACATCTTTGCTTTGGTAATGGGTCTACACCTAAAGGAAGCTTTTATAAAACGGCCTATCCAATAGTTATCTGCAATATTGGAAGAAAATAAAGCTCCCAACGCCGACACCTGTACTTTCAAGGTACTGGTAGTGAGACCTAATTCTAAGCCTCGCTGCAGAAATTCCAGAATTTTCCCAATAGGGGGCCCCTCCTCCACCTTAACTTCTGCAAAGGACAGAAACTTCCTCCAGGTCCTGGCATAAATACATTTGCGGGGAATCCTTTGTTGGTCAATAACACCCTCTCAAATTCCACGCAGTCAAATGTAGACTCAGGGTTGGAGGATGGGAAAGTGGCCCTTGAGTGAGGAGGTCCGGAATCTCCGGAAGAACCCAGGGATCTGATATGGACATCTTCCGGAGACAAGGGAACCACGGTCTTTTGGGCCAAAAAGGGACATACGAGTATCACTCTGGCCCGGTCTGCCCTGATCTTTTTTATCACCGCTGGGAGCAGGATCATGGGAGGGAAGGCATATGCCAGAGGAAACCTCCAGGGAACCATAAAGGCATCCACTGCCAGGGGTCCTTCTCTGGGGTCTAAGGAACAAAAATTTTCCACTTTCCGATTGTTGCGAATAAGTCCACAGTCGGAAGGCCCCACATTTCTACGATTCTGGAGAATATTTGTGTATTGAGGGACCACTCTCCTTCTTTTACAGAAGTACGGCTGAGGAAATCCGCTGTGATGTTTTCCTTGCCTTTTAGATGAGTAGCCGAAAGAGAGAGACAGTGATCTTCGGCTTTCAGCAGAAGTGCGTTCGCTACCCTCATCAAGTTTCCTTGGTGGTTTATGTAAGCTACCGTGACTTGATTGTCCGAGAGTACACGGACATGCTGGTCCTGAAAATATATAAGGAACTCGTTGAACGCATGCTGCACCGCCAGAAGCTCCTTAACATTTGATGACAACTGTTGCTCACTGCTTGACCAGGTTCCCTGCACTAATTTCCCTTCAAAGTGAGCTCCCCAACCTGTAGCACTTGCATCAGTGGACAAGACTGCAGTTGGACTACATTCCCAGGGAACCCCTTTAGCAAGATTGTCTTGTCGTAACCACCAACGAAGGGATCATATGGCACGAGGACCTAGCGTAAACTTACGGTCTAGATGCCCCTCTAAAGCTGCGTTATTGTACAACACATCCCACTGAAAGGCTCTTGAATGCAATTGTGACCAACGAACCGCAGGAAAAGTGGAGGTGAAGGTTCCCAATAGTGACATGGCCTTACGGAGTGACATAGAAGGTTTACGTATACATTGTTCTACCAACTCCCGGATTCTATCAATTTTCTCTTCTGGAAGACAACATAGCTGTTTCCTGGAATCTAATATGACCCCCAGATATTGTTGTACCTTGAGTGGAGATAGTCTAGACTTTTCTAAATTTAGAAACCACCCCAAGCTCTTTAAGACCGACATGGTCTCCCGCAGGTGGGTCTCGCACGGAACCAACGAATTCCCCACTATCAGGAGATCATCCAGGTAAGGGATAATTAGAATGTCCCTTTCTCTTATATGGGCCATAACTTCCGCCATTACTTTAGTAAAAACCCGTGGGGCTATAGCTAAACCGAAGGGGAGTGCAGTGTATTGGAAGTGTTTAACCACCCCGTCTATTTCAATGGCCAACCTCAAGTATTTCTGGTAATCACTATGAATTGGGATATGGTAATACGCATCTTTGAGATAGAGCACTACCATATAGCAGTGGGGAAAAAGTAACTTTATTATGGATTTTAAAGACTCCATTTTAAAGGTGTGTATTTTAAGGAAATTATTCAGGGATTTCAGATTTATAATTGTCCTGAAACTTCCATCCGGTTTCGGAATCAAGAAGAGCGGGGAGTAGAAACCAAGACCCTTTTCAGCTTCCGGAACCTCAATCAGGACGTGCTTTCTTATTAGGGTTTGTACTTCCGAAACAAGGGCAGCCTGGCGTTCTGGGGAAGAACTGGAGGGAACAACCATGAACCTTTTGTGAGGCAATGCTTTAAATTGAAACTTAAGACCATACTTAATCAGGCTCAAAATCCAATTACTATGAGAAATCTGTTCCCAAGCTGGGACAAAAAAAAAAAAAAAAATATGACAATCTCCCTCCCACCTGGGCTGATTGTGTATCCCCTGGCTTCTGCTCAATTTTTGGAGACGGACCAAAGAGTAGACCTCTACCTTTTCGACCTCTTTCATCAGACTTGTCTTGCTCCCTGAAATATCTCCTCTTCCGGAACGATCTCTTAAAAGAGGGTAGAGATACTGATGGAAACCCCTTCTTAGTGTTCCCCGCTTTCTCCAATAAGTCGTCCATGGTCTGACCAAAGAGGTATTCCCCTTCACACGGGATTGTACACAGTCTGGACTTAGTCTGTAAATCCCCTGGCCAGCTTTTAATCCACAAGGCTCGCCGAGCCGCATTTGACAGTGCTGCTGACTTTGCTGCCAACCTCACCGAGTCCACAGATGCATCAGCAAGAAAAGCTGCCGCCCCCTGAACCAGTGGAAGGGAAGAAATAATGTCTTTCCTAGAAGTCCCATCCTTCAACTGACTGTCTAGCTGTTCAAGCCACACCATCAGGGCTCTGGACGTACAGGTAGCTGCTACTGTTGGTCTCAGTGCTCCCGCAGCTGTCTCCCATGCCCCTTTCAGGAAAGTATCAGCCCGTCTGTCTAGGGGATCTCTCAATGCACCCATATCATCGAATGGGAGGGAAGTTCTTTTCGCTGCTTTAGTAACAGCAACATCCAGCTTGGGTGCTTTTAACCAGGAGGAACACATAGCATCCTCAAACGGATATTTCCTTTTAAAGGATGGAGGAACACTACCCTTCTGATCAGGCTTTCTCCACTCCTTATCAATGAGGTCTTTCACCCTTGAATTTACTGGAAAGACCCTTCTTTTCTTTAGCCCCAGACCACCAAACATAACATCCTCAGCTTACTTCTCTACCCTCGAGTCCACTATCCCCATTGTAGATCGGACGGCTTTTACTAGGGCATCGACCTCCTTCAGGGGGAAGCACAGTCTGTCTGGCTCACTATCAGAGGAAGAGAAGGCGGAGGAGGAAGCGACCGATAGCTCAGAGTCTGAACCTGGCTGGATTTCTTGAGGAATATGCCCAGACTCTGAACCTTGCAATGCTTTGCCTATTTCTTCCCTTATTAAAGTTCTTAGGCCTAGGGAAAAATCTGGGGTCTCCTCCGATATCATTTTGCTGATACAAAGCTGACATAACCTTTTGCTATATGAATCAGGGAGTGGACAGCTGCATAAGGCACACTCTCTGTGCTTGGACTTCGAGGAACATTTCTTGCTCTAAAAGAAAGTCATAGATAGAAAGAAGGAGGAAACATTAGTAGAACTTTCACGAAGATTCCACTCACCCCACAGAACCTTCGGTACCGTAGAAGCAGAAGAATCCAGCATGCATGGCGAGGAATCACGCCGCACCGGACCGTCCTTCCTGCTCTTAGTGGTAGCTCTTCTAGTTGTACGACCAGACCCTAGCCGGGAATGACGCTGCGCCACTAGTTGTGAGGGCTCCCCAGAGGGCTGCTCCTGCAGCAGATGTTGTTGCCTAGGTGACAGCTCCTGTGAATCTTCCATAGCTTACAATGTAAGAATGGGCTGGGAAGCACCTCTGTATGTTACCAGACCCTTTATATACTGGCCATACCGGTACCATGTGTGGGTGTGTTTCCTTTTTTTTTTTTTCCCCAGGAGGGCGTTACCTGCTCCTTGGTCTTCCTCCCCAGGTCCAGGTGGGATCCAGGTGGGCTACTCGCCGCCAGGTCCTCAATCCCCCGGCGTTCAGCTGCTCGCGCCAAAAAATTAAAACGAGCCCCGCCCCTTCCGGTGACGTCACAGGGCTTCCTGCCCGGCGCACCGGAAGTCGCGTCAGAAGGTCGCGCCCGTCACGTGCGCCGCCGGCGCGACCTGGATCTCCTGCAAGCGGTAGCGGGGGGGGGGGGGAAGCCCGCTAGCGGCCCCACACCTGATGGACATCTACCTCCCGTGAGGCGATGTCGCGCCTGCCGCAACGCTCACGGAGGCGCCCCCATGAGCCCTGCCGTGGCGTCTTCAGAGGACCGGGACGGACCGGCTCCAACCACCTGCTGTGGCCCTCTCTGGGACAGGAGTCCATCTTCTGCAGGTAAGCCTGCAAGGTCCCCCATCATGGACAGGAAACCTAAACTGAGGCGGGAAGAGAGGGCCGCCCTTTTTAACCTGTAGGTTTCCTGTCCTTGATGGGCGGATCCTCTCTCTCACGTGGTGCTGTCATGGACGACCGAATAAAATACATTTTTCCTGGCATTCCTTATCAGTGGACAGGATTTCACACTAAGATCTGACTCAGAAATAAGGAACACAAAAGAGAAAAACAGAACAAATCATTTCTTTAGGAGCATTTTCCGACAAGTCGCCAGTAAACGTTAGAGGGTTGTCTAATCTCAGACATTCAGACATTTATGGCATATTCGTAGTTCCATGTGACCAGGCGACAGCCTCCAGGTTTCCATAACTCCTATAGATGTGAATGAATGGCACATAAATTGCTACCGCTCCCCTTTCTTTTACTTGGATGCAATGATGGCTGCCACAATATCAGATAATATGGGGTACTTCTTATAGATATGCAAGAAATGTTTATGATTTGAATACCCTTTTATTTAAAACACGTATCGCAAGGCCAACAATGAGCTAAGTGCACCACACAGACGGCCCCACATCCACACCACACTTTACACTGCTACCACTCGCTGTTTCACCAGTCCAGAGAGATGCCTGCACTGGGAAACACACCCAGCTTTCCCAATATCCTGAATGGTTCACTACATGCAATCTGGCTATAAGGCAACACAACCAGGGTATTTTCTCTCCTCCAGATCATAGATACATAAGAGCAATAAAGGGACAAAACTTATTACATTTTTTATTTAATATACAAAAAAGTAGAAGGATACAAAAGGTGAAACCAAAAAAAAAAAAAAAAGACATACATAGAAGCAAAAACTGTACAAAATAATAAAGAGTTAATATGCAGATACTCCTCACAAACTGGATCCATTAGAGGCTCTGGCAGAGGAGAATTCTGCAGGAAATATAAGCAGATCTGCAATACTTGCATCACCTGGGGTCTGAGGCCAAGTGCCCATGATGCAGAAATGCTCCGGATTTTTTCTGAGCGTTTCTGCATCTCCCTGGCAGAAAAAAACGCATGTGGATTGTACATGCGTTTTTTCTGCCAGGGACAAGCGTTTGTGAAGCGTTTTTAGCATGCGATTTCGCATGCTTATGTCAAGCGCTTTTCCAAGTGATTTTAGCGTCACTTGGAAAAGTGCTTGAAAGTTGGTCACACTGTATAAATCCATGCAACCGGCATGGATTTATATAGTGTGACCAACATTGTTAAAAAAAAAAAAAGAATTAGAACATTAAAAATAAAAAATAACCTCATACTCACCTTTCCGGCGGCCTTGGTCAGCTCCTGGCGTCGCTGCTGGCTCCGTGGCGGGTACCAGTAATTTAAAAGGATCTTCCATGATGTCAGCAGTCATGTGACAGGTCACGCGACCGCTGACATCATGGCTGATCCCTTTACATTACCAGTACCCGCCACGGAGCCAGCAGCGACACCGGGAGTAGAGCGGGGGCCATCAAAAGGGGAGTATAAGGTTATTTTTTATTTTAGTTTTTTCATTTACAGGTTCTATGGTACCCGTGTCTGGACGAGAGTCTCCTCTTCTCCAGACCCGGGTACCATCCGCGCATTAATCGCATTAGCTTCCGCATGACTACATGTAGTCATGCGGATCTTATGCGATCCAATGCAAGTCAATGGCAGCGATTTTGCAGAGAAATCGCACTAGAATTGGTCTTGCTGCAGGTTTTAGCACAATGTGAATTCTCAGCGGAAATTTCCGCATGTAAAGTAAATGGCAGATCTATTACAAGCGATTTTAATGCGTTTTTGCAGCGAAAATACACCGCAAAAACGCATTAAAATCGCTTTGTGTGCACATAGCCTGATACGGATATTCCGTGGATTACATGTTATAAAGAGTCTCCCCAGACCCCTCACTGCTCCCTCGGCTGACTAGATTCTATTCCAATCCAGTTTTAAGCCCCCCTATTTCTGCTCTGGGTCATATTTTCTCCTAGAAACCTACTTGAGAAACAATATAAAACCTAAGATAAAAAATAAAATGCTTTATTTACTGCAGGGTATTTGTGAATTGTTTTTCTCTTAGGTTTTGTCTGTTTATTGATCAGTGTGAACATGCATCTACATGTTGCATCTTTCACGTATTCTATACATACATAAATATGATATATCCATAAATCAGGGAGATATTGCGTTCCTGTGGGTTGCAAGCTACCAAAACTTTTTCAATTTCACTCATAAATTCAAATAGATTCTGCATGCATCCATGAATTCTGTGAAACTAGAGTTTAAATTTAAAAAAAAAATAAAAAAATTTAAATATTGTTTTACCTTGTGCTGTCTGTAGTACGGACGGGGCAGCTACATAAGGTGAGGCATACAGAGACCCATCTGCTGGCCCACAGTCATCCAACATTGACAGCTCCCTTTTAATTACTCTGTGAATACACTCCATGTCTGCTTTTCATCAGATAACCTGATTGAATTACCTGTTCACAGCAAGAGGTGCAGACAGTGATCCAATGCCCCCAGCATTCGATCTGTACAACTCATAACTACACTTATGATACCATATAATTAGGATGTCTAGACTTCCAACAGAAGAGATAAAAAAAGGAGTCAAATGTGGTTTATTCGCACTGCTGGTAGGCAATGAAGATCCAAATGGAAGTATAATAAAATGATGTTTTATTTCAGGTTCTTTAGTCAACGCGTTTCAAAGTCATTCAAGACTCTCCTCAGGACACAAACCGTATGACTTTGAAGCGCATTGACTAAAGAGCCTGAAATAAAAATTCCTTTTATTATACTTCCATTTAGATCTTCATTGCCTACCAGCAGCGCAGATAAACCACATTTGGCTTTTTTTTTCCCCCTCACACTTTCCTGGTCGGAAGACCCTTGGATCTGCAGCAGCTGTTTTCATGCATATTCATGGATGTGTGTCACACAACCTTATCAGTTTAGCATATCCTTTGGATTTTTGTTATTCTCAGATAAGACCCTATTTGCGCTTTTTTGCTACTAGTTTCTACTATATGACTTCCAACATGTCTGCTTTAGTAACGACTTGTATTTTCCATGAAATAAGAATTAGAGCATCTTTTCTCAACTCATTTTGCTGCAATTCCGCATAAATATTTATGGTTAAATATACAAAATAGGTGTTAAATTTTCCCTCGTCAAAGTGGCGTGTGTCTACACTGTGACTTGGGCAGCACTGATTGGATAGTGTTAGAGTGGGTAGTGACACCCCATTTCCCCCCACTGGTAACCCTCATATCAAATTAGTCATCAATTTCTAGTAGGAATAACTGAAAAAAAGCAAGAAGCAGTGTTCCAGAAAAGATTCTACAAAATAAAAAAGTAATAAAAGATGACATGGTAGGAGTAGTGACAGGTCTCCTTTAAGTTGGAGGTACACATGAGATCCCGATTTCTTTTGATAGCAGTCCAGCAAAACCTTGACTCAGACATTAAACTGGCCAGAAATGTTGACATTCATGATAACCTCTTTAAACTTTCTGGGAAACAAATATTTACTATGGTATATCCTAACCCGCATGACCCCGCCAGCCCCCCCTTCCCCCCCCAAGAATAAGAAGGGCACATGGGCCATTTAATATGCCATGGACTCATCATTGTCTATCCTGCCACATTGGACTCTTCTGTACAGCAGATCAGCCTCAGTAAGCACAGTGCCCTAGATGTACAGATGAAGAGTAAAGGGTCCAGAGAATGCCCTCTTTCACATATCGTGATATTGTAGTTTTGTGCCCCATCAATAAAAATGTTATGATCATGATTGATACAAGTACCAGCAGATGGTAGATTTTCTAGGCGTTTTGTGTTTAAATCTTGAGGATTTCCTTCACCAATTTCTTTAAAAAAAAAAAACAAAAAAAAAAACAAACACACACACTAAATAAATATTGCATCATTCTTAATCATAAACGGCTCCAGATCTCAATAACGGTGAATGACCGGTTACTATTGAGTTCCTAGATAATTTTAAGGAACAGAAAGCCCCTTAATTACAGACCAGAGTTACGCAAGTGGGGGCAGACTCTTGTTAAACAGGTTTTTTGTCTTTGCTCCTTGTATCCTCATAAGTCTTTCCCAGTCCTTAATATACTGCTCAAAAAAATAAAGGGAACACTTAAACAGCAAAATACAACTCCAAGTAAATCAAACTTCTGTGAAATCAAACTGTCCACTTAGGAAGCAACACTGATTGACAATCAATTTCACATGCTGTTGTGCAAATGGAATAGACAATAGATGGAAATTATTGGCAGTTATCAAGACACCCTCAATAAAAGGAGCGGTTCTGCAGGTGGGGACCACAGACCACATCTCAGTACCAATGCTTTCTGGCTGATGTTTTGGTCACTTTTGAATGTTGGTTGTGCTTTCACACTTGTGGTAGCATGAGACGGACTCTACAACCCACAGAAGTTGCTCAGGTAGTGCAGCTCATCCAGGATGGCACATCAATGCGAACTGTGGAAAGAAGGTTTGCTGTGTCTGTCAGCATAGTGTCCAGAGGCTGGAGGCTCTACCAGGAGACAGGCCAGTACACCGGGAGATGTGGAGGGGGCCGTAGGAGGGCAACAACCCAGCAGCAGGACCGCTACCTCCGCCTTTGTGCAAGGAGGAACAGGAGGAGCACTGCCAGAGCCCGGCAAAATGACCTCAAGCAGGCCACAAATGTGCATGTGTCTGCACAAACTGTTAGAAACCGACTCCATGAGGGTGGTATGAGGGCCAGACATCCACAGATGGAGGTTGTGCTCACAGCCCAACACCGTGCAGGACGCTTGGCATTTGCCACAGACCACCAGGATTGGCAAAGTCGCCACTGGCGCCCTGTGCTCTTCACAGATGAAGGCAGGTTCACACTGAGCATATGTGACAGACGTGACAGAGTCTATAGACGCCGTGGAGAGCGATCTGCTGCCTGCAACATTCTTCAGCATGACCGGTTTTGGCAGTGGGTCAGCAATGATGTGGGGTGGCATTTCTTTGGAGGGCTGCACAGCCCTCCATGTGCTCACCAGAGGTAGCGTGACTGCTATTAGGTACCAAGATGAAATCCTCAGACCTCTTGTGAGAGACCATATGCTGGTGCGGTTGGCCCTGGATTCCTCCTAATGCAGGACAATGCCAGACCTCATGTGGCTGGAGTGTGTCACCAGTTCCTGCAAGATGAAGGCATTGAAGCTATGGACTGGCCCGCCCGTTACCCAGACCTGAATCCCATTGAGCACATCTGGGACATCATGTCTCGCTCCATCCACCAACGTCACGTTGCACCACAGACTGTCCAGGAGTTGGCGGATGCTTTAGTTCAGGTCTGGGAGGAGATCCCACAGGAGACCATCCGCAACCTCATCAGGAGCATGCCCAGGCGTTGTAGGGAGGTCATACAGGCACGTGGAGGCCACACACACAAATACTGAGCCTCATTTTGACTTGTTTTAAAGGACATTACATCAAAGTTGGATCAGCATGTAGTGTGTTTTTCCACTTTAATTTTGGGGGAGACTCCAAATCCAGGCCTCCATTGGTTAATAAATTTGATTTCCATTGATGATTTTTGTGTGATTTTGTTGTCAGCACATTCAACTTTGTACAGAACAAAGTATTCAATGAGAATATTTCGTTCATTCAGGTCTAGGATGTGTTATTTGAGTGTTCCCTTTATTTTTTTAGCAGTGTATATAACAGGGACCATAAAGTCAAAGTATATTTTCAATAGAAAGAGAAAATATCAGCACTCCACACCAACATGTGACTCCATCCACTGGGATGGTGCTGACAATAATATAGACAGTCCAATAATACTGTAGAAGTAATGAAATTGCGGTACTCGCCAATGCATAAAATTTTTTGAAGACATTGTTCGAAATGGATGAAAATTTTAGCATGATCGTGAATGCCATCTTCTGTATATGGACAACAGGAGTTTTGCGCTGAGCAGATGCTTCATCCTGTTACATGGGGCGGTACTTGGGACCAGGAAGAAGCACTTGCTCAGTGCGAAACGGCTGTTGTCTGTATACAGAAGTATGCCATTCACTACCACGGTCTAATTTTTATCTACTTGGAACAAAATCTTCTGAATTTTTTTTTTATGCACAGGTGAGTGCTGTAGTTTCATTTCTTTGACAAATACTACAAAGCATATTTCCACCTGTTTACATGAGGCCAACAACTTCAGCAGAACTATACCAAGACTATCCATCCGTTTGTGTCCCCAGGTTCTATGTGAACCTATGCGTCTCTATGGTTATAGTCTAGAAACAAACCCTCTATACTTGGATTCTGCAGTCATGTAATATTTTTCTCCCTATGCACATTCAAGGGCAACTGAAGTCTCTGCTGTCCTTCCCTTAGCAAGGCAACGGAGGAATGAAAGAACCCAGACAAGTTGTCATTGAACCCAAAATAAAGCTCACCAGAGACCCTTTCCATAAAGAGCCTGCACACTTAGTCTAGAAAAATGGACATCAACTCAGAATTAATTTTGGCCAATGTTGACATAGGGTCTACGCATCGCTACACAGCAAAAGAAAGCTTTCCATATCAAACTTCTCAGATTTCAGGTCCTTCCCATCACATCTGGCCATGGAGCACACAAGGGGGAGCGTCTCCACAGCCAGAGGGCTAGAAGCTAGAAAATCTGATGTGCACAGGATAAATGCAGCCCCCATGGCCACAGCCCTCTGTGAAATACTTGTTCTGGTACATGGTTCCTTTCCAAACAGTGAAAGGTAAACATGCTCCGACATCACACAATCAGCAGAAAGCATCATTTTTAAAGGAATGTTCAATCCATGTTTTCCAAGGACAGAACACGTACTTATAGTCCATTGGGATTTTCATGTGTTTTTTGCCAAGTCTACCAAAAAAATAAAGATACTCCACACACACACAGTGTACCATTGAAGTGTTTTATATTTTATTTTTTATAAAAAAAATGGTAAATGTCATTAAGCTCTTAAAACAGCATACTATGGGTGCAGAGACCCCAATTCGAGCGATGTGTCACTTACTAGGCTGCTTGCTGAAGTTTTGATAATCTACTGCTAAAATCACTGCTTTATCACTAGTGGACTAGTAAACCTGCTGCCATGTAGTCCTCCATATTCATGAGCTCTGTATAATCCAGCCCCCCCACCACTGAAAGCTGCCAATCAGTGGTGTGGGCAGGGTTATACCTAGCTCAGCATTCAGAGAACTGCAGCAGAGAAAACGGATTTTTAATCAAAACTGCAGCAAGTAGCCGCCCAGTAAGACTTCGCTGGAAATTGGGGTCTCTGTCCCTACATTATGCTGCTCTTAGATGGGGGTAGCAAAAACCTGCTGACAGATTCTAGGAGAAGCTTGGAAAATTGCTGCCACACTGATGGTACAAATGGAGACGCGGACCAAAAAAAAAAAAAAGGATGAAAATCGGATCTAGTATACTGCCTGAAAAATGGTCCGCATTTTCTTTGTGAGGAAAAAAAAACAAAACAAAAAACCTTGATGTCTGAATAAAGCCTTAGAGCATGCAGCATTTTGAAAAAGCAGAAAGAAAGCATTAAAAATTCTGCAAATTACAAAAAAAAAATTATTGCATTTTAATATCTCCGAATTGATCTTTAGCCAATATCTGTGCAGCATTTTTATAAGTTGCAAAAAAACACTAAGTAAAATATCCTGCTAAGGGCATGTCTACATTTTTCTTGGGTGGATTCGGCGGATCTGATACAGAATGGATGCAAATGGCACCAGAAAGACCTCAACGACTAGAATGCGATCTGCCTAGTTTTTGCTATGGGATTTGTAGTTTTATTGGAAGAAATAACACATTTTATGGACACCATAAATTAAACTAGACGGACCCCATTGTAGTCAAGTGGTTCCTTCTCATGCCAACATCCATTATGCACCAGACCCATCCCCGACGTGAATTATGTTTCAACTCGTAAAATGGAAGAAACAAAAACAAAAAACGCAGGTGTGAACTCTGCCTTACACCTCTTCATGGTCGGTATGCATCTACACAAATATTATCAATTCATGTCGTACGACTGGTCTAAACACACGAGAACGCAGCCTTACAGCCTCTGGGATAGCGGAGCACACGACCCCCCGACAAGCAGCTATACAAAATAAAACTACAGAAAAAACAGAAAAAAAAAAAATGCAACAACTGAATGGAGCTAAACCGCTTCACCGACAAGCACATCGTATAAATCCAACATGTGAAAAATGCCCAATAAATCCTTCACTGTGCCACATAGACGAAGCAGTAAAATTACTTTACGGTTTTCGGTTAGTATGTAGCTTAAGAGGAGGGGATAAAAAAAAAAAACATTTACAGCACTAAAGTCTGCTCCATCAGCATGTCTCTAGCACTCACCTATGTGCTGGAGACCTCTGCAGCCTGTCTCTGAAAGCTGTGGTTGCCCCTCTTTGCTGCCCTTCAAGGAGGGGTTCCCCAGCTGGATCCTCAGGGTAGATGTGTAACTCATTTTCCAGGAGGCTTGTGTCTCCTCGCCCGCTCATGCAGGCTGCCTGGAGTGTCACCACAACTCTCTGAGGAACTAGTTATGAGGGAACAGTAGTGGGAACGTTCTCACCGCCAATCAGTGTACACACAGCAGATGAAACAGGGCTGAGCCAAGCAGAAGCTTCATCCCCAGGGGCAGCTCTGTTACACATGTTGTCATAGACCTATACCAAGCTGTCATTACATGGCTTCATGCAAGGCAATAGAGATGAAGAACAGATAGACCTCGTACACCTGAGTGCCAGGGAACCAGTGACAGATTACAGTCATTTATAGTTGGCACAGTCACCAACATTTTAATACAATTTCCAGGAAAAAGCAGCTGGGTAAAATAAAAGGAGACATTACAACTGCAACACCCGGACCATCGGATCGCTATTGTAATGGGGCTGCATGTGCATTAGGCCCATTGTGGTCTCATATCAGGGTGGTCAACTTGACTTGACTTTTTATTTTTTTTCTGGACAGCTTATCTAAAAGACTAAGGCATAGATATTGGAAAACCTTAATAAAACTATTATGATTATAAGTGATCCAGGTCTACAACCCATAATTCTGATATGAATACATCAGCTGCATTCACTGTAAACAATGATAATTACAGTCACATAATGATCTGTATACATTTTTTTCAGCCTCAAAAAAAAAACAAAACAAAAAAAAAAAAAAAAAAAACACCTCAACGGACACCTTTAATTTTTTTACGGACAGGGCAAAAAAAGTTCCCTATTTTTACAGACTGTCCTGAATTTCTGGACGGTTGGCAACCCTGCACTGTATGCACCAATATAGGGAATGACAGACGAATCTCTACAGTATATAGGATATGCTGTGGATTTAACCATTAGGCTGAGGTTACATGGCGACTTGGGACATGACAGGTCGCACGGCCAAAGATCGCTGTATGCTACATCGCAGTATATTAAAATATATATATATATATATATATATATATATATATATATATATATATATATATATATATATATATATATATATATATATATATATATATATATATATATATATATATATATATATATATATATATATTACACACACACACACACACACACACACACACAGTATATATGGGAGCGGGGGTTCACATGGTAACAGGCAAGTAGAAAAAAAAGTCTGCATTATGCAGCACCTGCCTAAGATCCTAGGCTCTGTTCACATCCGCATTCTTGTTTACAGATTTCTATTTCACTATAGGAACAGAATATAGAAATAAAGAAAGTGCCTGATGCTCTGCTTCACAGATACTGGGGTGCCAGGCAGACCCCCATGGACCATGGGATCGGTGCATTTTACCAGACAGAATAGTGCAGTGTGCGGTGCCGTTTTGCCCGGTATTTTTAGACGGTCTGCATCAAAGCCTTCTACTTCGGTGTGAACAAGTCCACACACACATGTCGCGATTTAAAAAGGGGTTAACCAGACTTCGCACATTTCTGGCATGTTGACAGGATATACCATAAGTGTTCAATAAATGTAGGTCCACTGCTGACATTCACATATATTTTAGAGCACTGAGCCCCGTCTTAAGTCAGAATGGGGAGGGCCGCATATGTGCTGCCACTCTCAGTTCCTGTTCATATGATGGTTCCAAAAATTGCTGCATGAGCACCCACCTCTCCTTTCTTGACAGAATGCAACCATGTTCTTGAGATAGAAGAGGCTCCAGCATTCTCTTGGAAATTCATCGCATATCCTAGCGATCTCAAATATGCCATATACGAACACCGCTTGGGGCTAATGCAGTCAAGTGTATAAATTGGATGTGTGACCGTGATCGCAGAGGTTGCGATGGGGCCTGTGGGGGCGGGGAGGGTGAAGGGAGGGGTCCCCCTCGCCGTTGGGGACACCGGCGCGCTATGGTGCCAGTGAGTCTAGAGAGCTCGGCCTGTGAGTGGACCATTCGCTTGCTCAGGGCCCTGGCACTTGGAATACTTACCTGTCCCCGTTCCCCGAAGCTCCAGCTTCTTCCCCGTTCGCTGACTTGTGACACCGTGTCTGCAAATTGAGATTCTAATTTGGCTATTATCCTAAGTCATATTGCACGACTCGTTAAAGGGTTAATTTTGACTTGTAGGATTGCTGCTTACAATAGGTGGCGCTATAGAGTTCAAGTCCTCTTTTCTCTGAAGAGGCAATTTGCATATTAAGTTTCCCAGAGAAGCATTGCACGGCGAATAAGCCTCCTTACTTTGGCATGCCAGAGCCGGTATGAGATATTGTAATATTGTAGAATTTACAATTGATATCACTCATGTAATGTAAGAAACAAGTGAAATCTTTGCCCTTGTACTATACCTATATTTTCTTATCTGTGCATCATGAATTGTGGTATGTGTTAAAGGGGTCCACGAAAACCTGGAGCCAGCCCTGGTCCTCTGACATATTCAGCTGGAGTGTATTGCAGCGCAGAGACCCGTCGGGTCTGTGCACGGCAATACACTCTGCTGGCCAATCAGAGGCCAGCAGCTAACGTTGGCGTGCACGTGACTGGGGGCGCATGACTGTTCCTAGCACCCTGAAGGCAGCTGCCGACTTCAGAAGAGGTTGCCACGTGGTGGAAGGAAGGAGAATATAATTGTTTATTTTTTACTATGCATTAAAGAACAGCTGCAGAACGGGGGACATATTATATCATACATATGTGGCGCCCTGCTGCGCATTGGTGCCACAGATCTCAGAGGGGTGCATGGACGGACTTCTCCACAAGAGGCCCTCACAGCATTCACACACCTCCACCCTACCACCTCAGACCACCAGATGGAGCCCGGATAGGGATATATATACTGGAGGGTGGAGTTAGGCAGTCAGTCTGGAGTCTACAGTCTGTGAGAAGGTCAGTCTGTTGAGAGGAACTCCTGCAGAGGTTAGCCTGCAGTGGAGCTCAGTCAGTTCAGTCCAGACTCCCAGAGCTCGAGTTAGTGAGCCTAGGGCGTGCCGACGCCAAAAGAGCGGTGAAGAGTAGCGAGGCCTACTGCCCGTGTGAAGCCTAGTAAGGGCCCCGAGCGTGGCCGAAGGAGAGTGGAGTAAGCAAGCAACATAGGGGGCAGAGGAGCTTAACCAGCTCACCCCAAAAACCATTTACCGGACACCGGGTCCGCGTCTGCAGGGATTCCTTACATCCAGCAGAAATAATCGGAACCCCTGGCAAACTATATGTCGCAGGAACACCAAAAGCTGATTACGTACCAGGGTCAGGAGTCACGGAGGCCCCAGAGACCAGGGAGTGTGAACTAAAACAGAAGGCCCTACCACCAGGTCAGCAGGTGCAAGACAGAGACCAAGTTAGGCCTAGCTCCAGGCAGGTCAGAAACTTATCAAGGAAAAGCAAGGAACAGGAGGCCCCACACCTGCTCACTGGGGAGAGTCCTGATATGCACCCTTCACCCTGAAGTACCCTGGACGTGCCAGAAATACCACCAGTAAAGGTACTGAAGTGAACTGTTGTGCGTGTGCCTATTCTTCCTCTGACCCAGCTGGGTCCCCTCTATCCTGCATCCCTACACTTACGCTGCCCTGAGGCCCCGCTCCACCTGTGAGGAGCCGTACCAACTAAGCTGCCTAAACACCGGCCTCAGGGGACTGTCGCAGCCCTGGTGATCCTCACCAGACACCACGGGTGGCTTCACAAACATTCCCTATCCCATATAACTTCCCCCCTTCTTTTAAGAGTGACCCCAGGGTACGGGCCCGGGAGCCGACCACCGCGACATCTCCCAAGGTCAGGCAACAACAAGGCCCCGGCGCCGAGTCGTCCCCATCCCCTGGGCGCGTCCCATACACCACTGGATGTGTGCTATCCGATTTTTAATTAGACAGCACACTGACCCATGTTACTCGATGGTGCTTTTCAGATGAATGATTTTTTACCCCCCTCGGCTATGAAAAATAAATAAATTCATAGGCTCGTCTGCAGGCACTCTTAAGAGAGCCTGTCACCAGGATTGTATACCCCCAACTAATGGCATATATAGAACAAGTTTAATGGAGATTAAATTCTATATCTTTTCTTGTAGAAATCAGTTTTGCAAATTTTAGGGAAATCCTTAGGGGAAATTATGAGTTAATGAGTTCTAGGTGCAGTGGGTGGGCTCTGACCTTACTACTCTCCTGCCCCCTCTCCCTATTCTCTGACCACTGCCTGCCTCCTGACTCCCTCTGTCAGGTCACTGAATCATGACTGACCTAGAGACAAGAGGCATGCAATAGGGAGAGAGGGCTGGAGAGCTGGAGGTGCAGTGTCCACATCATTGTATTTGCAACTCACTGGTTCATACCTCCCAACTTTTGAATAGAAATAGGGACAAATTATGTGGCGCGCGTAGCACGCTGCAGCAAATTTTGGCCACACCCTTTTATCATTATATTTCTCCCCTGGCAGGAGGAGTTGTCAGAGGGGCGCTGGTAGTGAGGGAAATTCAGCAGACGGCCGAGACTGCAGGTTGTAGACCCAAATCCAGGACTGGCCGCTGTATTCAGCACAGTTGGGACTAGAGATGAGCGGATGGATTCCCGGGTCTCTGGTCCAACGTCCAGATCAGTGCTACCTGGCGGCTGGACAGGAGGCCGCGAATCTCTTATCTTTCGGGGCAGCACAACGTCATCTGTGCGTCCTGCTCCTCTCTTGTTGGGACCTGTAGATTATTTCTTGTTCCTCATTCACAGTCAAAGCCACTAGAACTTTCTCATCGTTATGTAGCTTCACTATACGACATCACGCTTTTTTGTGTCTGTAAGGCAGTGTTCACACATTGCAGAAATACTGTTTTTTGTTTTCTGCAGATGTCTGTACAAAACGCCACAATAAGGCTATGTGCCCACGATGCAGTAATGAAGCGGAAAGGTTCCGCATGTCCTTGCCTGGAAAAAACGCATGCGGAGTTTCACACACGTTTTTGAAGCGTTTTGCACATGCTGAGTTGCCTTGCGTTTTTCTAATGCATTGAGAAGGCAATTCTGCATGCGTAAACGCACAAATAATGGACATGCTGCGGATTTTTCTGCACATCAAAGGTCACGGCGTATCCGTAACCGGGTGTCCATATCACCCAACAAGGGAACAGTTGAGCCGTGACGGGACACGGGACTGAGCCCTGAAATCGGGACAGTCCCACAGATACTGGATGGTTGGGAGCTATGCTGGTTTACAATTTCATCCATGATTTCTCTAAAATAGCAAAACAGATTTCTACAAGAAAGGTGAAGATTTACTCAGCATTAAATCACCTTTACATGCATGCCATTAGTTTGGGGTATAAAATCCTGACGACAGATGAGGTAGCAAATACCTGCTGACAGATTCCCTTTAAAGAGGACCTGAGAGCAGCAGAATGTAGGCAAATAGACCCTGAATCCAATGATGTATCACTTAGTTAACTGGGTGCAGCAGTTCTGACACAAAGTTATTAGATGCAGCATGTAGAAGAGCCAAGAAAGCTGCCCCTGCCCACAACAGGCTCTCTATGTACATTGTCTATAGACAGTGAGCTGCTTATCACAGGAGGGGGTGGAGTCAGACTAGCATGCAGGAGCTGCTATAGTCCACACAATGATAATCACCAGGTGATAACACCTTCAGTGTAAGTAAACAGCAGCTCACAGACACACATGTGACACTTAAATGAATTCTGTGCTCTAACTGACGCGCCCCCTGGGCCGTGTGTGGGGGAATACCTGGAGCCGGGTCTCTGTGTAATGCTGGGGGTTTGTAGTCTCCCTGGCGGAGACCCGGTCCCGTGGCTCAGGGTGGTCAAACCAGTGGCGGATCTGTTTATTTGGTTTTAAATGTTTAAATGTCCGACTACGCCACTCGTGGATTGCGGTCACTGAGAACCGCTGCTGCGGGGCAGACCGCTGAGGCTGATGTTGTGTGCGCAGCAGAGGGTAGTATAACTCCCCACGGGAGGAGTATAGCCTCAGGGCAGTTAGTGCAGATGGTGGGGGTGATGGTGCGCGGGAGCAACAGTAATGAATCAGAGTCCAGTGATGCAGTCCAGGGTCTTTACTCACAGTTTTACACTCCAAGCCACTTCTGCAGGTAATGGCTGCCCACATCGTGCTGTGCTCACCAGGTGAGGGGCTCGGCCAACTCCCAGGTACCTTTGGAGTGCTTTGCAGGACCCCCTTCGTGTGTCCTTTCTCTGGCCTGTCGTACCCCACAATTGACCACGTTTCTGTCCAGCTGCGTCGGGTCTTGGCGGGCAAACATATGTTCCATTTCCCTGGGCCCTATATGGTGCCTTCCTAATGGGTGTAGTGAGCGGCCGTAATACGTGCAATGCCACGGCCTCCGGTTACTAGCCGAGGGTAGTTGCTCTCCTCCACTAGACGAGGGATCCGGTTCCCTTTCTTGGCCTGACCCCCCCCCCCCTACTCTGGTAGCGGCGGGCGTACGGTGGAGACTTGCCGGTCCGCACCCCTGGGGTCCCTTCACTCCACTCCTGGAGCCTACTCTGTTCCTCTCCTTCTGTTTTCTCTCTCCAGGCTCAGGCCTTGAGGCTGGGCCTGCCTGCCTGCGGAGCAGAGCCCGTACAGAGCCCCTGCTCAAGCCTCCTTCTCTCCCCTCTCTCTTCCCCCTGACTCCAAGATGGTGCCCACCTTATATACTCCTACTTTTCAGTGCACCCAAAATCTACTCTCCCCACCCACACACTACCGTGTTCCCCCTTTCTAGGTGTTCCCTCCCCCCACTCCAGCCAGGGACAGGGGCAGTTGTGCTCATGCTTGGGAGCATTGTCGCCCTGCCCGCCGGAAATGTGGTGTAGTGCATGTGGGTGTTAGGATCCTGAGCCATACTCCATCCTTACCTGGAAGCGAGATATCACACCTCTGGGTGAGATGCAATACATCTGTAGCGACCGAACCCTCGGGGCGCTACATAACCCCTACCTCATGTTGGCTTCAGATTACATAGCAAAAACCTGCTGACAGATTCCCTTTAAGGGTACCCATGTATGAAGTGTTTTGTAACAGGAGGAAAATCTTTACACGTTTTCGTACATTGTTCTCAGACATGCAGCACAAAACGTGTACCGGCAGCCATATACATGATTTAAAGAGGGGTTTTCCATACCTGAAAGTGATAGTTCAACGAAAGCTCACATAGCAGCAAAGCGGATTTCTCAGAAGTGAGAAACACACACACACACACACACACACACACACACAAGCTTGGCCCGCAACTTTCTCAAAGTTTTTAATTTTGGCCCTCTGTGTATTTGAGTTTGACATCCCTGCCTTAGTTTTGTTTACTTAATAACAGTCCACCCTTTTGTCTAAGGGCCGGAAGCCCCTGACTTCTTGCAATGACTGAAGACTGGTACATTACTACATATTCGGTGGCAGTAACTTTTATGAGGTAGAAAAGGAAATACCACAGTAACTATTGTCACAGTGATAACAGCTACATCCCCTTTTTTCACTGTAGACATTAAAGGAACCAAATACCAGTTTGCACAAAGCCCTTTAAAATACCTTATCAAAGGGAATCTCTGGCAGGAGGGACAACGTCTCTCCTGCCCCCAGATTATCAACAACCACACTAAAAACATTTACAGTAATCCTTCAGTGTACATTCATATTATTTCCTTGGCCATTGTATAAGGGTGGGGGTGAATTTACTTTCTGGTTGACCTGCTATGGCTGTATTAACAGTGACAATATACACACAGTAGGCACATGTAGCTCTTGGACAGACATCCCTGAACCACATTATTAATGACTAGATGGTGGCCCGATTCTAACGCATCGGGTATTCTAGAATATGTATGCGGCCGACCGGGCGCAATCAGCAGAGCGGTGTTTAAATTTGGCGCCAATATCGCTGATCGGCCGCGACCAATTAGCGTATCGTATTAGTGAGTAGAGGGAAGCGGCGCTGCCTGTGCGGGTACTTCCGCTGCGAGCAGCCGGGAGATGAGCGGCTGCTCGCAGCAGAAGTATCCCGACCGGCGGCACCACTCCCCGGTCCTCCGTTCACACTTGCCGTCGGGAGATCAGCGGCCCTAGCCGCATGGAGGTCAGCGGCACCGCCGGTCGGGGTACTTCTGCTGCGAGCAGCCGGGAGATGTCCGGCTGGCGCCGGTCATCTCCCGGCTGCATCGCCGCTGACCTCCGTGCGGCAGATGAGCAGCTAACGGCCGCCATCTTTTTCTGAAATCCCGCGTCGCTGATTGGCCGCGGCCGGACCAATCAGCGACGCGGGATTTCCTGGACAGACAGACGGGATAAGACGATTATATATATATTAGATAATCTCCAGATTACTTCAACATAAAGATTATGCATAACTTGCAGTAAAGACTCAGGCATTTCAACAGCGACACTCATGTCTGACTGGACATCAACTGTTCGCTACATTGTTGCACAAATGCATTTATATTCACTTTTTTTGTGTTTGCTGCTACTGGAAATTAGGTTTTCCGATAAAGACGGCAATAGTCTGCAACGATAGCTAGAAAGGTGTTCCAGGTCCCAATTCTTTCGTGTTGGGATTACAATTAAATGGACCAGCTTGGTTATAGAGGACGACTGCCGCGCCATTCAGTGTCCAAGACCGGGTTCATGTAGCTTTTGCCACTACATTTCAGTGGCTACGTCAGGGCTTACGTTCGAATCTTCACAGAACGGGATTCGGCATATGCAACGACTGGGCCATTGACTGTGATTATGCAGACGAACACCGTGTGATCTGTTGTGCGTAGTTTTCGGACGTATACACCTATTGGAGGTGGGCAGCAAGAGGTAGTCAAGTACGTCTTGCTGGCCGCCTCAATTTGCTTCCATATATGCCTAGATGAGGTGGACAGCAAGACGTAGTTGATTACATCTTGCTGCCAGTCTTCAATAGGCATATACAGCTAAAAATGATGCATGAGAGCACACAGTGGCTCCATCAGTCAATGGCCCTGTTAGCGTATACGCCTAAATCCCGTTTTGTGGTGGTTCGGATGCAAGCCCCGATTGAGCCGTACTGGCAAAAACTATGTGAACCCAGCCTAAGGAGCTGGCAAAAATAGCCCTGCGCTTGGTTATCAGAGTCAGTCTCAGAGGTCTCCCAACAATCAGACATTTATTTTGGATAGGTTATAGATATCCCTTGTGGGAAAACCCTTTGATATAGTGCGGCAGCCTTTTTGGAAGAAATTTCTGTTACTGTCCTATTTATCTGAAGAAGGCTTGCAAAAAAAAACAATGCATTTAGTGGTTTATTTGGTAAGATTTGCACAAATATCAGGTTTTCAGTACAAGGGTTTGTAGGAGATATAAAGCCCTTGTGTTGCAGGTCATACATGGAATATTAGGCTTAGGCCACGGCCCCACTATCAGCATTTGGTCAGTATTTTTTCTCAGGAGTTGGAGCCAAAACCAGGTGAGGAACAATCAGAGAAAAGGTATAATAGAAACAAGTCACCAATTCTGCATTTATCATCCACTCCTGGTTGTGACTACCACTCCTGGGAAAAAAAAATACTGATTGAATACTAATCAAATACTGATAGTGGGGCCGTGGCCTAACCCAGAGACACAAGCATTAGTTACAGAGGTTTAAGCTAATAGTTGGAAGTTACTGGTGGCGTTCAGGACACGATCCAGGCATGTGCATGAATATCTCAACTACACTGGCACACAGAGGGACAGATTTGTTTCAAGGACCTCTTTTGGCACCATGTAACACCTGTCCGGCGCTTTGTATATTTTTGTAAATTCTCCTGTGACTCTATTAATATTATGTTTGATATTGAATGAAAGTACGTCCAATAAACAAATACAAATAGGAAAGTTTGAGCCGCACAGGGACTTTGCTTGTGTAGATGGCACATATCTCAGATTGTCAGTGTGGGACATCATATGAAACGGCCACAAGGCGTCTATCACCAATAACACAACCCATCTGTGTAACTGATGAAGATCCGTTCAGAGTCAATGACTGAAACGTTGTACACTGACTATTGGATTGCAAATAAATTTCCTACATCTTTGGATTTATAGCATACAAGGGCTGGGTCCCTACTAGCGCACCATCACCATTTGGAGTGCCAGCATTTCAATAGAAATTACAACCCCCTGTGTATGTCAGACTTAAAGTAAATTGGCAAACGGGAATCCAGGATTAATGAGGGTTGGGGGCGGAGAGTGGGCTATTTGGCTGATTTGTTAAAAGGACAGCCAAATCATGTCCACACCCTGTCTGGGCGAGTCCACACAGTGGCTCTAGTTTGCCGTAATTTTTTTGGAAAGACCAATGAGGTTTTAAGACTAGCATTTTTGAACATCAAGCAATAAAATCAAACTAGTTGGAGTAAAACGCACCTTCTTTTACTTTCATACAATTTTGTCCATCCATGTGACAAAAATAAATCTCAAACTTGTCTGCATCAGAAAGTCACATTTCTTAAGTAATACATTTATTCGCGCAAAATAGCCTCCAATCCCTACTGCCAAGTCCTGCCCAACTTTCCAAAAGTTACCAATAACAGCAGACAACAGGTAAAAACTGAATTATAGTGGATTGGATCCACTCAAAAAAGACAGAAAGATTACTAACAAAAGGATCACAACAATGGTCCTATTAGTTTATATGGGAAAATGACTTGTTCTGTTCAGGCTTATGAATGTCGTTTTAAAAACTTCAGTCTTTCAAAGATGCCAAGTGTTTAAAAGGAGGGACATGTCCATTTTTTCAGGCGTTTTTCCTCTAAGAAGATGGTTCATACTTTGCAATTCAAGTCAATGGGAAGGCTAAAAAGACACTTTTTTAAGTAACTATATTATAATATACATACAACAGATGGCACATGGATGAAAGTTTAAAAAAAAAAATAAAAATCAGTTTTTCCTGGATGAAATTCAGATGATTTTTCATATGCTCATCTGCAGGCACCCTAAGGCCTCCTTCACACATCCATATTTCCAGTCCATGTGGCATCAGTTTACCCCCCCCCCCCCCACACAGATCACATGTACCCATTATAATCAATAGGGTTGCTCACATGTCTGGTTTTTTTTTTTTACGGACCGTGTGTCTATGCAAACCACAAGGAGACATGGCCGTTTTTTTTTTCCCTGACAGCACAGATGACAAGTGCCAATACAAGTCTATGGGGCTGTGCTTAATATTACAAAGTATAGGAGAAGCTTTGTAATTAATTTCTTTATCCATCCTGGCAAAAAACGGACACATTGATGGTAAGGGTACGTGCACACGGTCAGTAATCACTGCTTATTGGACGCAGCGCACTTGCTCTACGTGCAATCCACACCGGCCAGATGTTACAGCATAGTGGATGCGATTTCAAGACATCCCATGTCCACTGTTCGTCTCCGTGCTCCTGCGGATCACCCGCGGACACAGTCATGTGGCGCGTCTTTACAGACCGCAGTATGTCAGTTTCTCTTGTGGAGTCGCTAGAGAAATTAGACCAATACAATGTATTGAATTTAGGGAATCCGCATGGTTCAGTGAACACATGCGGATTCACCTGCGTGCCGCGATTTGGACCCAGCATATGGTATATTGCGTTCAAAGCACTGCCTCTATGGATCGTGTGTACATACCCTCAAGATGGAAAACACTGATGGCACCAGTACCGTTTTTTTTTTCATGTCGGTTTTATACGCAAGTGTGAAGGAGGCCTAAATCTGATGGTAAAAACTGACATTACTGACCAAACTGATTAAAATCACACAATTTTTTTGCACACATGAAAAAATAACTGATGCCTGAATTAGGCCACGCACACACGCACACACAGACACACACACACACACACACACGTCAGCGATCCTTTGCTTAGAATAAGCTGTCAGGTGTTTAGCGACAGAAGTCTCTGTGCGGTACCAAAGTGGGGTCTGTGCCTTCTATAGAACCCTTACATTCTGGAAATCATTTGTAGTCGGAGATGACACCTCATGATTTGTTGATACCAGAAAGTCATCAGTACAATTACACAGCAGCATTGCTCAGGTTACCTCAGATCCATAGCACAAATCACATATTGTTTCTCCATCATGTGTAGGAGTAAGTGATATCAGCAGTATATCATGGCCACAGGGCAGGGTCATGCCCATACATAAAGCTGAAGCAGATTTGTTATTCTGTGCAGGTGTAGTCACCTGTCGTTGCTCTTTGCAAATTTGGAGAATATTTGTTTTCTCAGGCTGATGCCTTTATAATTAAGCTTCACTCATCAAAGCTCGGATGGCATAAAGATAATATAAAATACAGGCAACTTGTTCCAACTCATCGACGTGGGTTGGTTGTGAGGAGTAGTGATGAGCGAGCACTAAAATGCTCGGGGACTCGTTGCTCGGGTCGAGCAAATTGGAATACTCGGGTGCTCGACCCGAGCAACGAGCCCAATGCAAGTCTTTGAGAAACTCGAGCATTTTTCAGGCGGCTCCCCCCAGCGGTCCGCAGAGGGCCTAAAAATTCCCAAATCGATGGGAACAATGCTCAAATGACATGGGGGAAGTCCCCTGGAAGCATTTCTGACTCCCAAGTTGCTTCTGTCAACAACGTTGTCAGAGGTATTACGCCACTTTTACGGACTCACAATAAAACATACCAAAACAAAACCAAAATGGATTTTCCTGGGAAATATGTTAAGGAACATCCTTTCAATGACATGTACAATGTATATAAAGCAAAATAAATAAAATAACCAAAAAACACTCCCCCACACCTTGGGCTATGTTCACACGTAGCGTTTTTGATGCGTTTTTTTTTGCACTTTTTCATTGCTTTCAACCAAGACAAATGCATTCACTGGGAGATGTCATTTTAACATTTTAGAACCTTATCTGGCAATTTGGTGTGTGACACATCAGACACATGCATACAGTGCTGAAAAGACATGGGAACAGAATGGGGAAGACCCCTGGAAGCATCTCTGACTCCCAGGTCACTGCCTGAAAGTGTGCCCATCAGAAGTGATCCTTGGCGCATGGGAAGATGCCTCCCGCCATGAACCTGTCGTTGCAGACTTGCAAGAATCACTGTCCACGTCCTTGTCCCACTGCAGCGTTCAGTTGTCCCTACCCCATTCCCTGGAATGCAAATGTGTCACCCTGGCCTGGATGCCACAAAATGTAATAAAGCTGTGTCTGAGAGCAAGGGGGAGGTTCTCTAGTCAGGGGAACATTAGCATGCAGTACCTCCTGTCTCAGGCCAGTAGGGGGAGCAGGCTGCCCCTATAAAAGCTGGTGCTGGGGGCAGGGTTAGAGAGAACTGGATGACCTGTCTCAGTACTGAGACGTGTCCCAGAGCAGGGACAGAAAGTTGTACTGCACCTAAGAGGAAGTGTGGCAGGAGGAGAGCCACAAGCCAGAGACAAGAGGCGAAGTGAGCCTGTCTTGGCAGATAACGGACTTAATTTACCAGACTTTGGTGTCTAAGGCTGGGAGGATTCCACATCCCACATCCCACAGCAGATAACCAGTCCGCAGGGGACTGTATGTTCCTTGGCCTAAGAAACCTGGAGGCTCTGCCACAACAGAAGGGACCAGTAAAGCCGTACCAGGCCGGGAGCAGAAAGGAACCCACGTCGCAGGCCATACAGGCGAGAGTACACGGAAAGCTCGGAAACGTGGGCTGTTACCCTATAAGGAGGAGATAGCCAGAAGGAGCACAGAAAGCACGGTAGACCTACACCCTCACCCTGACCAGGGCCAATTTCCCCATTGCTCTCAGACATTCAGGTCCCCTCCTAGCCGGGACTGTTTATGGGTCAGTTTACCTGTTTTAGTAAAGGCCCTGGACTGCAACCTGTTGTCTGTGTGCTCCTTCGCGCCTCCAGCACTACCGGTACTGGGACTCTCACCACCATCACTCCCACCATCCATTATACTGCCCTAGGGCCGCACTCTTCCCGTGGGGAGTCACACTACCCTAGCTGCACACCTCATCAGCCCCAGCGGTCTGCATGCAGCGGCGGTTCCTAATAACCGCAATCCACGGGTGGCGTAGTCGGACAATCATCAGCGCATAACGGACTACCACTGGCCTGACCACCCTGAGCCACGGAACCGGGTTGCCACTACTACTCACATCGTTCCCCTACTGCCCCATGGCCCAGGGGGCGAGTCACAAGCGCAAGTATGCAGGCAGCCAGCCACCCACCCACCGGCTGCAATACTATACTGCCAAATTTTTGACAGCTGCTTGCACTTGAAATGTAGCCTTTTAGGCTCGTGGAGGCGGAAGCTTTTCATAACCTCATGCCGGCGGCAGCCGGGTGGGTGTCCATACTCGGTCCCCAGCCGCCACTATATTTCCCGGTATCGCCTCCGCCTTCCACAAGCATGGGTCCCACAACATTACTCGTGCCCTCCCCAGTGCACTTACTGGGAAGGACCGCCTAACCACAAACACGTGGACAGGTGAATGTGGCCAGGGACAGTACGGAGCCAGTCCACAACTTTTTTGGCTGACAGATGTATTTAGCTCAATGAAAGGACTGGCATAGAGGGAAACCCTATCTACCCTGCATGTCATTTCTCACAGGAAGTCCTGTAATGCAGCTTGTTGCAGAAGCAATGGCAGCCCGTCCAACATCAACTCGCCCTTGTCGGTGGTGCTTTGACACACACACACCCCTTTCTTTGCGCATTTAATTTCTTGAATACAGAGTTGGACAATGGCCTGATCTGTAATGCGGTTTGAGAAATAACATGCATAAGCATGGCCAATCCACATTAAAAAAAAAAAAAAAAGCAGCCATAGAGTGTCCGGGAACCTTCCCCCCACACTTTTCTTAGCCAGGGCTGCTTTACGGCAGGGTTGGACGGGCCCACCAGAGAACCGGAGACTCCTCCGGCGGGCCCTGGCTTCTCCTTCAGGAGAGTTCATAGTGCCGAGGAGAGGCCATGATGATGATAGAGGCCACCATCTGCTTAGTTTTCTGTTACTTGGAATGCAAGTGCAAGTATGCAGCCAGCCACCCACCCACAGGCCGCAACACTGAACTGCCAGATTTCTGGGCAGATTTTTTGCACTTGAAATGTGGCCTTTTAAGCTCATGGAGGCGGAAGCTTTTCACAACCACATGCCTCATGTCCATACTCGGTCCCCAGCAATCACTACTTCTCCCGGTGTGGTCTCCGTCTTCTACAAGCGCGGGTCCCTGAACATTACTGCTGGTACTTTTCTGTGGGAATTTGCTTGCCTCCTACCAGCCTGGAATATTTCCAGCAAACTATGGTACGACGCCATGGTATTAGCACTGCCCCCAGTACCAGTAGCGAAGCCATCCCCAATTTCCTTCTCAGGAATTTTATTTGGTAGTGGCTGCCCAAATACATTAGTTTCTCACAAAGAAGCTGAAGATAGAGTGGCAGTAGGTGCAAGTTTCTCCAGCCTGTGAGATATTAGAGGGTGAACGGCAGCACATTGGATCAGTGGTTAGCACTGAAGACTTGCAGCGCTGGGATCCTGGGTTCAAATCCCAGCAATGACAATATCTGCAAAAACTTTGTATGTTCTTCCCGTGTTTGCGTGTGTTTCCTCCTCAGTAAAAAAAAGCAGCCATAGAGTGTCCGGGAACCTTTTCCACACACTTTTCTTAGCCAGGACTGCTTCTTGGCAGGGTTGGACAGTCCCACCAGAGAATCCTCTGGTGTGCCTTGGCTTCTACCTCAGGAGAGTTCATGATAGTGCTAACTTTGCAGCTGCTATGGGGCTCTTGAGCAGGGGAGAAAGGTGAGCCCTCAGAATCAAATCCTCTAGTGGGCACAATGTTTTTCAATCTGAAAGAGCTTCTCAGTGGGAGTTGTATTTCACCACAGCCATATTCTTTAGCTTGGTGAAAGGACCGACACAGAGGGAAACCGTATCTACCCCGGCTGTCATTTCTCCGTCACCAGGTTCCGCCCATTGTCACACACGACCATGCCTGGCTGTATGTTCAGCAGTGAGAGCCACAGATCAAGCTGCTGTGTTACAGCTTTCAACAACTCTGCAGCGCTGGGCAGTTTGTCAATTAAACATGTTGTTATCTTCAGCACAGCCTGTTGCCGCTTGGCCAAGTCAGTGCTGCAGTGCTGTCAGCTTGTGACTGATGTGGTCATTTTGGAGATGGAGGAGGAGGTGCATGAGCTGAACAGTGTGATTACATTGTTGTTAAATTGGTGACGCTGTTTTTTTATACTAAAGAAAGATCCTATTTTTTAAGACAAATGCATTCACCGGGAAATGTAATTTTAACATTTTACAACCTTATCTGGCAATGTGGTGTGTGACACAGACACATCCTGTTTTATTTATGATGGAGGGACTCTGAAAGTCACAAAGCCTATTTTTATAGGGACATCTGACGGCCCTTACTATTCTTAAAAAAGGCCAGCAGTCGGCCCTAGCTATTGTTATAGAGCCATCAGCCGGCTATGCTTTGTTGTTCCCATTATTAACAAGTGGGTCTCCTATACTGTTATTGCGTATCCAGTGACTGCAAGGGCTGGCAAAAATTCGGAGGCAACCCAATACCCCTTTGAAGAGACATAGAGGGTCTCAGTAAAAAAAATGTTCCCGTTATAAAGGAGCGGGTCTCCTATAGTGGTAATGCCCATGCTGTAACTGCAAGGGCTGCCAAAATTTGGGAAAACCCCACTAAGAATTTAAAGACACATGGAGCAGGGCCACAGTAACCAGGTACGACATGTTCCCACTAGAAAGGAGAGAGTCTGCTATACAGTTATAGGGTATGCAGAGAGTCCCAACGGCTGACAATTTTAGGAAAAACCCCACTAAGAATTTAAAGACACAGAGCAGAGCCACAGTAACGAAAAATTCCCATTAGAAAGGAGAGAGTCTCCCATAGTGTTGGCCTATGCAGTGAATGCAAGGGCTGCCAAAAATTTGGAGGCACTTCAATGCCCCTTGGAAGAGACTTGGAGGAGGGCCTCAAAAAAAAAAAAAAAAAAGAAAGGAGCAGGCCTCCTATACTTCTAATGCCCATGCACTAAGTGTATGGGCTGACAAACATTTACCCCTGGGGAGTATACATGAACATAAAAAAAAAAAATTTATATATATATTATATATATATATATATATATTTATTATACAGTAACGGGCATCATAAACCCCCTTTACAAAAATTAGGTGGGTGTTGCATCACGGACCACGGTCACCCTGGTGATATGGTGGTGGAGGATGAGGAGAAGGAGGAGGACAAGAGCAAATAGCCAAAATCAGGAAGTGTATACCCATGTGTAGGTGTGAAAAGGTGCATGGAAATACACCTCCCAAGAAAAGACACTGGATTGGAGTTTGTTTGCTATCATTCGGTGGTGTTGAGAAGTCTGGCCCAATCCAGCCCTTGTTCATTTTTATAAGAGTCAGCATTTTCAGTTGACAGGCGGATGCGCTTATCAGTTATAATTCCACCAGCGGCACTAAAAACCCACTCTGATAAAACGCTGGCGGCAGGGCAGGCCAGGACCTCGAAGGCATAGAGAGCCAGTTCATTCCACATATCCAGCTTGGATACCCAATAATTATAAGGCACAGCGGAATCACGGAGGACCTCGATACGGTAGGCCAGGTACTCCCTCAGTATCTTCCCAAACTTTGCACTCCTTGTGAGAGTACCCCGCGCCTCAGGGCCTGTCCGACGGGAGGGTCTGAGAAAACTCTCCCAGAACTTTGACAGTGTTCCCCTGTCTCTGCTGGATTTAAGTTGTGTCTCTCTCGCCTGTACTCCTTGGTTGTCCAACGACGTGTGCCCTCTGCCACCAGCGTTTTCAGATGGGAATTTTTTTAATAGTTCCACAACAAGGGCCTTCTGGTACAGCCCCATTTTTGTAGACCTGTCCGCTTCAGGAATAAGAGATATAAAGTTCTCCTTGTAGCGTGGGTCTAGAAGTGTCACCAACCAGTAATGACTGTCACCCAAAATTTTGAGAATGCGAGGGTCATGGGAAAGGTAGCATAATAAACTTAACCATGCATGCCAGACTACTAACAGGCAAGACCTCCGTGTCCTCACCAAGAGGATGACTGATCATGCTTTCTTCCTCCTCCTCTTCCTCATTGTCATCCAATCCACGTTGGGTTGAGATGAGGCTTGACTGTGTGTAATCACCCTGTATGGTTCCTTGCTCCATCTCATCCGCTTGCAATGCATCCTCTTTGATTGCGAGCAGAGAGCGTTTCAGAAGACAGAAGCGGGATGGTGACGCCAATTATGGCGTCATCGCCGCTCACCATCTTGGTGGAGTCCTCAAAGTTTTGGAGGATGGTACATATGTCTGACATCGATGTCCACTCCTGAGGTCTTATGTGTGGAGTTTGAACTGAATACCGACGGCCTTGTTGATGCTGGTACTCAACAACTGCCCTCTTCTGCTCACAAATCCTTCCCAACTTCTGCAGTGTAGAGTTCCAACGCGTGGGGACATCACATACCAGTCTGTGAGCCAGAAGCTGCAAACGCTGCAAGGGCGGTGGAAGCTGCAGCTGACTTTCTAAAATGGGCACACAGGTGGCGTACTTTAACAAGCAGATCCGGGTAGGATTTGAGAAACCGCTGAACCACGAGGTTAAGCACATGGGCCAGGCATGGTACGTGTGTGAGCTCGCCTCGCCTCAGAGCCGCCACCAGGTTCCGGCCATTGTCACACATGACCATGCCTGGCTGTGGGTTCAGCGGTGTGAGCCACAGATCTGCCTGCTCTTTCAGAGCTGTCCACAACTCTTCAGCATTGTGTGTTTTTTCACATAAGCATATTAGCTTCAGCACAGGCTGTTGCCGCTTGGCCGAGGCAGTGCTACAGTGCTTCCAGCTTGTGACTGATGTGGTCATTTCGGAGATGGAGGCTGAAGAGGAGGAGGAGGCTGAGGCGGATGAGGTGCAGGAGCTGTAGACCGTGGGGGCAACCCTGATTGACCTAGGGCCCGCAATCCTTGGCGTCGGGAGGACATGTTCCGTCCCAAGGTCCGACTGGGTCCCGACTTCCACTATGTTAACCCAGTGTGCCTTCAGCGAGATGTACCGTCCCTGCCCACAAGCACTTGTCCATGGTTAGGTGGACTTTACCTGTAACTGCGTTGTTGAGAGCACAGCTAATGTTTTTGGACACGTGCTTGTGTAATGTGGGGGATGGCACACCAGGAGAAATAGTGGCGGCTGGGGACCGAGTACCAAGGGACGGCCGCCGCCATTAGGTTGCGGAATGCTTCCGTCTCCACGAGCCTAAAAGGCAACATTTTGAGCGCAAGCCGTCGTGAAATGTGAGAATTTAGTAGTGTGGCCTGTGGGGCGTTGGCTGCGTATTTGCGCTTGCGTTCCAAGGACTGGGGTATGGACAACTGAATGCTGCGCTGGGACAAGGACATGGACGTGCTTCCTGATGCTGCTACTTGAGAGAGTGCAACGACAGGTGCAGGGCAGGAGGCATCTTCGCATGCAACATGGACAGGGGATTGGCTTGCATGCACAACAGCAGAAGAAGCCATGGTGCCACCCGCAGACACTGTTCCTGGACCCTGGGGTTTGGCCCACAAAGTCGGGTGCTTTGCTGCCATGTGCCTGATCATGCCGGTGGTGGTCAGGCTGGTCGTTTTGCCACCCCTGCTGATGCTGGCCTGGCAGGTGTTGCAAATGGCCTTTTTGGGGGTTATCTGCAGAGTCTTTAAAAAACAACCAGACTCGGGAAGACCTAACAGTTGTACTGGCAACTTCCTTCATGTTGGTGTTACGGGGAAACGGTTGCCTGCCTTCTGTCTGCGGCCACCACACTGCTTCTTCCTGCCTGTTGGGGTGCTCTGGCTCCCTCCCCCTGTGTGCTGCTGTCCTCGCTCTGCATGTCCTCCTGCCAGGTACTATATCATCCACCACCTCGTCTTCTACTTCCGCACCCTGGTCCTCCTCCTGACTTTCTGGCAATTGTGTCTCATCATCGTCCACCTCTTGTGACACTTTCCCCACCGTCGCTTTCGTGTGACCGTGGCTGCTCAAATATTTGGGCATCGCTACACGCGATCTCCTCTTGCCCCGCTTCAAGTGGACCGGGCGAGAGGCCCGAATCTATAAATGGAAAAGTGAACAGCTCTTTGGAGTGTCCAAGTGTGGGATCAGTTGTCTCTAGGTACTCGGCATGGTGGGAGGAAGGAGGATCAGGGTGAGGAATATGCGGTCCAAACTCACTGCTACTGAGACTTGACCGTGTGGAAGACAGGGTGGTGGCTAAGTGACTGGAAGCATTACCCGCTTTCCAACCAACAACCTTTTCACACTGCTCTGGGTTCAATAGTGGTGTGCTGCCAAAAATGGCAGTACTTTCTGACAACGTATATGTGAGCCGTGTGACGGTGAAAACCGGAATTAGTCTTACCAGTAATGATGTTTCCAGGAGTCCCCATGACAGCACCATAGGAGGAGTAATCCCATATCCTGTGTAGGGACAGGAAGCACAAGAGGGTAAAAGCCCTCCCACCCCCAACCTCCTTAGTGATTTTCCAAGAACCACATTGGTTGGGTACAACAACATTTTATTTTAGACTGCTTAGACATATGTTAGAGTCACATACAGTAGCAATATAGGGAGGGAAATAAGGGTGCCATCATGTGGACTCCTGGAAACATCATTACCGGTAAGACTAATTCCGGTTTTCCAGTACGTCCCCATGACAGCACCATAGGAGTATACCCAAGAACTCATAGCTTAGGGTGGGATAACTGCCTGAAGTACCTTCCTACCAAACGCAGATCTCTGTTGTGAGAGAACATCTAGTTGTAGTGTTTGCAGAAAGTAGTATGTCCTGACCATGTGGCTGCGGTACATATTTGTTCAATGGTAGCCCCTGCTCTAGTTGCCCATGGAGGTGGAAATTGCTCTGGTGGAATGGGCTTTGATATCTTTCAGAAGGACAGCCTCCCCTTGAAATTATGCTAGATTAATCATGGATGTGACCCATCTAGCTAAGGATGGTTTTGAAGCCTTCCTGCCTCTATTTTTTCCCCCAAACTGTATAAAAAGGTTAGCATCTAATCTCTAGTTCCGAGTGGCTTCCAAATAGGCCAACACTGCTCTGCGGACATCGAGATGGTGGAACTCTTCCTCCCTCTGATTCCTAGGGTTTTCGCAGAATGATGGAAGAATCACTTCTTGGTTTAAGGTCATCGATGACACCACCTTCGGGGAGAAACTTGGATCCAGTTTCAGAATGATGCAATCATCCCGAATCTGCATACAAGGCTCGACGACAGAGAGCATGGATTTCACCCAACCGTTTAGCTGTGGTGATTGCCACCAAGAAGACTGTTTTCAGAGTCAAGTTATTTATTCCCAAATCATTAACTGGGCCGAAGGCAGGTTTGCAAAGGACTCTCAGGACAAGATTCAGATCTCACGGAGGGGAAGAAATTCTCTGTGTAGGCCCAAGTCTCTGGATTGTCTTGACGATGAAGTGACCGCGGGCAAGGCCGCGCATTGGTATCTATGATCTGGCCCAGCAAGATCCCCACACACAGACTCTATCTTGACAACCGTATCTTTACTCGCATACATTTTTAACACAGCAAAGAAAAAAAAAAAAAAACAATAAATAACAATCGTAAATATGCACAGTAATAACGTGTACTGATAAGCTGACCCTCACTGTCCCTACTCACACGTTACCAGTCCTTTACTCCAGAAGGATGTGTCCCCCGTCGCAGGCCTGTGTCTTTGCAGGAGGGCGTCCCAGCCGAAAAAAAAAAAAAACAGGAACAGCAGAATTCGTGGAAACAAAGGAAGGGATACTTCGGCCTCTCGCCAGACGTCCCGCTTACAGTCTCTCTGATCCGGATAGAAGCTCTGGTGGGTCCCCTTATGTAGTCCACACTCCAGTAGCAGGGAGTGTAACAGCTGAATCCTTCAGCAGTGCAGGAGCTGGGGAAGGCTCCGAGGATATGGTGTCAGATAGAAGAAATCACGTTGAGAGTCTCTCCTGCGCCACACACGAGGGCCTGCACACCGTCCTGGCTCTTTTCACAGACCACAGCAGACTCCTCGCGCGCTTTTTCCTGCTTCCCACTTTGGTCACGTGACTCTCTAGGGCGGGACACAGAAGGCTCAGTCTTTTTCTCTGTCATCACACCCTGCGCAGGTGCAACCTCTGGCCACAAGGTGGCAACATCATCCTGTGTAATCACTTCTGTAACAGGCTCTATATCAATTATCACAGAACAGCCAGAGCCGGCCAGCTCACTACAACAAACCTGATTATCCAGGGATGCGAGGACAATGACGTGTCAAAGAAAGCACCTAGTGCTGCAATCTGCACCTTCAAGGTACTTAGTCTAAGACCTGCGTCAAATCCTACCTGCAAGAAATCAAGGATCACAGGGATGTCTGACTGGGAGGTGTCTACCATCCTGTGGAAATGATAAAAAGGTCCTCCAGACTTTATATATGGCCTGGGTTACAGGTTTTCTACTAGCCTGCATAGTCTGAATCACTCTGGCGGATAAGCCCTTGTTCTTCTGGATCTCCTCTTCAGATTGAAGATTCTGATGAAACAGTGGACCTTGCGTCAGAAGATCTTCCTGAAAAGGTGAAATGATTGGGTCTTCCAACGCTAGATGACGTGGAAGGGAGAACCAACTTCTCCTTGGCCAGAATGGGATGATTGCTATGACTGTCGCCTGATCTTCCCGAATTTTCCGCAGCATGTGGGAAGGCATATATGTTAGGCCCTCTCCCCAATATTGTGAGTGCGTCCACTGCCAGAGGATGATCTCCTGGGTCAAGAGAGAAGAAAGATGTAGTCTTCGCATTTGTTCTGGATGCAAAAAGGTCTAGGTGTGGCTGACCCAATCTGCGGGTTAATTGCTGGAACACCTCTTCCTTCAGTTCCCATTCTGAAGCCTTCATTTGACACCTGCTGAGGTAATCAGCCCCCTGATTGTCGGATCCCCGAAGGTGAACTGCTGAAATGGAGCTCACCATCTTCTCTATACCTAAGAATATCCTGTTGGCCAGGGACTGGAGAAGTGGATGTCTTGATCCGCCCTGATGTCTGATGAAAGAGACTGCCGTGATGTTGTCTGACAAAAACATGTAAAAATTGTCTTTTAAGACCGCCTGGCTTCTCTGCAGGGCTTCCCAGATTGCCTGTAGTGCCCGAAAATTTGATGATCGGGTCTGAATCTCCGTGGACCATGTTCCTTGGAGATAAGAATCTCCCACTCGAGCTCCCCATCCTGAGAGACTTGCGTCTGTGGTCACTAACAGACAAGGTTCCAGAATCCACTGCGCTCCCTTCCGTAGATTCTTCTGGTCGAGCCACCAGTGTAGAGTCCTGGGCGTTTCTGGACAAAGACATCTTCCTGTCTAGGCAATTCTGATGTCCGTGTGTCACTTCCAGGATGCATTTCTGTAGAGGCCTGGAATGGAACTGGCTCCATCTGACGCAGGAGATGCATGACGTCATGATTCCCAAAATACTCATTGCCTTCCGGATTGAAGGTTTCTTCTCTCTTGCAAAAGAACAAATCCTTTGTGGAATTGAGAGCATCTTGTCTTCCAGGAGACAAGAAATTCGTATTTGGGAGTCGAGATGGACTCCTAGGAAGATGTGTGATGTACTTGGGACAAAACTGGATTTTTCTTTGTTCACATCAAACCCAGGCTGGTTAGTGTCCGTAGGACAAATTCCAGATGTTGCATCATATCTAGAGGAGATCCTGCTACCAACAGGAAGTCGTCTAAGTACGGAATGATAGTAATATCCCTGAGTCGGATATAGGCCACCACCTCTGCCATGATCTTTGTAAAGATTCTGAGAGCAGATGACAGGCCAAAAGGGAAGACATCGGAACTGGTAGTGTAGAATCTGACTGCCTGATGGTAGTGCAAACCTCAGATATTGCTGACTTGAGGAATGTATTAGCAGGTGGTAGTATGCATCCCTGAGGTCCAGGGTGCACATTACCGCATCCATGTTTATTAGAGGGATGGCTGATCTTACTGATTCCATGCGGAATTTCTTGTAGCGGACCCACCGGTTTAGGGGGTCTCAGGTTGATAATTGTACGGAACTCCCCTGTTTCTTTATTGAAAACAGGGAGGAGTAATGGCCCTGATGTTGTTAGTGTTCTGGAACTGGTACAATAACCCTCTGATGTAGCAGCTTCTCTATGCCTGCAGACGGGAAAGAGGTAAGGAAACCTCCCGTCAGGCGGAATATTTGAGGGGGATTTTGAGAAAATTTCTATCCTGTAACCCTGCGCTATAGTTGGTTAGTATCAAGGGATTTTGAGTTACCCGATGCCAACTGTTTCTGAAAAACTTTAAAATCGCCCCCCTACTCTGACAGTCATTGTCGTTTTGGACGGGAACTAGTACTGGGCTGGAATCTTTTATCTTTGTTTCCCTTATTAAAACTCCAGCTTGTAGACTCCCCCTCCCGTAAATATATCATGCAGAAAAGAGGGGAACGATTTACGAAAGGGCTGCTCCTTTTTCTCTCCTCAGGGAAGCCCTTCTTTTTATCGGACGCTTTTTCTAGAATGTCATCTAGTACAGGTCCGAATACTCCGAGCCCTGAAAAATGGAATGGAGCACAGTTTGTTCTTAGAAGCTGTATCTCCAGACCATGTCTTTAACCAAACAGCTCTACGGGCTGAGTTGGAAAGCGCACTATTTCTGGCCGCAAATCTGACAGATTCCGCTGAAGCATCGGCCATAAAATTTGTTGCCATTTTTAATAGGGGCAATGATTGAAGGAGAGATTCCCTCGGGGTGCCATCCCGTAGGTGACTCTAGCTCTTCTAGCCAGACTCTCATGGATCTGGCAATAGATGTGGCAGCGATATTAGATTTAATAATTGCTACTGAAGCTTCCCAGGCTTTTTTCAAAAGTCCATCCGCCTTCCTATCCATAGGATATTTAAGTCCTGATGAGTCTTCAAAGGGGATAGAGGTTTTCTTGACCACCTTAGCCACCGGGACGTCAATTTTAGGAATAGTGTCCCACACATTGGTGTCCTCTGGGTCAAAAGATAGTCGGGCGCGGAAGTCTCGTGGTATAGAGAGTCTCTTCTCCGCATCCTCCCATTCCTCTAGTATCATGTCCTTCACATGGATCTCTGGGTTCTAAGACCACCAAACATCTCATCCTGAATGTTACTGCTCTTCTCAGTTTCCTCTACCTGCATCGTGTTTCGGACTGCTCGTAGAAGAATATCCACACCATCTGAGTGGAACATGTATCTTTTCCATCCTCCGCACTGAGGTGGACTAATGGTCTCACTGTCAGTCGCCAGATGGGTCGATTTCACCCTCAGAAGATGGTGCTATATCTTCTCTGGGTCTTTTGGGTCCCTGGACATCCTGGACTCCTGAACCTGGGGGCTGCAGAGACGTAATAGAAGCCTGAACCTCTTCTTTGATTATATTACGCATCTCGTTTAATAAAGCCTCGTGCTCCTCCCTTAGCATGGAGGCTCTACACTCAGCACATAGACGCTTTGTATATGAGTCGGGAAGTCTGATGTTACAATCCAGGCACCTCTTGGATTTTACTGTGGCCTTTTCCCCTGTATCCTTCTTTTTCTCAGAAGGAGGTGGTAACTGCCCGGATAGATCCTATTAAAAATATGGAGGGCCTGGTAAGAGTAAGCTCCATTAACCATATAAAGGAGGTAATGGTACACTCACATGACTGTGGGGCAATCCAGGGAGGGTATCAGGGCGAGTCATCTCTGCCATTTTGCTGTCAGGGGCGCCCAAGCTGTAGGCCTGTCTTTGTGCTCCCCAGCCCCCCCTTCTTATATCTTACCTGGTCGTCCAGTCATTTTCCCTGCTCCCTGGCGTCTGCTCTTAACTGCGGTTTGAATTTCCCACGCGACCGCCACCGGAAGTAGTCATCCTGAACTTCCGGTTTCAACGCCGGGCGGTCCTGGAGCCAGGAGAAGCCGGACCCATCCAGAGCAGGACGCCAAGAGCCCCGGCGACATAGAAGCGGCACCTGGAGGCTCCAGCACACCGGAGGGCTGAGGGACTCCCGACAGGGAGTGTCAGCCCAGGACCCGCTTGGCGGGGGGGGGCCCCCCCGATCCCACCTGAGGTATCTTTTTCTTCACACCAGTGCTCCTCCTGTACTCCCTGTCCTGTGTAGGGACAGGAAAAACACTGAGAAGGTTGGGGGTGGGAGGGCTTTTAACCTCTTGTGCTTCCTGTTCCTACACAGGATATGGGATTACTCCTCCTATGGTGCTGTCATGGGGACGTACTGGAAAACACAGTTTTAAATACCTGGCCTGTAGGGAACCATTTTGAACAGCAATCTGGTGTCAATTGCTTCACTGAAAAAAATTTTTTTAATGGAGGCGAGAAATGGCTGTATTTTCTGAAAACGTATACGTGATCCGTGTGACTGATGAGCATGGCGGTGCCTGGTCTGATATACACCTGATGACGCTGTGCGGCCAGCCAATCACTGTAATGCCCACAACCAACATAGCTACAGCATTACAGCGCATGGCAGGCAATCCCTGCATGTTCATTGGCTCTCTAAAGAGCGCCAAACATGCAGGGAGGGGACCCGAGTTCCTGCCCGAGCAACCCGGAAATACTCGCCGAGCGCCATGATGCTCGGGCGAGTACCGAGTAGTGGCGAGCACGTTCGCTCATCACTAGTGAGGAGTCATCTGTCAGAGCATGCTGTGCATTGTAGTTGTACAACAGCTGAAGAGACGTTACAAAAATTATTTGAGCTCAAGCAGAAGGAGAAAAAAAAAAAAAAAAGTTGTGTGCCCAGCGAAGAGTCAGACGACCGTATAAAATTGGACGAGTACCGCAACGCAATGCTCGGACTGGCAGTCGATCTCCCTACCCATGCATGACAGCTTCATATATTTCTAGGAGATGGTCACGTTCAGGTCAGGAGAGTGATGGCCAGCCGGTATTCAGATCAAAATTACACAGACATATGCATGAGCCCTAATGGGAAGTCTACATATACTGCATTACATATGGACTTTGCTGCAGAATTTCACCCCTGCTATATTGAAGGGATCAAGTCCACAGTGAAAATCCACAACAGAATTTGACATGCTGTGGATGTGTAAAATCTGCACATTTTTTGAGAGGATAAAGTAGCAGTCTTTGCTTTACACTTTCCTGCACGCGTGATTCCAGCTGCAGGGAAGGGTCATATATTATATATATATATATATATATATATATATATATATATATATATATATATATATATATATATATATATATAGCGGTCGCCAAGTGCCGCCAAAACACGACCACATCATGATCGTCACAGCTGCTGCAAAGTTGATTGTTTTTTGGTAATGGACAGCTTTAGGATTAATGTGAATCAGTGGGGCAGTTCAGTTGATCATTTTGTCACATGGATAGAATATTCAAGTGAAAACAATTGTAGCATCTGAAACGGTCAAATATTATTATTACCCATAGATTTGCATTTCTAATCTTGATATGACTCTCAGATCAAGATCAGACATGCCTCCACTATTTTACATGGACCTTAAAAAAATAAAAAAAAACACACACACACGAACATGTGAACAGCCCTATTGGCTTTTATAGGTACAAAAAAAAAAAAAATGGATGTGTGAACGAGTTTTATTTGTAGATTTTTCCCATAGACTTGATTGCATATGCGTTCTTATTACATTTCTGTAGTGGAAATACATGTAAAGCGCACATAGCCTTAGTTTTATCAAAGCTAGGTAAGGCAGCATTGAAAATTTCCAAAACAAAGTAATTTTATTTAGAAATAGACAAACCAAAATAAAGAGAACAAGAAGGGGGGGTGGAGTGCTAAAGACACAGGTAAATGAAAAACATGCTAAAAGCCACAAAAAAAGAAAAAAATAATAATTTAATAACCCAATTAGCCAAGTTTCTGTTCCTAAAACTCAGAAAAAAGACATAGCATGGCATAAATCTAATGAAAAAGCACTAGAAAGGGGGATAATGTGAGCATTCATGAATTGCTTTTGGTTATATTACCATGATAGAAAAGCTCACCTTTCTCCTGCCATGCAGCGACAGCTCCTGTGTGGTATCTTTGGTATTTATGGCACACCTGTCGTTGGAGGGTGGAGATCTTAACCATAAACAGAGCCTAAATACCTAAACTAGCAGCAGTGAAGAGGGGTGAGATGTCAGATTGAGGTCTCCTGTCTTGCACCTTCTGATGTGATAAGGTGCAATGTGATACCACTCATTATTACCTCTAATGCAATTCTGCGGGCATGAAACCAACGATATATTATTTATTTTCAATCCAAAATTCCATCTTCCCCCTATAAAAATGTTTTTTTGTTTTTTTTTAATGCTTTACTGCCAAATTGAGAAATACTAGATTTAAGATAATTTTACACATGCAATGTGATAGCTAAACAAAACCCAAAACAATGTACCGTGCTTACTAAATGTGATCATCCTGGATTGTCTAACAATACGGTCAGCAAATTCTGCATGAAATCAGAAGCATATAAATGTACATGGACAGAAAATCCTCAACAGTATACGGTCCTACCAAATTAGTTGAGGTCTTTTCATTCTTATCCACATGTTGCATTTGTTTTGTGGATTTTTCAATCTGCAGTAAAAATTTTTCTCCTAAGTAAAAAATGCATATGAGGCCATGTTCACACGTTCAGTATTTGGTCAGTATTTTACTTCAGTATTTGAAAGCCAACGGCAGGAGTGGGTGATAAATACAGAAGTGGTGACGTGTTTCTATTATACTTTTCCTCTGATTGTTCCACTCCTGGTTTTGGCTTACAAATCCTGAGGTAAAATACTGACCAAATACTGAATGTGTGAACGTGCCCTTGAAGCAGCCCTCCCAAGAAGATTTTTTTAACTGTTTGAATATGTTCATGCTGTGTAATGTGAGTGTGTTAATATACTCACCTACTGCCGCTCTCTCCAGCATCCAGCGCCCTTCTGCTCCACTTCTAAGTGAGGTCACTGCTATTCAGACTATGCAGCTCACTCAATGCTTTATGCATGAGCCAAAAGTCTCTTTTACAATGTAAGGGCTCATGCAGATGTCCGTGGAGCTTGGGCTGATCTCGGACTCCAACGCACGGACTGGGTGAGGGTCTCCCCACCCTAACGTGACAGCCTCTTAGAATTATAAAGACCCGTGAATAGATCTCAAACCCACTGCGCTTTTTTCTGCAGCGTAAACTGATCTGCGGCGCATGTTTGAAATCGGCAACATGTCAATTAAGGGTATGTGCACACACGTTGTGTTTTTTCTGCATGTTTTCTGCACCAAAATCTGCTGATAACTTTTCTCTGGCAGGAGATTAGCTGTGTCAAAAATGCAGGTTTGGCTGCGTTTTTTGTTGCATTTTTGCTGCGTATTTGCAGCGTTTTTTTCACTGTCCTTCTGTCTCTATTTAGTAATGCACATAAAGTTCTGTGAAAAAAAGACCCCATTCTATTTTGCCATCAAAAACGTTGCGGGTGCGTTTTTGCTGCGTATTTGTAGCATTTTTTCATCCCCATTACTTCCTATGGGTGAAAAAATGCTAAAGAAGTGAAATGTCACTTCTTTCAGCGTTTTTCTAATCACTGAAAATACGCAGCAAACAAAAAGCAACATGTGGGAACAGGTTTCTCATAGACTTTGCTGATACTGCCAGACACAGCTCAAAATTTACATAAAAATCTGCAGCAAATACGCAGCAAAACACAATGTGTGTGCACATACCCTTACTGTGCGGTAAATATGCATTTTACTACCGGATATACTCAAGACTTAAATGAGATGAGGAAAATCCTCAAGTAAAAAACGTATATACGCGTTTAGTGTGTTTCCACAGTGGCAACTCAATAAAAACTCATGTAACCTGCACATGACTTTATTAATAAGGTTCTATCAAAGCTAAGTAAAAGGTTTTTAAAACATGACATACCAAAGAGAGACAAAAACAGAGGCCGAAAAAATGTGATAGAAAACCATTAAAAAACGCACTACACATGCGTTTTGACGGCAGAAACACACTAATAACAAGTGCGTATTTTACCTGCAGATTTTCCGCTTTGAATGTAAGCCTGTTGGAAACATCTGCACAGAAAACTCGGTGTACGCGCAAGAGAAATTGACATGTTGGGGATTTGAAACTCACACCGCAGTTCAGTTTACACTGAGTAACTAAAAGCACAGTGGGAATGAGATTTCTATAAATCCCATCAAATTTGCTAGAACTGTAAGAAACATAAATTATACCATGCACTGTATTATAGAGCCATGTCTATAATATGGGGCTGTACTGGGAAACATACATCAACACACCAAGTACCTATGCCTCCTTTTTATGTATGGCATCAAATGTGGCTCCATTCAGCCTTCGTGCACTTTCTTCCGCTGTGTGCATGAGGCTTAAGGCACACTTTCCTTATTTTCTTTTTCACACACTTTATTTGCGATGTGCTTGACTGTAAATGTATATGTTATATTTTCTGCCTTTATTAGGAAGCAATATTTCTGTTTTTACACAGTAGGTGATCATAAGATATGCTTCTGCTGCCTCCTCTTCTGCCTCCAATATGCCATTTGACAAAGAACGGAGCACAGGTGTCTATAAACAAGAGAGAAGAAGAAGAAAAGCTGAATACCTTGGTTCATTCACATTCACGCTGCCTGTAGAATAATAAGGATGCCCCCTGGCTTTAACCCTTCAGTACATCACTGTAGTAGTAGAAAGAGGAAGGGTCGTAATGATCGTGGTCACAGCGGGTGTGAACACGACCTTGCTTGTGGAGTCAGGGAACCTGTCAACATCAGTGCCTTCTTCAGTTGATTGTGTGTCCTCGGATTAAAGTATTGCGGTGCAGAGAGCCACCAGCTCCCTGCACCACAATAGATATATATGCCACTGGCCAATCAGGGTCCGACAGCTGATGTTGGCATGTCCATCGCAGGTGGCACGTGATGTTACTGTAATGTGCTGCCCATCCTCCTGCGCCAGCTATGGAGCAAAAAGAGGACACTGCTCGCTGTGGGAGTGGAGTCAGGTGAGAAAAATCTTTTTTTTTTTTCTAAAATGTGTTGGAGGAAAGTACCAGGACAGGAGACATTATTACAGGAAGCGGGCCCTGGACAGGGACATTATTAGAGGAAGGGGCTAGAACAGGGGAAATTATTACAGAATGGGGGCCCAGGATGGGGTACATTATTACACTGGGGGTCTAGGACAGGTGACATTATTACAGGAAAGGGCTAGGATGGTGAACATTATTAAATGATAGGGCCAGGAAGGAGGACATTATTACAGAATAGGGGCCAGGACGGGGGTCATTATTAAGTCAAGAGGCCAGAATGTGGGACATAAATAAAGAAAGAGGGCAGGATAGGGGATGTTATTGAAAGTTGGGGGCCATTATTATGGGATAGGGGGAAGGATGGGAGACATTATCACATGGGCCTGTACATCTGACCAACATGCTAGTAGGGGCTCAGGTCCAAATTTTGCACTGGTCCCATAGGACTCTAGTTAGCCACTGAAAAGAGGAATTGCAAAATAAAAAAAGCGTGTTAAGTGAACAAAGGAGTAAAACCAGACATGAGATTTCTATGTGAACCTATTGAACCGTTTTCTATTTGCTAGTAATCAGGATTTTTGACCCCTTCCTACCATGGCCACTTTTCACATTTGCACATAACAGACAGTAAAATGAGTTACTGTTGAGCATTCCGATACTGAAATATCGGGTATCGACCGATATTCGCGGTATCGGAGTTCCGATACTGAGTTCCGATACTTTTAGAATATCGAATACCGGAATCGGAAGTTCCCATAATGCCTGCGCTCTCCAGTGTCTCTGAAGGATGACAAGCTGGATGGCAGCACTCAGCTTACTGTACTTGTCATTTAGTGTTAAAGGATTTATTAAAAAAAATAATAGTGTTTTCATGCACCGTCTCTTTATAAAAGCCGGCCGGCAATTCAGCAGCGGCATATACCGGTACCCGACAATTTACAACAGAAAGAATAGAGAATCACACATAGATTAGATACATAGAAACATGTCAGTCACATATATAAGAAGTACAGTGATAGTGTTGATTACTGTATTTGTCATTTAGTGTTAAAATAAAGGATTTATTGAAAAAAAAATTGGCATGGGGTTCCCCATAATTTTAGTCTCTAGCGGAGGTTAAGCAGACAGCTGGGGCAGATGTTTGAAGCCTGAGAAGGGGGTAATACCCATGGAGCTTCCCAGGCTACTAATATCAGCCCCCAGCTGAATACCTAGCCTTTACTAGCTATTAAAATGGGGGACCCCCCTAAAAAAATGACGTGGGGTCCCCCCTATTTTAATAGCTAGCAAAGGCTAGGCAGACAGCTGGGGGCTGATATTAATAGCCCAGGAAGGGTGCCATGAATATTGGCCCCCTCCCAGGCTAGAAACACCAGCCGTCAGCCGCCCCAGAAATGGAGCATCCATAGGATGTGCCAATTCTGGCACTTAGCCTCGCTCTTCCCACTGCCCTGTAGCGGTGGCAGTGGGGTAATAGGGCTGAGGTTGATGTCAGCTTATAATGCCAGCTGACAGCAAGCCCAGGTTAGTAATGGAGAGGCACCCCCATTACTAACCCCATAGTCAAAGTTAAAAAAAAAACCACAAACACCCAGAATAAAGTCCTTTAATTGAAATAAACACACAATTTTTTAATGTTCTAAATTAAACCATACTTACCATCACGCCCATTCCAGCTGAAGCCAATGTCTTCTGCAATAAAAGTAAAATAATAAAGCAACCTCATCCTTACCTTTCCATGGTTCCCACGACAGCTTCAGCTCTGCTACATTGACATGACAGGCTGGATCGCAACAGAACGCTGCAATCCAGCTTGCCATGCCGCAGACACTGAGAAGCGCAGGCATGCTTGTGCTCATCAGTGTCTCGCTGACGGCATCCAGATGAGCCGAGGTCATGTCCAATGAACTCGGCTCACCTCATGCACGTCACTGACAGCGTGGGAAAATTCTCCTGCACTCAGCGCTTCAGCAGGAGAATTCTCCCATGCTGGGATGGCATTGAGATGACAGGCTGGATCACAGCTGAGCGCTGCCATCCAGCATGCCATCCTTCAGAGACACTGCAGAGCGCAAGCATGCGCTCACGTGGAGGGGTTAATAAAGATGCAGTCCCTAAATGTAGGTTTTTTTTTTTAATTTTATTGAATTTTTCACCAAAAATTTGACATGGCCTTCGCCATATTTTTGTGTCCAGCCAGGTACAGCAGGAACGGGCTGCCCCCAACCCCCCAGATGCCTATTTGTACCTGGCTGGAAACAAAAATACAGGGAAGCCCTTTCTTTAATTATTTCATGAATTTCATGAAATAATTTTAAAAAAATTGCCGTGGGGCTTCACCCTATTTTTGTGTCCAGCCAGGTACAGCACACAGGAATGGGCTGCCCCCAACCACCTGGCCGGACACAACAATATAGGGAAGCCCTTTTTTGAATTTATTTCATGAATTTCATGAAATAATTAAAAAATAAAATACGTGGGGCTTCGCCAGGTACATCTAGGCAGCTGGGGGCTGGAATCCGCAGCGCAGGGAGGCCCAAGCTTTCTGCCCCCCCCCCCCACTGCAAATTGCAGTCCGCAGCCACCCCAGAAAATGGAGCGTTCATAGAAGCGCCGTCTTCTGGCGCTGTACCCAACTCATCCAGGGCCCTGGTGCGGTGGCTCACTGGGTAATAAAGGGGTTAGGGCCATCTTGGCATTATCAGCTGGCCCTAAGCCCGAAATTCATGGGGTCACGCCAATATTAGACATGACCGCCATGAATTTCTAGTAAAGTATTTAAAAAAACACAACACCCAGAATAAAGTCCTTTAATTGAAATAAACACACAATTTTTTAATGTTCTAAATTAAACCATACTTACCATCACGCCCATTCCAGCTGAAGCCAACGATCTCCTGCAATAAAAGTAAAATAATAAAACAACCTCATCCTTACCTTTCCATGGTTCCCACGACAGCTTCAGCTCTGCTACATTGACATGACAGGCTGGATCGCAGCCGAAAGCTGCCATCCAGCTTGCCATGCCGCAGACACTGAGAAGCGCAGGCATGCTTGCGCTCTGCAGTGTCTATGAAGGATGGCATGCTGGATGGCAGCGCTCAGCTGTGATCCAGCCTGTCATCTCAATGCCATCCCAGCGTGGGAGAATTCTCCTGCTCAAGCGCTGAGCGCAGGAGAATTCTCCCGCGCTGTCAGTGACGTGCATGAGGTGAGCTGAGTTCATTGGACATGAGCTCACCTCATGCACGTCACTGACAGCGTGGGAAAATTCTCCTGCGCTCAGCGCTTCAGCAGGAGAATTCTCTCACGCTCACTGCAAGCGCAGGAGAATTTTCCCACGCTGTCAGTGACGTGCATGAGGTGAGCTGAGTTCATTGGACATGAGCTCACCTCATGCACGTCACTGACAGCGTGGGAAAATTCTCCTGCGCTCAGCACTTCAGCAAAATTCTCTCACGCTCACTGCAAGCGCAGGGGAATTTTCCCACGCTGTCAGTGACGTGCATGAGGTGAGCTGAGTTCATTGGACATGACCTCGGCTCATCTTTATGCCGTCACAGCCAGACACTGAGGAGCGCAAGCATGCTTGCGCTTCTCAGTCTCTGCGCCATGGCAAGCTGGATGGCAGCTTTCGGCTGCGATCCAGCCTGTCATGTGAATGTAGCAGAGCTGGAGCCGTCGTGGGAACCATGGAAAGGTAAGGATGAGGTTGCTTTATTATTTTACTTTTATTGCAGGAGATCGTTGGCTTCAGCTGGAATGGCTGTGATGGTAAGTATGGTTTAATTTAGAACAATAAAGAATTGTGTCTTTATTTCAATTAAAGGACTTTATTCTGGGTGTTTGTGTTTTTTTTTTTAACTTTGACTATCGGGTTAGTAATGGGGGTGTCTTATAGACGCCTCTCCATTACTAACCTGGGCTTGATGTCAGCTGGCATTATAAGCTGACATCAACCTCAGCCCTATTACCCCACTGCCACCGCTACAAGGCAGTGGGAAGAGCGAGGCTAAGTGCCAGAATTGGCACATCCTATGGATGCGCCATTTCTGGGGCGGCTGACGGCTGGTGTTTCTAGCCTGGGAGGGGGCCAATATTCATGGCACCCTTCCTGGGTTATTAATATCAGCCCCCAGCTGTCTGCCTAGCCTTTGCTAGCTATTAAAATAGGGGGGACCCCACGTCATTTTTTTGGGGGTCCCCCATTTTAATAGCTAGTAAAGGCTAGGTATTCAGCTGGGGGCTGATAATAGTAGCCTGGGAAGCTCCATGGGTATTACCCCCTTCCCAGGCTTCAAACATCTGCCCCAGCCGTCCGCTTAACCTCCGCTAGAGACTAAAATTATGGGGAACCCCACGCAAATTTTTTTTAATAAATTCTTTATTTTAACACTAAATGACAAGTACAGTAATCAACAATATCACTGTACTTCTTATATATGTGACTGACATGTTTCTATGTATCTAATCTATGTGTGATGCTCTATTCTTTCTGTTGTAAATTGTCGGGTACTGCTGCTGAATTGCCGGCCGGCTTTTTTAAAGAGACGGTGCATGAAAACACTGTTATTTTTTTTAATAAATCCTTTACACTAAATGACAAGTACAGTAACCAACACTGTCACAGTACTTCATATATATGTGACTGACATGTTTCTATCTATCTAATCTATGTGTGATGCTCTATTCTTTCTGTTATAAATTGTCGGGTAGCGGTGTATGCCGCTGCTGAATTGCCGGCTTTTCATGTAATACATTCTACATTATTCTTAGTTGTTTTCCTTCATGTAGAATTAACCTACAAGGAAAGAAAGGGTTTATTTTTATTCCGATATTTGTGTCAGAAAACCCAATGTGGCACCAGGATCAATAACCTCTATCTCTCTTCTCCTGAACCATCTTCTAAGCTTATTTATGGCATCAAAGTTCAACTTTCAACTAGCCATAAATCTGCTTAGACAGTGGTTCAGGAGAAGAGTAGGTTAGCATTGCAGGCTCTGCTCTCAGGGGATGTGACAGATTTGACTATTAACTAATTCTGCAGTATGTTATGTATTATGATACACAGAGGCTGTAGAAGCCAAACAGTCTAATATTTAAAATGAACCCCCCCAAAAAAATTGTTTAGCCAAAAAATACATGCATTTAGGTATAAAAAAAAACTGCCTTAAAGCACTCTGTCTCTACAGTGGGATAAAAAAAGTATTTAGTCAGCCACCAATTGTGCAAGTTCTCCCACTTAAAAAGATGAGAGAGGCCTGTAATTGACATCATAGGTAGACCCCAACTATGAGAGACAAAATGAGAAAATAAATCCTGAAAATTACATTGTCTGATTTGGAAAGAAATGTTTTTCAAATTTTGGTGGAAAATAAGTATTTGGTCACCTACAAAAGTTCATCTCAATACTTTGTTATATATCCTTTGTTGGCAATGACATAGGTCAAACGTTTTCTGTAATTCTTCACAAGGTTGGCACACACTGTTGCTGGTATGTTGGCCCATTCCTCCATGCAGATCTCCTCTAGAGCAGTGATGTTTTGGGGTAGTCGCTGGGCAACACGGACTTTCAACTCCCTCCAAAGGTTTTCTATAGGGTTTAGAGTCTGGAGACTGGCTAGGCCACTCCAGGACCTTGAAATGCTTCTTACGAAGCCACTCCTTCGTTGCCCTGGCGGTGTGCTTGGGATCATTGTCATGCTGAAAGACCCAGCCACGTTTCATCTTCAATGCCCTTGCTGATGGAAGGAGGTTTGCACTCAAAATCTCACGATACAAGGCCCCATTCATTCTTTCATGTACATAGATCAGTTGTCCTGGTCCCTTGGCAGAGAAACAGCCCCAAAGCATGATGTTGCCACCCCCATGCTTCACAGTAGGTATGGTGTTATTTGGATGCAACTCAGCATTCTTTCTCCTCCAAACACAACGAGTTGTGTTTCTACCAAACAGTTCTACTTTGGTTTCATCTGACCATATGACATTCTCCCAATACTCTTCTGGATCATCCAAATGCTCTCTAGCAAACTTTAGACGGTCCCGGACATGTAATGGCTTAAGCAGTGGGACACGTCTGGCACTGCAGGACCTGAGTCCCTGACAGCGTAGTGTGTTACTGATGGCAGCCTGTGTAACGTTGGTCCCAGCTCTCTGCAGGTCATTCACTAGGTTCCCCCGTGTACTTCTGGGATTTTTGCTCACCGTTCTTGAGATCATTTTGACCCCACAGGGTGAGATCTTGTGTGAAGCCCCAGATCGAGGGAGATTATCAGTGGTCTTGTATGTCTTCCATTTTCTAATTATTGCTCCCACAGTTGATTTCTTCACACCAAGCTGCTTGCCTATTGCAGATTCAGTCTTCCCAGCCTGGTGCAGAGCTACAATTTTGTTTCTGGTGTCCTTCGACAGCTCTTTGGTCTTCGCCATAGTGGAGTTTGGAGTGTAACTGTTTGAGGTTGCGGACAGGTGTCTTTTATACTGATAACAAGTTCAAACAGATGCCAGTACTACAGGTAATGAGTGGAGGACAGAGGAGCCTCTTAAAGAAGAAGTTGCAGGTCTGTGAGAACCAGAAATCTTGCTTGTTTGTAATTGACCAAATACTTATTTTTCACCAAAATTAAAAAAAAAATTCTTTCCAAATCTGACAATGTGATTTTTAGGATTTGTTTTCTCATTTTGTCTCTCATAGTTGAGGTCTACCTATGATGTCAATTACAGGCCTCTCTCATCTTTTTAAGTGGGAGAACTTGCACAATTGGTGACTGACTAAATACTATTTTTTCCCCACTGTATATTTCAGACAATCGATAAATTGGAGTGCACTCAATCTCCACGTGGTAGAAGGTGCTAGTAGACAGGGAGGGACCCCAATGATAAAGTGAATAGCCTTCCAAACAGAGAAAGTGGTGTACAATTTCATACAAAGTCTACAAACTTTCTGCAAGGCCACGGCCCCACTATTAGTATTTGGTCAGTATTCAGTCTGTATTTTTTCTCAGGAGTGGGAGACAAAACCAGGAGTGGGTGATAAATGCAGAATTAGTGCACTTGTTTCTATTATACCTTTTGTCTGATTGTTCCTCACCTGGTTTTGGCTTCCACTCCTAAGAAAAAATACTGACCAAATACTGATAGTGGGGCCGTGGCCTGAACCTATAAACCACTTGCTCTGATCTGTTGAGAGAGCTGATCTTCTCACAATAATTGATCTTCTCACGATAAATTTTCTCTACGTGGACAGCGCTTGAATCAAAAATACATTAGTCTCAGTGTACCCTATGACACATTAAAAGTTTTTTTTTTTTTATTATAGTTACACTTTAAAGAAACCGTAAATACATCACTATCCCTAAGCCCTTATACACATGACTGTATACATTTGTGTACATATAAGTGCATGGGGTCTTACTGTGCCACTGTGTGTTTCCAATTTATTATAGTGCCAAACATGAGGTATGTGCACATGGCGTATTATAGATGTTGGCGCAGTTGCCAGAATTTTCGCTTACAAAGTAGCTTCAGGAAAAACCCGGTAGCTTCTTCCTGAAGCAGATCCGCTGGCAGTTTTGCTGTAGTCTTCGCTGCCGGCAGCTTTTTACTATATGTTCTATTAAGGCGGTTTATTTTCGAAAGCTACATGAAGAATGAACATGATACTTCTTTTAACGGCTCCAGAGTTTTCGAACCCTGAAGCGATTAAAAGAAGTAACAAAAGATTGAACAATGTCGTTTTTTTTATGGACATGTATATGTTCATCATTCTTTTGGAAGTGTTTCGATTTTGGTTTACCGTGTTTTTTTGTGTTGTGTTTTTTTGTTTGATCCATTGGATATGGGCATTGCTTTTAAGGGAAGAATAGATCTGTACATTCGGCACCCAGTGGACAATAAAATGGTGCCACATAGTCACTGCGGTCCTGTAGTATGAAGTCATACAGGACTCAGTGCACCTCTCTACAGCCACCGTGCACTTTGCACGTACCATTATTGGTTTCTGAACTTGCACACTTGCAGTAATAATTACTGTTTTCAATCATTTTCTTCTAGCATCTCACTGCAGAAAAAACTTCAACCAAAGTTTAGGATGCTGGACACACTCTTTATTGAACTTAAGCCATGGGCACACATGACGGTGGTTTCTTCATTCTTGCACAACGTCTTTCTTTTCAGGTTTCTTAATCACATTTGGATTCTCGTGAAAATCCGGGGATCATTTACTGAGGATGTCTGTGTGATGTTCATCACTCTTCTCCCATACACTATGCTCAGCATTCTTGTCACTGCCAAGTGGTGCCGAGGTTGTCTCCCACTGTTTCTTTGTCTCCCTCTGATAGAGTTTTTTCTTTGCTAGAAGCTCACGCTGGGCATCCCAAGACCAAGAGTAGGTAGAGAACATGTCGCAAAACACTGGGTTTCTGGTTTCCTGTTCAATCTGTCCTCCCTGAATCCTGTCCCATAAATGGAGCGTAGCAGACTGTTTTCTTCTAACAGTTCTTTCCAAGAAGCGTTTTTTCCCCAGGTCCACCTATACTCAAGCAACGAGAGATTATCGGTTATGGCAAATGATGGTGAATTTAGACCGGGCTGATATAAAATATAACAAGCACTGAAAATAAAGTTGGTATGTCTGTTGTGACAGAATGATGCCCAGGGCTCTGTCTAGTGTTACACCTCAGTCTCATTCACTTGAATAGGGCTGAGCTGCAATGCCAGTCGCATGCACAGATGTGACTCACCTGGTGTCGGACCAAGTTATGGTCATTCATGTTCAGCTTTTGTATCTTATTGGTAGGCAATCTCAAGTCTATTGGAATGGGGTTTGTTTTACGTTTACATCCTGGAATATAAATGTCCACCTAAGAAAGGGATAAAGATGAAAATACAAAGAATATGAATGATTGATGTATTACCCAGTGTTTAAAAAAGTTTGTCTGGGATTAGAAAAAAAGACCTTTTATTTTCCCAGAAACAGCTCCACTCTTGCAAATGGACTGATCTAGAAAGTCACCCACTTACAAGTCACTAGGCTTGTGCTACAGACAAAACCCATGGGCAAGTGTGGTGCTGCTTCTGTAAAGAAAATCAGGGGTTTTATTTAAAACTAAGGAAAAATATTAGCAAAACCCTGGTCCATTAACCATGTTGGTAGTCCTTGGCTGCCGGACCAGAAGAGCCCTGTGAACCTCCTCCTACCTGCCGTCATCCCCGGTGCCTCTTCTGATTAGTAGCCCCGATACAACGTCATATTCGCTGCAAAGATGATATCGAGCTAGGCTTACTAATCAGAAAAGGAGTCGGAAATGTCAGCAGATAGGGGGAGGTTCGCAGGGCTCTCGTCCAATGGCCACGGACAAGATTGATGAACCAGGGTCCTGCAAATCTTTTTGCTCAACTCTAGTTTTATTCTGAGTCTGAAGAGACATTTTTGCTTTACATAATTACAAATTTACATCTACAGACCAGGAAATTTGTTTGTGCTTTTTACTAAAAGAATTACATGGAAATAATAGGTGGAACTTAATAGATCGATGTGTTTTAACCTTGCCATGTAAAGAAGGTTGGCTTTGCCAAAATCAGCATCAAGCTCTAAGGTGACAAACCTGAATGCCACGGCGCTTTCTACCCCTGACATCCGTCTGCATGTCTACGTCTGAGGTTTCTTTATGTCCCTTGTAGATGGTTTTCTGCATCAGCCTGTGGAGTTGTGGGTGTCCAGATAGTTTCTTTTCCTTCCTTGAGCTCAGAGGTACACATGGTATCACATCATAGGCACTACTAGCACATGGACCTATACATGAAACAGTAGTATTGGGTAGTTCACCTCTACACCTAAAATTATACATCATGCTACCTGCATTTCTCCATGTAATGACCTTTATTTATCTTCATCTGCTTAAGGCAGTGTACCAGTTGTTTGTCTGTGATGCCCATGATTCGTGCATCACTGGCAAAATTCCCTATTACGTGGGACTTTGACATCTTTTTCTTGGGGAATTGTGGAATGGCTTCAAATTTTTCCTGGTAGTACCTGTTAAAGTAAATCATAAGGATTTAGACCAGAGTTTTATGTTGAGTCAGTGTCTTCGCACAGAGCAGTATAGTATTCATTAAAATCTAGCTTAAGATGACTGAGTTAGCGCAGATAACCTCAATATCCCACTCATCGGTTTTTAGGAAGCTGAGATGCTTGGGGTCCTCACCATGTATGATATAAGATAAAAGGGTTATGAGGATCAGAGCACATACGCCACCATTCTTAGGGTTTTAAATGAAGTTAACCTCAGTGTTGTATCTTCCATACAGTCAGGCCAAGCAGCTGCAATACTGTTCACCACTGAATGACTTCCCTTTACACATAATTTGCCTGCAGTGGCCACTAGGGGGACCTCATAACATACAGATTTTTACAGCTCTCATTGTTAGTACTAGCTGTACAAATACACATGTAGCGCAGATGACCTAATAGGCGGCTGAATACAGAATTTCCACCGTTTTATCAGGAATGATCCTTTTTTCTCTTCCCTCATCTTGTCCACTTTTCCGTGAAGTTGAGTGTCCCCATGTACCTAATCCTTTGTGGTATTGTACTGGTGATACATTGTATCTAATCCTATCTGAGTACAGTTCTTCCGCTGTATGTAATAACTTTGCGATACTGTGCAGCTCAAGCAGTTTAAAGGGAATGTTTTCTTCTGTGCATCGGAGTGGGCCTGGGGGAATTGGGTCTTCTTCAGCTCCGGCCCCTCCGCCTGCCTCCTGTGTTTCTACAGGTCACTGATTATTCAGTGACCAGCCTCTGTTTTGAAATTTCCTGCTGCTGCCATCATTGGGTGGGCGGCACATGCGCAGTGTAAGATTCTGCGTCCGGTCTTCAATAAAATGGCACCAGAGTCGGCGCATGCGCAGATCAAGATCTGAGCAGAGATCTTGGTCTGCGCATGCGCCGACTCCATTTTATTAAGGACCCGAAGAACAGACGTGGAATCTCACACTGCACACGTGCCACCCATCCAATGAATGCAGAGCAAAATTTCAAAATGCAGGCAGTTTACTGAATAATCAGTGACCTGTGGAAACACAAGAGGCAGGTGGAGGGGCAGCGCCTACCTGGTGAGCTGACGGTCGGTGTGGTAGCTAATCAGAATAATTTTCTGCCCTATAGCAGGGTTGTGCCTGTCCAGCACAAGAAGTGAAGGTGAGCACTGAGCAATACTTACTTGGACCTTGTCCTATGCGGTTGCCGATTCACACAGGTAAGCGCTTTTCTCTCTTTTTTCTTCCATGAAAATCAATTTTAATCAACTAAATTGGGTTGTTTAGGCGGCAAGCACATGGATTATGGATTTCTGCAAGTTCCATTCAGTTAAAAGTGGACTGCTGAAAAATCAGCTGTGTGCAAATACAGTGGTGTGAAAAAGTGTTTGCCCCCTTCCTGATTTCCTATTCTTTTGCATGTTTGTCACACTTAAATGTTTCAGATCAGCAAACAAACTTAAATATTAGACAAGGATAACACAAGTAAACACAAAATGTAGTTTTTAAATGAAGGTCTTTATTATTAAGGGAAGAAGAAATCCAAACCTACAGGTCCCTGTGAAAGAGTCATTGCCCCCTAAACTTAATAAATGGTTGGGCCATCCTTAGCAGCAACAACTGCAATCAAGCGTTTGCGATAACTGTCAATAAGTCTTTTACAATGCTCTGGAGGAATTTTGGCCCACTCACCTTTGCAGAATTGTTGTACTGTAATTCAGCCACATTGGAGGGTTTCCAAGCGTGAACCGCCTTTTTAAGGTCATGACACAGCATCTCAATCCGATAAATGCCAGGACTTTGACTAGGCCACTCCAAAGTCTTCATTTTGTTTTTCTAAAGCAATTCAGAGGTGGATTTGCTGGTGCGTTTTGGATCATTGTCCTGCTGCATAACCCAAGTGCGCTTCAGCTTGAGGTCACGAACAGACGGCTGGACATTCTCCTTCAGGATTTTTTGGTAGACTGCAGAATTCATGGTTTTATTTACCACAGCAAGTCTTCCAGGCTCAGAAGCAGCACAACAGCCCCAGACCATCACATTACCATCACCATATTTTACCGTTGATATGTTCCTTTTCTGAAATGCTGTGTTACTTCTACGCCAGATGTAATGGGACATACACCTTCCAAAAAGTTTAACTTTTGTCTCACCAGTCCACAGAGTATTCTCCCAAAAGTCTTGGGGATCATCAAGATGTTTTCTAGCAAAACTGATACAAGCCTTGGTTCTTATTGCTCAGCAGTGGTTTTTGTCTTGGAACTCTTGACATGCATGCCATTTTTGCCCAGTCTCTTTCTTATGGTGGAGTCATGAACACTGACCTTAACTGAGGCAAGTGGGGCCTGCAGTTCTTTGGAGGTTGTTGTGGGGTCTTCTGTGACCTCTTAGATGAGTTTTCGCTGCGCTCTTGGGGTAATGTTGGTCAGCCGGCCACTCCTGGGAAGGTTCACCACTGTTCCATGTTTTCGCCATTTGTAGATAATGGCTCTCACTGTGGTTCGCTGGAGTCCCAAAGCTTTAGAAATGGCTTTATGACCTTTTCCAGACTGATAGATCTCAATTACTTTGTTTCTCATTTGTTCCAAAAATTCTTCGGATCGCGGCATGATGTCTAGCTTTTGAGAATTTTTTGGTCTACTTCACTTTGTCAGGCAGGTCCAAATAAAGTGATTTCTTGTTTGAGGACAGGTGTGGCAGTAATCAATCCTGTGTGTGGCTAGGGAAATTGAGCTCAGCTTCCCAAAGATGTGATAAACCACAGTTAATTTATGTTTTAAGTGGGCTGAGGGGGTGGGAGGCAATCACTTTCTCACACAGGACCCTGCAGGTTTGGATTTATGTTTCCCTTAATAATAAAGACCTTCATTTAAAAACTGCATTTTGTGTTTACTTGTGTTTAGTGATGAGTGAGCATGCTCATTGCTCAAGATTTACGAGCATGCTCGGGTGTTTTCCGAGTATCTTCAGCGTGCTTGGGTGTTATGTTTTCGTCACTCAGTGCTCATGATTTGTGACTGCTTGACAGCTTTAATACATGTGAGGAATGACTGTTTCTTAGGCAATCCTCACATGTATTAAAGCTGTCAAACAGTCGCAAATCATGAGCATTGAGTGACAAAAACATAACACCGAGCACTGCTGAAGATACTTGGCGAGCACCCGAACAGGCTCGCCAAAAGGGTTAACACAACATACTCGCTCCTCACTACTTGTGTTATCTTAACTAATATTTGGTGTCTAAATATGGTGATCTGAAACATTTAAGTGTGACAAACATTCAAAAGAATAGGAAATCAGGAAGGGGGCAAGCACTTTTTCTCACCACTGTATGTCCTAATTCTGAATTTAAGAACTTTGTAGTACTTCAAATTTTTAGAAAATTAATGCATGAAATTGAACCACATAGCATTTACAGATTCTAAATAAAATGACTGCCCATTTTTAATAGTGAATAGACTTCAGCAAAAAGATTTGCAGAACCCGGGTCCTATTCTATGCTTAGAACTATATAGCAACAGATATTCTCAACAGACAAACACAATGATAGCGATCTACATGTGATGCCTGTAATAATTAAGCTATAAAGACACGTCAAGAGTGTTTTTCAATAAGTGCGGACCCTGGGCACAGACCCATCATGAAACCTTTAGGCTATGTGCGCACAATTAGGATTCGAAGGAGAAATTTCCTGAGAGTTTCTGCATCTCCTTGGCAGGAGAAACGCGGCGGAAATTCCACGCGTTTTTGACGCGTTTTTTTAAGCATTTTTGTACATCAATGAAAGCTTTTTGGAGCTAAATAAAGTTATTTGGTGGGACATTGCTTAAACCCTTGGATTACCATCAGAACTGGGGTGAGTATATTGGTTAATTTAAATGATTAAAGAATGTGTTTGTTGTATTTCAAATAAAGTGTTCGCTCCATGTTTGTGTGTTTATTTAACTCTTTACTTTACTTTAATTAGGTTTGGTCATGAAAAGGTCTGATTGATACCTTGTCATCACCAAACAAAAGAGCTGGGTGTCAGCTAGTCTCATTCACCCAATCTTCATTAGCATTTCTATTCATGTAATTTATGCGGCAGCTGTGAGCTGCTATTTTTAGCATGGGAGGTTCCATTTGCAAACATGGTCCCTGGCTATAATTAACAGCTCACAGCTGGTCGGTTAGCTGCTACATCCCCCCGATCAGAACTCAGCAGCGCTTTGGATGATTTTTGTAGCGTCCAAAACGTGGTGTTCTAATGCCGCACTTTTTTTGTCGGTAAATGTGAATCCACCGCATATAATGACACTTCAATTGGTCAAAATCTGCAACAGAGGTGAGTTTGGGTACGTGGCCACGATCAGGAGCCGCTGCAGGTTTGACGCTGCGTGTTTATACAGCGTCAAACCTGCAGCGTCCAGATGTTACAGCATAGTGGGTGGCATTTCTAGAAATCCCATGTCCACTATGCGTGCATCTGAGACTGCGGATCACCCATGGACACTGACATGCGGCGCGTCTTTCAGGACCGCAGCATGTCAAATTCTCTTGCGGAGTCGCTAGTCTCTGCAACAGAAATTTGACTATTAGAATGTATTGAATGCGGTAAATACGCATGGTTCAGTGAACACATGTGGATTTACCTGCGTTCAATAGAATGCAACGTTTTGGATGCAGCAAAAATATGTGTCCAAAGCAATGCTACGTCCGGATCGTGGGCACAGGCCTAAAATTAAAAAAAATATATGGCGTGGGCTCCCTCGTCATTTTTATAACCAGCAGAGGGAAAGCCGACGGCTGGGGGCTGATATTAGTAGCTGGGGAAAGGGCCATTAGTCAAAAATCTTCCCTGGCTATTAAAATCAGCCCACAGCTGTTTGTTTAGCCTTTACTGGCTAGATTATAGGGGGACCCCAGAAAAAAAATTGAAGTGGGGTAATCCTATAAAACCTAACCAGAAAAGGCTAAACTAGATAGCTGCGGGCTGATATTAATAACCAGGGTAGGGGTCATGAATACTAGCCCCCTCTGCGGCTATTAATATCACCCCTCAGCAGCCCCAGAAATGGCGCATCCATAAGATGCGCCAAATCTGGCGCTTAGCCTCTGCTCTTCCCACTGCCCTGTAGCGGTGACGAGTGGGCTAATGGGATTGGGTTCACGTCAGCCTTGTATTGGCGGCTGACGTGAAACCCAGGTTAGTAATGGAGGGCATCTATAAGACGTAGTAAAATGGTCGCCACTTTTTCAATAAAACACACGGCCAGAATAAAGTATTTTAATAAAATAAAAAACACGGTTATACATTTTTTTTTATTACACTCTGTCCGCGAAGCCATCGATCTTCTGAAAAAAACGTAAAATAACAACCATATCCCTCACCTGTCTGACGTCACGACGCAGTTCACGATTACCGCCAATTGTCCCTCGGCGATCCGGGTCACTTCTACAGCAGTGACATCAGCAATAACTGATGTCACTGCTGTAGAAGACAGCAATGTACACTGACAGGAGTGTAAAATTACTCCTATCAGTATACATTGCTGTGCAGGAGTGAGGTCACTGGGGTTCATCTGATTAGCCCCGGTGAGCTTAACACCATGGGAACATTCTTCAGAATGCTCCTACGGGGAGGTCACGTGATCGATCAGCTGACCACTCATGTGACCACAGGTCCTGGCAGCACAGGGAGAGAACATCGCTGGGGACCAGGAGGACACCGGGGGCCGCCGGATAGGTGAGTATATGGATTTTTTTTTCTTTTTTCACTGCCGGTGGCTCCCGGCTCTGCTGAGGAGAACTACTGCTCCTCTCAGCAGCTTTTATCAGCAGTCGGATGAGAGGAGTTGTAGTTCTCCTCTGCCGACCAGGTACCACCCACAGCGCGTTTCCGGAGCGCTTCCCGCCCATTGGATTTAATTGAAATGTAGCAAATCCGCAGGTGTAAATATTATACTTGCGGATTTGCTGCGTTCAAGTAAAGTCAATGGGCGGGAAACGCTCTGGAAACACTGGGCTTAATGGTCATGCAGCAGTTTTTTCCGCAATGGTAATTCTGAGCGGAAATTTCCGCATCATGTGGGCAGCACATCAGGATTACCATTGCTATAGCTGGCAGACCTAGCAAGTGTTAGACCTAACAAGCGTAATTAACAAGCGTTTTCGAAGCGTTTCCGCGGCTTAAAAACCGCCGCGAAAACGCATCAAAAATGCTTCGTGTGCACATAGCCTTATATAGGAAATACTTTTGTGGACTATTATCTCATTATTAGACTGATTATACATAATATAAATATTAATGCTACTGAATAACGAGTACTCCTCCATAACAATTCCTTCATTCAAAGTTTTTTGTGGTTTGTGAAAATCAACCCTACTTTCATGCATTTAATTGCAAGAGTTTTGTTGTTCTCTTTCTTTTTTACAAACATAATAATAATAATCTTTATATAGCGCCAACATATTCCGCAATGCTTTACGTACATTATCATGGCTGTCCCCATTGGGGCTCATAATCTAAATTCCCTATCAGTATGCCTTTGGAGTGTGGGAGGAAACCCACGCAAACACGGGAAGAATATATAAACCCCTTGCAGATGTTGTCCTTGGTGGGATTTGAAACCAGGACCCAGCACTGCAAGGCTGCAGTGTTAACTACTAAGCTACCGTGCTGCCCTGAGCCACCATGCTGCCCAACAGAATTTTAAAGTGATTATCCAGGTATTTGATACAAGAATATCCTTAGGATAGATGATCAATTGGTTGGGGTCCAACATTTGGCAACCCCAATCAGTTGTTAGTAAGTTGAGTGACAGGCCGCCAGATGTAAAAGTGTACATAGCCAAAAGTGCACAGTTCTGTGCACAGCTCTTGTATGCTATGTAGTAGTCTTTGCCAAAAATGACAGTTCCTAGTCTCTGATAATAGTAATAATACCCTTAATGATAGATCATCAATATCATATTAGTGAAAAACTTCTTTAAGTCTTTTAAGGAAGCCTATGGGAATACATGAAAAAAAATATAGCTAAAGAATACAAAGGTTTATAGGGAACCTGACAGGTGATTCACTGGCCCTACCACTTCAGCCGTGTATGGTTTATGCTAAAAATGCTCTGGCATTTCAGAGAAAACATTTATTTAAAAGTCGGCCACGAACAATGCTGCTTGGGTGACTAGACCAAGAGGCTGGTCCCTAGTGACTTCTCCTCACCCACTCCCGTTGAGTAATAGGTCACTCCCCATAAGCTCAACTATACTTTATATACACTATTACATACACTTTATAACATACATACATACATGCTATTATAAGCACGATGTACCACACACACACACTTATATACACTATATACTACATACACACTTATATACACTATATATATATGCTATTATATGCTTTATATACTACACACACTTGCATACACTATGCACATGCGGCTATACACACTACGTACTACATACACACTTATATACACTATATACAGTTAGGTCCATATATATTTGGACAGAGACAACATTTTTCTAATTTTGGTTCTAGACATTACCACAATGAATTTTAAACAAAACAATTCAGATGCAGTTGAAGTTCAGACTTTCAGCTTTCATTTGAGGGTATCCACATTAAAATTGGATGAAGGGTTTAGGAGTTTCAGCTCCTTAACATGTGCCATCCTGTTTTTAAAGGGACCAAAAGTAATTGGACAATTGACTCCAAGGCTATTTCATGGACAGGTGTGGGCAATCCCTTCGTTATGTCATTCTCAATTAAGCAGATAAAAGGCCTGGAGTTGATTTGAGGTGTGGTGCTTGCATTTGGAAGGTTTTGCTGTGAAGTAAACATGCGGTCAAAGGAGCTCTCCATGCAGGTGAAACAAGCCATCCTTAAGCTGCAAAAACAGAAAAAACCCATCCAAGAAATTGCTACAATATTAGGAGTGGCAAAATCTACAGTTTGGTACATCCTGAGAAAGAAAGAAAGCACAGGTGAACTCATCAATGCAAAAAGACCTGGGCGCCCACGGAAGACAACAGTGGTGGATGATCGCAGAATAATCTCCATGGTGAAGAGAAACCCCTTCACAACAGCCAACCAAGTGAACAACACTCTCCAGGAGGTAGGCGTATCAATATCCAAATCTACCATAAAGAGAAGACTGCATGAAAGTAAATACAGAGGGTTCACTGCACGGTGCAAGCCACTCATAAGCATCAAGAATAAAAAGGCTAGACTGGACTTTGCTAAAAAACATCTAAAAAAGCCAGCACAGTTCTGGAAGAACATTCTTTGGACAGATGAAACCAAGATCAACCTCTACCAGAATGATGGAAAGAGAAAAGTATGGCGAAGGCGTGGTACAGCTCATGATCCAAAGCATACCACATCATCTGTAAAACACGGCGGAGGCAGTGTGATGGCTTGAGCATGCATGGCTGCCAGTGGCACTGGGTTACTAGTGTTTATTGATGATGTGACACAGGACAGAAGCAGCCGAATGAATTCTGATGTATTCAGAGCCATACTGTGTGCTCAGATCCAGCCAAATGCAGCCAAACTGGTTGGTCGTCGTTTCATACTACAGATGGACAATGACCCAAAACATAAAGCCAAAGCAACCCAGGAGTTTATTAAAGCAAAGAAGTGGAATATTCTTGAATGGCCAAGTCAGTCACCTGATCTCAACCCAATTGAGCATGCATTTCACTTGTTAAAGACTAAACTTCAGACAGAAAGGCCCACAAACAAACAGCAACTGAAAACCACCGCAGTGAAGGCCTGACAGAGCATCAAAAAGGAGGAAACACAGCGTCTGGTGATGTCCATGAGTTCAAGACTTCAGGCAGTCATTGCTAACAAAGGGTTTTCAACCAAGTACTAGAAATGAACATTTTATTTACAATTATTTAATCTGTCCAATTACTTTTGATCCCTTTAAAAACAGGGTGGCACATGTTAAAGAGCTGAAACTCCTAAACTCTTCATCCAATTTTAATGTGGATATCCTCAAATGAAAGCTAAAAGTCTGAACTTCAACTGCATCTGAATTGCTTTGTTTAAAATTCATTGTGGTAATGTCTAGAACCAAAATTAGAAAAATGTTGTATCTGTCCAAATATATATGGACCTAACTGTACATGCTATTATATGCTTTATATACTACATACACACTTACATACACTATATACTACATACACACTTACATACACTATATATATGCCATTATATGCTTTATATACTACATACACACTTACACTATATACACTATATACCATATACACACTTATATACACTATATACAGTAAATGCTACTATATACACTATATACTACATACACCCTTATGTACACTATATACATGCTATTATATGCACTAAATGTTTTTCCCTCTATATCAAGGAGGCTTGGGGACTTTCTTGCACTCCACATGCTTCTGGCATCAAACTATTATGCTTCTACTTGCTGGACACAATAATTATGTTTTGTATTAGACAAAATCAACATAATTGCTGAAGCTTCTCGAGACATCAGGTAATTATTTAAGCTTCCAAACGCTGCACCTTATGTGTCCGGCCAGCTTCTGCACGTAGTGTGGCCAGAGTACACAGACACCAGCCAGGTGGTCCATTGTGACAGCGACCCACAGGAAATCTGCCTGTTAGAGTGCACTGACGGTTCGGGTCTTTGGACCATCGACGTGGCTGCTGGACCAGGATCCTACAAAATTTTTGCTGAACTCTACAATTGCTAAAAGTTAGATTTCTACTCACTTTTCTATTTCAGCAGTGGATTTTGCAGGAAGACAAGATTTTTGCAACAGTCTGGAGATAGCATCAAATAAAACCGTATCCAAATACTCCTGTTCAGATACTGGCAAAAGCCGTTTTCTGTCTGCAACACAAGCCATAGAATTGAAAAAACAAAACAGTAAGCCATACACAAAAGCAAGTGTGAACTGCACTTAAAATCATGAATCATAATGCAGAGTAATATGTGGCTCCAAACATGGTCACACATTCCTGCCTCTGGTAATAGAGGTATTTTTAGTGCAGAGAATCTCTAGATATTGTCTGCAAACAATAGGAAACAAAATCTATGCTAAAAAGAAATCTTCAAACTTACCACTGCACACAGTACAAATAAATAATATAAATATGTGATGCCCTTTATCTGGGGATAAAGTTAGGAGAGCGGCTATGGGCAATTTGCTCATCTGGAGGAGATGTTAGGATATCAGCACTGAATGGTTGTTCTCATCACATCAATAGCCTGATGATGACAGCAATTTGCTGTTGAAACTCTTTGCCCTAAATAAATTATATTGTTTTTCCAGTCTCTTTCCTGGATTTGGCAGGACTCATATATTTCTAATTTTGTCTTCTTCTTCACACAGCTCATATATAAAATTTAGCTTACAGTGCATTGTGAAAGTATTTGGCCCCCTTGAATTTTTCTACCTTTTGCCACATTTCTGGCTTCAAACATAAAGATATAAAATTCAAATTTTTTTGGGAAGAATCAACAACAAGTGGGACACAATCGTGAAGTGGAACGAAATTTATTGGATATTTTAAACTTTTTAACAAATTAAAAACTGAAAAGTTGGGCGTGCAATATTATTCGGCCCCTTTACTTTCAGTGCAGCAAACTCACTCCAGAAGTTCAGTGAGGATCTCTGAATGATCCAATGTTGTCCTAAATGACTGGTAATGATAAATAGAATCCACCTGTGTGTAATCAAGTCTCTGTATAAATGCACCTGCTCTGTGATAGTCTCAGGGTTCTGTTTCAAGTGCAGAGAGCATCATGAAGACCAAGGAACACACCAGGCAGGTCCAAGATACTGTTGTGGCAAAGTTTAAAGAAGGATTTGGATACAAAAAGATTTCCCAAATTTTAAACATCTCAAGGAGCACTGTGCAAGCGATCATATTGAAATGGAAGGAGTATCAGACCACTGCAAATCTACCAAGACCCGGCCATCCCTCTAAACTTTCATCTCGAACAAGGAGAAGACTGATCAGAGATGCAGCCAAAAGGCCCATGATCACTCTGGATAAACTTCCGAGATCTACAGCTGAGGAGGGAGAGTCTGTCCATAGGACAACAAACAGTCGTACACTGCACAAATCTGGCCTTTATGGAAGAGTGGCAAGAAGAAAGCCATTTCTCAAAGATATCCATAAAAAGTCTCGTTTGAAGTTTGCCACAAGCCACCTGGGAGACACACCAAACAAGGTGCTCTGGTCAGATGAAACCAAAATCGAACTTTTTGGCCACAATGCAAGACGATATGTTTGGCGTAAAAGCAACACAGATCATCACCCTCAAAACACCATCCCCACTGTCAAACATGGTGGTGGCAGCATCATGGTTTGGACCTGCTTTTCTTCAGCAGGGACCGGGAAGATGGTTAAAATTAATGGGAAGATGGACGGAGCAAAATACAGGACCATTCTGGAAGAAAACCTGTTGGAGTCTGCAAAAGACCTGAGACTGGGACGGAGATTTATCTTCCAACAAGACAATGATCCCAAACATAAAGCAAAATCTATAATGGAATGGTTCAAAAATAAACATATCCAGGTGTTAGATTGGCCAAGTCAAAGTCCAGACCTGAATCCAATCGAGAATCTGTGGAAAGAGCTGAAAACTGCTGTTCACAAATGCCCTCCATCCAACCTCAATGAGCTTGAGCTGTTTTGCAAGGAATAATGGGCAAGAATTTCAGCCTCTCGATGCATGGGCGCACCCAGGATCAAAACTAGGGGGTGGCAAACCATGGTCATTCGGGTTGTAAAATTTTAAAACGAAAAAGGTGAATGAAATGAAAATTTTAAGAAAATTATATGTAATTATAGAAGTGCTTTGTAGCGTCGGCGTCCCTGCCCTCTGCTAGGCAGGGACGCTGTTCCCCTCACCTCTCTGCTCCGAGCCTGGCGTCCTCCTCCCGCTCTGCTGGCAGCGCGCGCTCCTTCCCGGCCACTGTGCTTAGGGCGCGCGCGCTTCCTCCCTCTTAAAGGGGCCGCGCGCGCCGTCCTAAGGAGTCCCCGGCCAATGGCCGGAGGACTTTACCATATATAAGGCACCTCCTCCAAAATGGAGGTGCCTGAGCAATGTTGTTGCACTGTTCACTACTCTGCTTCAGCCCTCAGGTCCCGTTGCCAGTTACCTGCCAGATACCTGCCAGATACTTGCCAGATTACAGCCAGATTCCTGCCAGCCTGATATTCAACTACCTGCCTGCTAGCCTGAGGTCCGACGGTCTGCCTTACTACTCCTGTCAGTCTGTCTAAGGACCAGCTTGCCCGCTCACCTGGGAGCGCACATCAACTACCTGCCTGCTTGCCTGAGGTCCGACGGTCTGCCTTCCAACTCTTGTCAGTCTGTCTATGGACCAGCTTGCCCGCTCACCTGGGAGCGCACATCTGCTACCTGCCTGCTAGCCTACCTGGAGGCTCTGCCGTCACGTGCTGTGACCACCTGCCTGTCCAGTGACTCCTGCCCGCTCACCTGGGAGCGCTCATCTGTTGCCAGTCTGCTAGCCTACCTGGAGGCTCTGCCGTCACGTGCTGTGACCACCTGCCTGTCCAGTGACTCCTGCCCGCTCACCTGGGAGCGCTCATCTGTTGCCAGTCTGCTAGCCTACCTGGAGGCTCTGCCGTCACGTGCTGTGACCACCCGCCTGTCCAGAGACTTCTGCCCGCTCACCTGGGAGCGCTCATCTGCCGCCTGTCTGTTGGTCTTCCTGGGAGCTCCGCCGTCACATGCTGTGACCACCCGTTTATCCAGAGACTCTCGCCTGCTCACCTGGGAGCTCACGTCTACCATCAGCCGCCACAGGTCGTACCAACCCTTTACCCAGAGACTGCCCCGGTCACTTGCCGTGACCATCTGCCCGTTCACCCAGAGACTGCCCCGGTCACTTGCCGTGACCATCTGCCCGTTCACCCAGTGACTGTCCCGGTCACCTGCTGTGACTGCCTGCCTGGTCGCCACCCGCTCCCTTACAAGGACCGCCCCCTTGTATAGTAGCTCAGTGGTTCCGCCTCCCAGACCCGTTACATGCTTTATTAGTTATTACAATTATTTGCTTGCAAAAAATTTTGATTTTTATTCTAATTGCATGTCTTATACTAATATAATTTTTCTTGGGTTTGAAGAAAACTTGTTCAAAACTTTAGTTTCAATCCAGTCCAGATTTTCCTTGAAGAATTTCCGATGGACGCTCATCAAACACAATCCAGTCAGTCTGTCCTCTCCCATTGTACTTCTGTGCCAGGTCTTTACCCTTCGAAGAGTATTGAAAGATCGTTCAACAATAGCTGTGGTGGACGGGAAAGCACTTAAAATGAAGAGTGCGTGCCTTGTTGCAGGGAAAAAAATATTAGCCTCCTCAAAAAGTGCAGCCACTTCAATGTCTTTAACCACCTGTCCTTTCTCCAGGTCCGGTTCCTACTCCCAAGGCCCAGGCACGAGGCCCTTCCAAATTTCAATATTTACACAGTGAGTGAGTGTATTGTGTAATTTACACTGAATGGCTGCCACAGTCACTGGCAGCCGGCCCACAGTAACAGGACAAGCGCTCCGCTCCGGCGGGATTCTCAGAGACAGGAAACAGGGGAGGCAGGCAGCGTGCTACGTCAGCACGCCTCAGGAGTCAGGACCGTGATCAGGTGACATGCAGCATGCGTTAAAGGTAATCCCGGCCAGACCCCATGCAGTGACACTGCGCAGTTCGGGCCGCCGGGTGCAAAGCAGAGCAGTCACCTGCGGCTGGCCGCAGAGGGAACTTTTGCTGGCCGCGAACGCCGGTGATCTAAGTGTGTGTGCGGCAGGGCTGGCTCAAGGTTTTTGTGGGCCCCGGGCGAAAGAGTCTCAGTGGGCCCCTTTAACACATACCACGATTCATGATGCACAGATACCGAAGAGAAATATATATAGTACAATGCAAAGATTTCACTTCTTACATTACATGAGTGATATCTATTGTAAATTCCACAATAGCTCAGAAACCAGCGAATCGCTCCAAACAGTATACTGGCCCCCATAAAATGATCCATACAGAATACTGGCCCCCATAAAATGCTCCATACAGGATACTGGTCCCCATATAACGCTCCATACAGGATACTGGTCCCCATGTAATGCTCCATACAGGATACTGGTCCCCATATAACGCTCCATACAGGATACTGGCCCCCATATAACGCTCCATACAGAATACTGGCCCCAATATAACGCTCCATACAGAATACTGGCCCCCATAAAATGCTCCATACAGAATACTGGCCCCCATATAACGCTCCATACGGAATACTGGCCCTCATATAACACTCCATACAGGATACTGGCCCCCACATAACGCTCCATACGGAATACTGGCCCCCATATAACGCTTCATACAGGATACTGGCCCCCCATATAATGCTCCATGCAGGATACTGCCCCCATATAACGCTCCATGCAGGATACTGGCCCCCATATAACGCTCCATGCAGGATACTGGCCCCCATATAACGCTCCATGCAGGCTGTTCCCCCCACATAATGCCCCACGCAGACTGTTCCCCCCACAAAATGCCCCATGCAAGCTGTTCCCCCCCCATATAGGATGTCACCCCCCCTTATAATGCCCCATGGTGACACCCCCCCTTCCTTATAATGCCCCATGCAGGATGTCACCCCCCCCTCCCTTATAATGCCCCATGCAGGATGTCACACACACCCCCCTCCCTTATAATGCTCCATGCGGGATGTCACACACCCCCCCTCCCTTATAATGCTCCATGCAGGATGTCACACACACCCCCCCCCTTATAATGCCCCATGCAGGATGTCACCCCCCCCTTATAATGCCCCATGCAGGATGTCACCCCCCCCCTTATAATGCCCCATGCAGGATGTCACACACCCCCACCTCACCCCCCTCCCTTATACTGCCACAGGCCTCCATACAATAAAAATAAAAAAATAAAATACTCACCTCACGTCTCACCTGCTGCCGCTGCTCCGGACTCCAGCGTCGCCGGCCTCATTCCGCTCTGCGCTGTGACTGCTCAGGAGAGAGCGCGGTGTAAAGACGTCACCGCGCCCTCTGACCTGAGACGTCACAGTGCAGCAGCCGCGGAGGATGCAGGAGCTGCTGCGGAGGCACGGGGAGGGGTAAGTATTGTGCCGGGGCCTTGAGCAAGCGGGGGGGAGCGGGCGCTGACACCGCTCTCCTCCGCTCACGGGTCCCATAGTGCTCGGGGTGCCCGACGGTGAAGGCCCCCCGCCTGCTCAGGGCCCCGGCATTTGCCCGGGTGCGCCGGGTGCTGACGCCGGCCCGGGTGTGCGGAGTGCGTCCCTGCTTCTAGGGGGGGGCAGCTGCCCCCCTGCCCCACGGTGGGTACGCCCATGTCTCGATGTGCAAAATTGATAGAGACATGCCCCAAGCGACTTGCATCTGTAATCGCAGCAAAAGGAGGCGCTACAAAGTATTAACTCAAGGGGGCCGAGTAATATTGCACGCCCCACTTTTCAGTTTTTAATTTGTTAAAAAAGTTTAAAATATCCAATAAGTTTTGTTCCACTTCATGATTGTGTCCCACTTGTTGTTGATTCTTCCCCCAAAAATTAGAATTTTATATCTTTATGTTTGAAGCCAGAAATGTGGCAAAAGGTAGAAAAAGTTCAAGGGGGCCAAATACTTTCACAATGCACTGTATGTGACATGCAGAAGTAGTGCTGTTGCTTGAAAAGCATCCAGCAACTATTAGAAGTAAAACAAGCACAGGAGACAGGAAGTGTTGTGCTCCAGAAGCATCCAGCAACTAGAGGGGTTAACACAGTCACAAGAGACAGGGAGTGTTTTAGCAGAGCCCCAGGGGGATTGTGGGGAAGTTATTTACTGTCTGGCTAGAGTCGAAGAGAAAGGTGGTGTATGATCGGCATCTCACAGAAGGCAAGGGAACAGAATTCAGGTCAGGAGAGAAGCTAAACACAGGTCAGATAGACTCCCTGACCTAACAGTGTGGCGTATTATCAGGCAGAAAGATAAGGACTGGAAGGAATCCTGTCATAGGGATCATCTCCCTCATCAAACCCTGCCCCCTCCTCCATCTCCATGCAGGATAAAAAATGCTGTGTACTATTGAGTCCTTGTGAAGGAAAAGCCTGTGACTGTGTATGCATTAAAACTGTGCTGTACTTTGCTACTGGATAGACTGTGTACTACTGTGCTGTGAAGGAGACTGTACTGTTGTTACTGGAGCCTGTTGCTCAAAGAGACACTTAAATTGCACTGGCCATGCCTCATTAAATGTTACTGTTCTACTGTTTCTGAGGACTCTTGTCAAATGTGTCTGGTCAGCAATTGAATCTATCCTGTGCCTGAGAGAAACTGCAGCCTATGGTCGCCCTGAGTAACAGTTCCCCCAGGATTCCAACGAATTCATGTAACCGGTCTCGCCTCTATCTGAACTTAGGCGGCGTACGTGTAACATTGGTGGCCCGTACAGAGAATCCTGAGCGGGAATTAGCGTGTAGAGGGAGAAGAGGAAAAGTGTCTGGAAAAACATAGCAGCTCAGCACCTCAATTCAACTCTGCTACACCAGTTAAAGGGGACCAGCCCTAAATAAAACTCACTAGCAGCAATGGATGTGGAAATACAAATGGACAGAATTAGTGAGCTGCTTCTTCAGTTAACCTGTGAAGAATTGAGAACAGTAGCAGAACATATAAAGATGTCAGAAGAACAGATTTCTAAAGCACACAACCACAGGCAACTGTTAGCTGCCATTAATGCAAAAATGGATGTGTTGGGGGAGAAAGAAGCTGAAGACGTCATGGGGACATTCCACCAGGAGCTAACACAGTTTCTAGCCAGGTTGAAGTTGGAGGATGGAGGGGCGGCACCAATTACCAAAAGTGGGAATCTCCGTCCGCAGACAGAACTACAGGAATTGAAAGAACAATTCAAAGCCCTAACGACAGGCCAGCAGGAATTGACCAAAACTTCTGAACGGGTGATAGACTCAGACAGAACCTTCAACCTGCTCGGGTTAGATAAATCAGGGAGAGAGTCCTCTCTAATACTACAAATCACCATAAGGAAAGAATTCAAGATCCTGGGACAGATTGAAGAGTGTGAACAGAAAGAGAGTCTTATATGAACAGAAAGAGAGTCTTATATGAACTTGTTGCACCAGATCGATGTAGGCTTACAGAAAGGCTACCAACCAGATGAGATCGTTGAGGGGGTGGTGAAAGCGATCAGCCCAGGACTGAACCTTCATGGTATGCTAGAAATGAAGAGTCAATTGACCTTGCAACAGCTGAAGACGATTTTAAAAGGGCACTATAAAGAAGAAAGTACTTCAGAATTGTTCCACCAACTCATTAACCTCTCACAGAAAAATAATGAGTCACCCCAAAGTTTCTTGTTCAGAGCAATTGAACTGAAGGATAGACTGTTGTTTGCATCCAGAGATGTAGAAGCGGAAGAGAAGTTTGATGCTGGACTAGTCCAGAAGAAGTTCTTGAGATAATTGGGAATCGGGTTAATCAGCAAAGACATCAAGTTGCAGCTGAAACAGTACCTAGAAAATCCTGCCATTCTGGAAGAAGTCCTAATTGAAAAAATGAATGAGACAGCTAGTTTGGAGTCGGAGAGCGAACAGAAGTTAAAGAAAGGCTCTGCTCCTAAAATCACGAAAACGAGTCAGCTGTAGTTGGAGACCCCCGGTGGCCAGTCCGAAGATCATCATGGAGACCCTCCAGTGCCACCTCCGAGAGGGAACCTTAAATCACCAACAAAAGAGAGGACCGCCAGCGCTGACTGGGAGGAAGTAATAGGAGAACTGTGAGCCGAGTTGATTGAGGTGAAAAAGTTCATTCGTTCCAGGCCAGAAAATGTATCCCTCAGACCCAGGAGTGGGTTCTAAAATAGAAGATACCCGGCTTGTGAAGCGTGCCGTTCATCAAATCAGAATACGGAGTGTGTCCACTGTCTGAGTTGTGGTGAGGAAGGACATTATGCCAAGGAATGCCAATGATCACGGTCGTTTGGGTTAAAAGACAGGAGGTTGCCAGTGCGGGGCGACTGGTAACCGCGACACGGAGGAGTCCCCAGAAGCAAATCCAAATCTCACCAAACCCCAGAACGGCGCATGAGCTAAAACGGCTGCGTCAGTACTATCCCCAAGTGTGTTCCCATCTACAACAGCTGCAAGAGAGACAGGGGCATCAGTTACGGAGGTCAAACGATGTACTCCTGGGAAGAGGATTCCTCGGTCAGTAAAGATAGCCTCATCAGCCTAATCGGTGATAGGTGCTTAATACAGTGACAGCTAGATGGACTCCTGGTAAAAGCACTGTGGGACACAGGAGCCCAAGCGAGCCTATTAAATGAAGAATGTCAACCAGACCGAAATCCGTTTCATAGGCTGGGTGGAAGTGACTTTCCAACTGAGGCCACGAAGAACAGCAACACCATTGAGCTTTTGGTACCTTTTCTCGTGACCAGTGATCAGAACATGGCACAGAATCCTATCCTGGGTTAAAATGTAATCAGTGAGGTCATCACGAAACACAAGGCAGGGACACTGGTGGTGGATGCAATTGCCACATCGCTTGCCAAACCCAACGCCGTGGCGGAAAATGTGATTCATAGAGTAAAGAAAGCACAGAATACAATGGACCTAAAAGAAGTCAAGGTAGGTTGGCGCCCAACCATCATCCTTGCAAACCAAATGGTGGGGGTGAGGTTTGGAGTCTGGGTAGAACTGGGAAGAAAAGTCCAGAAAAGACTGTTCGTGCCAAAAGACTCCTCAGATTCCTACTGGTGGGTTTGCTCGAGTGACAGTACCGGTGATGAATACTACGAAACACAAAATTAGACTGGAGCCAAAGACTGTGTTAGGTCACATTGAAACCGTTAAAACAGTATATCCAGCCAGTGTGAGACCCGCCCAGGGGTCTACCGTGAATTCAGTCTCCCCATGAAGGAACAGGAGTTGCCCAGGGGAGGAAATTGCACGACCCACCTCGGGGTCCTCGGATCCCCCAATACCCCTGGAACACTGGTGTGCTGAAGAGCGAGCGGTAGCAAAACAGATGCTGAGAGAAGAGTGTCATGCATTCTCCAAAGATGACTCTGATATAGGTTGTATCCCGTCGTTGCAGTTGAAAATCAATTTGAAAGACACGACCCCAGTAACCAGAAGTTACATGTCTGTGCCGAAACCATTACACCGTGAAGTGAAAGAGTATTTACAAGACCTAATCAACAGACATTGGGTCCAAAAGTCGAAGTCGTCTTATTCCTCTCCTATTGTTTGTGTTAGGAAGAAGGACGGTACGTTGAGACTCTGCTGTGATTACCGGGAACTAAACCGAAAGTCAGTACCTGATCGGCACCCGATACCAAAGATTCAAGATATGCTGGATAGCCTATCAGGAAGTACCTGGTTCTCTGTCCTCGATCAGGGTAAAGCATACTATCAAGGATTTGTTGAAGAGTCCAGTAGACCTTTGACAGCATTCATCACACCGTGGGGGTTATATGAGTGAATTCGCATACTGTTTGGGCTTAGTTCAGCTCCAGCAGAATTCCAGAGAAGCATGGAGACATGTTTAGAAGGATTGAGGGACGATATCTGCCAGCCGTATTTTTATAACAATGTGGTACACAGCAAAACCTGCCGGGAGCATGTTGAACATGTGAGGACCGTATTACAGTGGTATCAACAATACGGAGTTAAATTGACCCCAAAGAAGTGTGAACTGTTCAAAAGGCAAGTCCGATTTCTAGGGAAAATTGTGTCCAAAGAAGGATATACCATGGACCCAGCAGAAATCGCTCCAGTGCTGGCCTTAAAAGACAAGCGGCCTTCTACCGTCGGGGAGTTGAGGTAGATATTAGGATTCTTCTCCTACTACCGTACTTACGTTCGGAACTTCTCCAGGATGGCTGCCCCACATACCTCCTCTTGGGGCGGGGGACAGAGTCAACAACACCCACGGAGAAAAAGAACACTGGTAGGATCGGGCTTAAAAGAAACAACGCTGTTTCGTTCCAACAGCCCATTCTCTGGACAGCAGACCACCAGGAGGTATTGGAAGATCTAGTGGACTACCTGGTAAAACCACCCATCTTGGGATATCCTGATTTCAACTTACCATTTGTTCTTCATTGTGACGCTTCTCAAGTCGGTCTGGGAGCTGCCCTGTATCAGCATCAAGATGGAAAATTGAGAGTTATCGGTTACGGTTCTAGAACGTTGACAGACGCCGAGAAGAATTATCATCTACATTCTGGAAAATTGGGGTTTCTGGCATTGAAATGGGCTATCTGTGAACGATTTAGAGATTATCTCTATTACAGCAAAGAGTTTGAGGTATACACTGACAACAACCCTTTGACCTATGTCCTCATTACAGCCAAACTGAATGCAACGGGTCAGAGATGGGTCGCTGAACTAGCTGACTTCAATTTCAGCATCAAGTTCAGGCCAGGAAAATGCAATGCGAATGCTGACAGATTGTCGAGAATGCCACTAGAGCCTGAGGACTTCATGCAAGAATGCTCGGAGGAAGACAGTCTGGAAGCAATTGAGAGCACTACTCAAGCAATACAAGCTTATCAAGAGGAAGACACACCATTGTGGTGTCAGTTGATGGTGGAAACCACCATAAAAGAGAGAGAACAAGATCACCCACTGTCTATTCAACAACTATCAAAAGGAAAAATCCGTAGAGCACAACGGGAAGATCAGATAATTGGTAGAATACTACTTTATGTGGACCAAAATCGGTTTCCAAGTAAACGGGAGAGAGATAATGAGTCACCATCTGTTTTAGTTAAAGGGTGGACGAAGCTCTACCACAGTGAAGACGGTATCCTGTATCGTAAAGGAGGACAATACCGGCAGATGGTACTACCAAGAGTATTCTGTAGGTTGGTCTTCAAAGAAATCCATGAAAACATGGGACACCTGGGAGTGGAAAGGACAGCAAACTTGATAAGTGAACGTTTCTTCTGGCCGTACATGCAGAGAGATATTGAGAGGTACGTGACCAGGGAGTGTGGGTGTCTGAAAGATAAATGTCCCAACACATCAACCCGGGCACCTATGGGCAACATCCAAACTACGTATCCGTTCGAGATGGTCTCAATAGACTTTCTACATATTGAGACGTGCAAGGGTGGCTATGAATACATCTTAGTGGTGATGGACCATTTTATTCGATTTGCTCAAGCATATGCCACCACCAATAAATCAGGTCGAACAGCGGTAGAGAAGATCTTCAATGATTTTTCTTTGAGGTTTGGGTTCCCTAAGAGGTTACACCACGACCAAGGAAGAGAATTTGAGAACCAGCTCTTTGCTAAGCTAGGAAAGTACTGTAGAATTCAGAGATCCCACACAACGCCCTATCACCCAGAGGGTAATGGACAAGTGGAACGTTTTAACCAGATATTATTGTCAATGTTGCGCAGCTGATAAGAAACATGCCTATAACTGTACAAAGAGCGACCAGCCGAAAGTGCTCACCTGCGGGGCTCCGCCGTCAAGTGGTAGTGACATCTGCTTTGTACTGCACATCTGCCTCCTATTCAACTGAATGGGAGGTGGATGTGCAGTACACCGCAGCGGCCACTACCACTTGACGGCGGAGCCCCGCAGGTGTGCACTTCCGGCTGGTGGCCACCGCCGCTGGCACCGATAACTGCTGATCGGCGGGGGTGCCGTGTGCGGGACCCCGACCGATCATACATTGATGCCCTATCCTACAGATAGGGCATCAATGTAAAAGTAGTGGACAACTTCTTTAAATTGCACTGGCCGTGCCTCATTAAATGTTACTGTTCTACCGTTTCTGAGGACTCTTGTCAAATGTGTCTGGTCAGCAAATTAATCTATCCTGTGCCTGAGAGAAGCTGCAGTCTATGGTTGCCCTGAGTAACAGTTCCCCAGGATTCCAGCGAATTCATGTAACCGGTCTCGCCCCTATCTGAACTTAGGCGGCGTACGTCTCACACTTACCAAGAGTTATCAAAAATCGCTGGTTGTCTGTCAGCACTGCAAGGAAATCAGAAAAATTCACCTTCCCATCACCTAAATGCAAACATAAAATGCTATTAGATATGATTATCGGTTACTGACACATTCGGCAGCTCCTTATTGTAATTAACCACTTTGACATTATAGTTCAGGCTTAAAAAAATCTAATGAAAATAATTTGGAGCTAAGTGGAGGGGTTTTTTTTTAACAGAAAAAATAATTGTAGTCTGGCTCAAAATAGTTCAGAAATCTCAAATACCTGATACTGAAGAGAAAAAATCTCAAAGCAGAAATAAAAAATGTACAGATCAAATGGCGAGAATAAAATAAGAGGAAAATAACTGCGAGTGATACTGTACCGTGAAAAAAATACTAACTGCAATGGACATCTACGCAGAAGAAAAAATGTATTACATTACGTGTTGTGACAGGGTCACTGGCAATGTATGTGAGGGGAAATATGTGTCACGAAGTTGCTATCTTCCATGATGTGAAACCCAGAAGTTTCTCTCCAGCATGTTTTGTGCTGAGGGGTTAATCGGCCATGTCAGGGTTGGATTTTTTGTGAGTAGGTGTAAGAGATGGGTGGGACGTCTATTCACCATATCTCCACCTCAAGGGTGTGGTTGGGCAAGTTAAATGTCCAGCCAATGAGTTTTTTTTCGGTTGTGTGTTGGGAGACAGGGAAGTCTCCAGTGTGGAGGTGAGAGCTGAAGCTTAGTGTGAAGACATGGGGTCTTCCGTGGGCGTAACACTACTCAGACAATACAGGGTGCAGGTAGAACAGTGTGGTAATACTTTATTGAACCACAAAGCGGACAATAAACACATAGAACAGTCCCAGCAAGTACCCAAGATGGTGCAACATTACACAGTCCTTACCCTTCCGCTAGCCAGCCGAGAATAGATTAGCTGCAATTTCGAGGTTTCCGGGGCTGACACCCCCCAGTGGCACCCCGCTTTTGGTGGGCCCCCAGAGAGAGCAGGTAACAACAAGCTTAGGAAACTAGCCAAAATCAGTGAAGTCTGGGGCCAGGTGACCTGATTGTCCCAACCTGGATTCTTCAAGACGTGAGGGTTCAGCAATGGTCAATGGAGCCGATGTGTATTCCTCCAGCTGGGGCCGAAGTTCCCTAAGCTGACATGCTGTAGAATGACACAGAATACAGGCAGAGACCCCTTTTTTATAGATCATAGTTGTCCTTGCAGGCATCATTCACAGGTCAAGGGCCAGGGATCAAGGTGGAAACTCATTGTTTGAGCATTTAATCAACTTGCATGGTTTGGTATAATACGTAATCAGCATATTATCACAATATTGCTCCATGTCTCTATCTTGCAAGATTTGCAGACAATATGTTACAGTACATCTCAATTCAAGTGTCAACATTCAGGATTATTCAAACAATTGTGTGTGTTAATCAAACAAAGTAGAACACCAATGCAAAAGCCAACATGAAGATAAAAGCATATGGCTCATGACTTACTGAATTTGTCTGGCATAATTAAGAAGAAAAGCTGTGTTGTCACATTTAGAGTATCCTGAGCGGGCGAATCCCGCAGTTATATGGACTGTGTTATTGTTCTAAATGTTATCTTTTGTTTTGCCATTATGCCGGAAAGACCATGTTTATTTTGTTTTCTGGTCTATGATGTAATAAACCAGCCACGGACTTTGGCTCCAAGTGTTTTTGTGTCTACATCTGAGAGCAGCTGAGTGAGTCAATCTATCACAGTTGGTGTGTCAAATGCGGGCATCATTCCGGGAACACGTGTAGCTGCTACAGGAAAAGTTATATGTCCTGGGTGAAGGCCGCCAGCCAACAAGGGACATCCTGCAGCATGGAGGACCTAATTAAACATCTGGTCCTGACGCAATAGCAGCAGGAGACGAACAGGCTGTTGCTACAGCAAATACAACAGCACCAGCAGGAGCAGGGGCGGCAGATGCTCATCAGCCGGACTAGGGGGTGAGGCGCTCGTCCTCTCGTGCCGCCATCCAGGGCAGGACAAGCGCCCCACCCCCTAGTCCAGCTGATGACTCCCACATCTGGAAGGTGGTAAGACGGGCCATGCAGAAGATAACCCCTGGGGAAGATGTGGAAGCTTTTCTCACGGTTTTCGAGAGGGTGGTTGCTCGGGAGAAATTTCCGCCAGAGCAGTGGGCGGAAGTGCTGGCGCCATATTTGACAGGTGAACCCCAAAAAGCATATTATGACTTGGCACTACAGTATGTCAAGGAATACGCCAAGACCGAAATCTTGGCACGCCTGTGAGTAATTATGTCGGTGAGAGCCCAACTAGTCCAAAAGTGGTTGCAGCCAGGGTCTTCCACTCCTGCCCAGATGGTCAAGCGTGTGGTGATGGACAGACTCATCCACTCCCTTCCCAGGCCAGTGCAGACCTGGATTGCTCAGGGTGACCCTCGAAATGCGGACGACCTGGTTAGCCTAGTAGAGAGGTACCAGGTAGTAGAAAGATCCCTCAGGAAAACCGGACATCGTCTCTGGTATACCCAAAGGGGGGCAGGCTTACCACGTAGGAGGACTAGAGTCTCAAATGGGGGTCGTCCCAATTTAGCTGAGGGTACCGCAAAGGACGTGGTCTGTTGTCGAAGTCACAATCCTGGACACATAGCCGCCTGGTGTCATATTTCCCCAGAACCAATGGACTGAAGCCTAGGTCAACGTTGTTCCTATTACGCCTATCCAGCCTGTAGTGTGGACTGTCAACCCGGCGAGCGGCCACAGGCATGTGCCGTGTCAATTAATGGGGTAATGGTGCTTGGACTGTTGGACTTGGGGAGTCTGGTGACCTTCATCAGTGCTACACTTCACCACCAGTCGATCCCTGCAAGAACCGTGGCAGTTCACTGTATAAATGGAGATGCCAAGGACTTCCGTGGCCAGAGTAACCGTAGGAACAGTCTGTGGCCGCCCAGTCCCATGAGGTCAGGGTAGTCAAGGATTTGATACATCCTGTCATATTGGGGCGGGATTTTACCTTATTTTGGGACTAGTGGCAAAAGGGGGCCGTAACGAGTGTCTCGGACAAAAGCCAGATCCCTCGGAAAAAAACCCAGTCGAAATCAAAGGTGGATGAGTTCCCCCTGTGTGTCCTTGCTGGGAAGGAGCACGAGACAGTGATGCAACCTCCCTGAATTAGAAGTGTTCGAAGAGAACTTTGGGCCTGCTCAAGTTAGGGACCTTACCTTAAAGGGGGCGTTTGACAATGTCACTGTCCGTAATGGGGTTGCTCAAGAGTCATGGGCAGACCTCAAATTCCTAGTTATGGACTATGCAACCCGGTACCCAGAAGTGGTACCACTAAGGAACTCTTCGGCCATGAGTATAGCCCAGGAACTTGTCCATATTTTTGCCAGGACGGGCCTGCCAAAGGAGTCCAGGGAACCCCCTTCATGAGCAAGGTGATGAAGGAGCTGTGTAAGGTCCTCGAGATTGCCTAGCTGCGAACCTCAGTCTACCATCCGCAGACAGACAGCCTAGTAGAGTGGTTCAATAAGACCTTAAAGGCCATACTCAAGAAGGTCATTGAGAAAGACGGATGAGACTGGGACTATGTGCTTCCGTTCCTGCTCTTCTCCATCAGAGAAGTTCCTCAAGCCTCCACTGGCTTCTCTCCCTTTGAGCTCCAGTATGGTCGACATCCGCGAGGGCTCCTAGACGTCGACAAGGAAACCTGGGAAGCCGAGGTCATGCCCCACTGGAACATCATAGAGCACGTCGCCCAATTGCAGGAGATTATGTCAAAAGTGATGCCTATCGTGATGGCGCATCTTCTCCAGGCACAGGAGGCACAGGCAAGGGTGTATAACCGATCAGCGAGGCTGAGGCAGTTCCAGCCTGGGGACCGCATGCCGGTGCTTATCCCTATGGTCGCGAGCAAGTTCCTAGCCAAGTGGCAAGGTCAATACGAGGTGGTGGAAAAACTAGGTGAGGTTAATTACAAGGTCCACCAGCCAGGACGAAGGAAGCCGCACCAAGTATACCAACTTGCTCAAGCCGTGACGAGATCGGGAAACGCTGGAAGCTCCTTCCCTGGGAACCAGTCCCGAAGCCAAAGTGGAGAATGTCACAATTGCGGAGACTCTATCTCTGGCCCAGAAGCAACAGTGTCGAGAAGTACTACAGTGGAACCGTGACCTGTTCTCACTCAGAATTGCAGGTGGTGGAGCATAACGTGCTGACAGAGCTGCATATAAGGGTGAACCGTAGGCCATATTGGATTCCTGAAGCATGCCGTGAGGTAATCGCAACTGAGGTGAAGAGTATGTTAGAGCTCAGCGTGATAGAAGAGTCAAAAAGCAGACCTGATGGGTGTTTTCAATACACCAGAATGTGTTTTGGACTGCAGGGGGCCCCAGCCACCTTCCAGAGGGCTATGGATTGGATGTTAGCTCCACATAAGAAGTATGCCGCAGCCTACCTCGATGACATTGTGGTCTTTAGCCCAGACTGGGGTAGTCATCTGCCAAAGGTACAGATGATTCTGGATGCTCCTAGAAAGGCGGGGTTTACTATAAATCCAAAAAAATGTACCATTGGGAAGGAAGAGGCCAAGTACTTAGGTATATCATCAGTAGTGGCAAAATCAAGCCACAAGTCAACAAGGTCGAGGCAATACAGAATTGTCCGCAACCGTTTTCCAAGAAGCAGATGAGGGCGTTTCTTGCAATTGTGGGATGTTACCGGTGGTTTATCCCAAATTTCGTAGCAAACGCTTTCTAAGAAGCAGGTGAGGGCATTTCTTGCAACTGTGGGTTATTACCGGTGGTTTATCCCAAATTTCGCCATGATTGCCGCACCACTGACTGATCTTCTTAAAAGCACCAAATCGACGACGGCCAAATGGACTGCTGAAACGGAGATGGCATTATAAGAGCTGAAGCTGGCACTATGTAAACACCGGACTTTAGTAAAGAATTTGTGGTCCACACAGATGCGTTAGAAGTCGGTTTGGGAGCAGTGCTGTCTCAAGAGATAAATGGTGAAGAGCATCCCATCCTGTATGTGAGAGCTCTCTTTCTGCGAGAAAAACTATGCCATTGTTGAGAAAGATTGCTTAGCCATCTAATGGGCAGTGGATATGCTGAAGTATTACCTGCTAGGTCATAGGTTTAATCTAGTATCAGACCATGCACCTCTAAGATGGTTAAGGGGAAAGAAGGGTAAAAATGCTCAGGTGACTAGGTGGTTCTTAGGCCTCCAGGACTTTAGTTTCCAAGTGGAACATAGACCCAGGAAGTTACATGGTAACAAGGATGCCCTCTCCAGAATTCCCTGTATGGTGTCTGAAGGTGCCAAAACCCCTGGCTTTGGGCAGAGGGGTGGGGGTGGGGGGGAATATGTGACAGGTTCACTGGTAATGTATGTGAGGGGAGATATGTGTCATGAAGGTTGCTATCTTCCGTGATGTGAAACCCAGAAGTTTCTCTCCAGAATGTTATGTGCTGAGGGGTTAATCGGCCATGTCAGGGTTGGATTTTCTGTGAGTATGTGTAAGGCTATGTTCACACATGTTGTGTTTTGCAGCGTATTTTGCAGCAGATTTTTATGCAAATTTTCAGGTGCGTCTACCCTTACCAGCAAAGTCTATGAGAAACCAGAATTCTCAGTTCACACATGTTGCTTTTTGTTTGCTACGTATTTTCTGCCTTGCTTGCGTATTTGGAAAATAGAGCATGTCACTTCTTTCTGTGTTTTTTCAACGTTTTTTCACCCATAGGAAGTAATGGGTGGTGAAAAAAAAGCTGCAAATGCGCACCAAAAACGCAGCAAAAAATGCACCTGTGTTTTTTATTGCGTATTCGCAGCATTTTTGCTGGCAAAATAGAATGGGATTCTTTTTTTTCACAGAAGTTTATGTACATGCCTAAATAGAGACAGAAGGACAGTGAAAAAAAATACTGCAAAAACGCAGCAAAAAAAGCAGGAAAACCTGCGGAAAACCAGCGGGAGCTGGGGCGCTGCTGACACTGTGCGCACGCCATTAAAGAACAGGGATATTCACTCTTCTCCACGCACATAGCCCCGGCGTGGAGAGGAGTGAATATCCCCGCAGTTCACCTCGGCGTTTGAGAGCGCATGGCAGTGACGTCATGCGCTGCTTAGACGCGGAGGAAGGCTTCTGCTGGCAGAACAGGAGCAGCGCTGGAGCAGAGGAGGGGAGGTGAGTATGAGTGTTTATATTTTTTAATGTGTGCAGCGATGGGGGGTCATATATACCAGGATTGGGATGAGGGGGCCATGCATACCAGGATTGGGTCTGAGGGGGCCATGCATATCAGGATTGGGGATGAGGGGGCCATGCATACCAGGATTGGGGATGGGGGGTGCCATACATACCAGGATTGGGGATGAGGGGTGCCATACATACCAGGATTGAGGATGAGGGGGCCATGCATACCAGGATTGGGGATGAGGGGTGCCATGCATACCAGGATTTGGGAGGAGGGGGCCATGCATATCAGGATTGGGGATGAGGGGGCCATGCATATCAGGATTGGGGATGGGGGGCCATGCATATCAGGATTGGGGATGATGGGGCCATGCATACCAGGATTGGGGATAAGGGGTGCAATGCATATCAGGATTGGGGAAGAGGGGGCCATGCATATCAGGATTAAGGATGAACGGGCCATGCATACCAGGATTGGGGATGAGGGGTGCCAGGCATACCAGGATTGGGGATGAGGGGTGCCATGCATACCAGGATTGGGGATGATGAGGTCATGCATACCAGGATTGGGTTGCGGGGAGACATGCATACCAGGATTGGGGATGATGGGGCCATGCATAGCAGGATTGGGGATGAGGGATGCCATGCATACAAGGTTAGGGGATGAGGGAGTCATGCATACCAGGATAGGAGATGAGGGGGTCATGCATACCAGGATTGGGGATGAGGGGGCCATGCATACCAGGATTGGTGATGAGTGGGCAATACTTACCAGGATAGGGAAATTTACCAGTAGCTGCTGCATTTCCCACCCTAGGCTTATACTCGAGTCAATAAGTTTTCCCAGTTTTTTGTGGTAAAATTATTTGCCTCGGCTTATATTTGGGTCGGCTTATACTTTATGTATATATGGTGCTTATTTTCCTTTGTTTTATGGCAGCATGCAAGGCGTACATAAATTTAGCTCAGAGAACAAAAATAATTTGATAATCAATTAATTCTTAATTAATTAAATAATAATGTGACTGTGTACATTAGTTTAAAGGGAACCTGTCAGCATGAAAAAAGTTATATGGCTGCATAGATACTTATCCTGCAATAAAAATTATACTTTTTTGGAGAGATCTGGTTGTGCCAGTCATTAGATACCTAGTGTAAAAGCTATATGCAAATCAGGCTGTATGTGCACTGGGGGCGTGTTCATGCACTTATCTTCTGACAAGTGCATTGACACACTTCTACACTAGATTTCTCATGACTGGCACATTGAATATCTACAAAAAAGGTATCGTTTTTATTGGGGGACAAGCACCAATACAGCCATAATGCTACTTCTGTATGTAAAAATGTACTGACAGGTTCATTTTATTGTTAGTTTTAATCAATGTGTAAAATTAATTTATCTAGCTCTATTCTGCTGGTACTGTACTACCACATTTTCTACTAATGATCATGTCTACAAAATACTAATTTAAGTACGTACTTACCATCAATATCAGCACTTTTCAAGGCTTCAAAAGCATCTTGATGGGTTAAATAAATCCCCATAGTATTTAGTGAGAATTGCATGTCATTCATGTCCACACGATTAGTTTTATCCTTACGAAAAAACTGAAAGCCATCTTGGAAAGCTGTAAGTCACAAGATAGGAAATCAAAGAACTACAACAGGGACTGATGATCTCTCTTGCATAGCACAACGATTTACAAATGAAAAAATAGATGACGTACCGTACTCAGCGTGCCATACAATAGGAAAGTCAAATTACCCAAATTGTCATGGGACTTACAAGTTGCGATATTGGAGCTGTCTACTCGTGTCATGGCTATGTCGGCTTTTTCTTACATTTTTCTTGAAGATCTGAATGACGTCAGACCCTTTGATTTATGTAACGTAATCTTTCTGAGTGAGTTGGTCACTAGGGCAGACCAAAATCATTAAAGCAGGCCATCTATAATAAAACTGGGGATGCGTGTTTCTGTCCGAAGCCTCGATAGACTGCGCATGCGTGATGCGCAGTCTGGCTCCAGAGAGAAGCACGCATCCAGCCGTTACAGGTAAGAGGAGGTGTATGGCGCCGGAGATCGCGCGGTATGCGTAGACACTGAAAGCATACTGCGATCTCCGGCGCCATACTTTCATACTTACCTGACCGGGAGGAGCGTTGCCACGGCACCTCTCTTCGCTGGAGACCGGGGACGGAGTGAAGGCGTCGGACTGGCGCGTGCGCATAGCGCTATCCGGCGCCATTTTACTGAAGACACATTTACAGTGTGTCTTCAGCAAAATGGCGCCGGACAGTGCGGTGCTCCGGCGCCGCACTCCTCCCTCGGCCTCCAGCAGAAGAGGACACAGCAGCAGAGAAGAAAGGTGACTATAACTGTTTATTTTTTTCGTATGTGTGTACAGTGTGAAAGGGGTGAGGGGACCATGCATATATCAGGATTGGGGGGTGAGGGATACCACACATACCAGGATTGGGGGGTGAGGGGTACCACACATACCAGGATTGGGGGTGAGGGGTACCATACATACCAGTATTGGGGGTGAGGGGTACCACGCATACCAGGATTGGGGGTGAGGGGTACCACGCATACCAGGATTGGGGGGTGAGGGGTACCACACATACCAGGATTGGGGGGTGAGGGATGCCACGCATACCGGGATTGGGGGTGAGGGGTGCCAGGCATACTGGGATTGGGGATGAGGGGTGCCATGCATCCCAGGATTGGGGATGAGGGGTGCCACGCATACCGGGATTGGGAATGAGGGATGGGGTTCCATGCATACCAGGATGAGGGATACCATACACACCAGGATAGGGATGGGGTACCATGCATACCAGGATGAGGGATACCATACACACCAAGATAAGGATGAGGGGTGCCACGCATACCGGGATTGAGGGGGAGGGGTGCCACGCATACCGGGATTGGTTGTGAGGGGAGCCACGCATACCGGGATGAGGGGTGCCACGCATACCGGGATTGGGGGTGAGGGGTGCCACGCATACCGGGATTGGGAGTGAGGGATAGGGTGCCATGCATACCAGGATGAGGGATACCATACACACCAGGATAGAGATGAGGGGTGCCACGTATACCAGGATTGGAGGTGAGGGGTGCCACGCATACCAGGATTGGGGGGTGAAGGGTGCCACGCATACCAGGATTGGGAGGTGAGGGGTACCACGAATACCAGGATTGGGGGGTGAGGGGTGCCACGCATACCGGGATAGGGGGTGAGGGGTGCCAGGCATACTGGGATTGGGGATGAGGGGTGCCATGCATACCGGGATTGGGGATGAGGGGTGCCACGCATACCGGGATTGGGAATGAGGGATGGGGTGCCATGCATACCAGGATGAGGGATACCATACACACCAGGATAGGGATGGGGTACCATGCATACCAGGATGAGGGATACCATACACACCAGGATAAGGATGAGGGGTGCCACGCATACCGGGATTGGGGGTGAGGGGTGCCACGCATACCGGGATTGGGGGTGAGGGAAGCCACACATACCGGGATGAGGGGTGCCACGCATACCGGGATTGGGGGTGAGGGATGCCACACATACCGGGATTGGGAGTGAGGGATAAGGTGTCATGCATACCAGGATGAGGGATACCATACACACCAGGATAGGGGTGAGGGGTGCCACGCATACCAGGATTGGGGGTGAAGGGTGCCACGCATACCAGGATTGGGGGTGAGGGGTGCCACGCATACCAGGATTGGGGGTGAGGGGTGCCACGCATACCAGAATTGGGGGTGAGGGGTGCCACGCATACCAGGATTGGGGGTGAGGGGTGCCACGCATACCAGGATTGGGGGGTGAGGGGTACCACGCATACCAGGATTGGGGGGTGAGGGATGCCACGCATACCGGGATTGGGGGTGAGGGGTGCCAGGCATACTGGGATTGGGGATGAGGGGTGCCATGCATACCGGGATTGGGGATGAGGGGTGCCACGCATACCGGGATTGGGAATGAGGGATGGGGTGCCATGCATACCAGGATGAGGGATACCATACACACCAGGATAGGGATGGGGTACCATGCATACCAGGATGAGGGATACCATACACACCAAGATAAGGATGATGGGTGCCACGCATACGGGGATTGGGGGTGAGGGGTGCCACGCATACCGGGATTGGTTGTGAGGGGAGCCACGCATACCGGGATGAGGGGTGCCACGCATACCGGGATTGGGGGTGAGGGGTGCCACGCATACCGGGATTGGGAGTGAGGGATAGGGTGCCATGCATACCAGGATGAGGGATACCATACACACCAGGATAGGGATGAGGGGTGCCACGTATACCAGGATTGGGGGTGAGGGGTGCCACGCATACCAGGATTGGGGGGTGAGGGGTGCCACGCATACCAGGATTGGGGGGTGAGGGGTACCACGCATACCAGGATTGGGGGGTGAGGGGTGCCACGCATACCGGGATTGGGGGTGAGGGGTGCCAGGCATACTGGGATTGGGGATGAGGGGTGCCATGCATACCGGGATTGGGGATGAGGGGTGCCATGCATACCGGGATTGGGAATGAGGGATGGGGTGCCATGCATACCAGGATGAGGGATACCATACATACCAGGATAGGGATGGGGTACCATGCATACCAGGATGAGGGATACCATACACACCAGGATAAGGATGAGGGGTGCCACGCATACCGGGATTGGGGGTGAGGGGTGCCACGCATACCGGGATTGGGGGTGAGGGGAGCCACACATACCGGGATGAGGGGTGCCACGCATACCGGGATTGGGGGTGAGGGATGCCACACATACCGGGATTGGGAGTGAGGGATAAGGTGTCATGCATACCAGGATGAGGGATACCATACACACCAGGATAGGGGTGAGGGGTGCCACGCATACCAGGATTGGGGGTGAGGGGTGCCACACATACCAGGATTGGGGGTGAGGGGTGCCACGCATACCAGGATTGGGGGTGAGGGGTGCCACGCATACCAGGATTGGGGGTGAGGGGTGCCACGCATACCAGGATTGGGGGTGAGGGGTGCCACGCATACCAGAATTGGGGGTGAGGGGTGTCACGCATACCAGGATTGGGGGTGAGGGGTGCCACGCATACCAGGATTGGATGGTGGGGACAGGATGGGGGCAGCACAAATACAAGGAGGGGGGGCAGCACATACCAGCATGGGAGACCATATACCAATAAAAATGCTCACCACCCGGGCGTAGAACGGGTTCAATAGCTAGTCTATAATATAACAAGGGATGTGTCCGTCTGCGCAGTCTTGCCAGAAACAGACAAACACATCAGCTGTTACAGGTGAGAGGGAGGAGGATGAGGATGAAGGACTGTGGTGCCGGAGATCGCGGTATGCCTAAGCGCTGACTGCATCCCGCCATCTCCGGCGCCATTAGGACACACCTCGATCTCAGGCGAGGCTAGGCTGGAGGAGTGTGGCGCCGGAGTTCGCGTCTGCGCATAGAGAGATCTCCGGTGCCACTTTGTTGAAGACACTATGTGCAAATTTGTCTTCAACAAAATGGCGCCGGAGATCGTGTTATGCGCAGGCACGAACTCTAGTGCTACACTGCTCCTCCAGCCTCGCCAGAGATCGAGGACGCGCTGCAAGGAAGAGGGGAAAAGGTGAGTAGCAGTGTTTTTTTTTTTGTATGGATGGAAGAACAGCAGAGCAGGCAGGATGGGGGACCAGGATGGAGGATCATATACCAGGATGGGTGCACAAAGTCCAGGATGGGGGCACAAATACCAGGATGGGGGAGCATATAGCAGGATGGGGGGGAGCATATACCAGGATGGGGGACCAGGATGGGGGAGCATATACCAGGATGGGGGAGCATATACAAAATAAAGTTAATTTTCTCCCCGCTGCATTCGGCTGCGTCAGAGCACTGGGCAGCATAATAATGCTATTAACCTGCAGATTAACTGCATATACAGTGGGGAAAAAAGTATTTATTCAGCCACCAATTGTGCAAGTTCTCCCACTTAAAAAGATGAGTGAGGCCTGTAATTGACATCATAGGTAGACCTCAACTATGAGAGACAAAATGAGAATACAAATCCTGAAAATCACATTGTCAGATTTGGAAAGAAATTTTTTCAAATTTTGATTGAAAATAAGTATTTGGTCAATTACAAACAAGCAAGATTTCTGGCTCTCACAAACCTGTAACTTATTCTTTAAGAGGCTCCTCTGTCCTCCACTCATTACCTGTAGTACTGGCACCTGTTTGAACTTGTTATCAGTATAAAAGACACCTGTCCGCAACCTCAAACAGTCACACTCCAAACTCCACTATGGTGAAGACCAAAGAGCTGTCGAAGGACACCAGAAACAAAATTGTAGCCCTGCACCAGGCTGGGAAGACTGAATCGGCAATAGGCAAGCAGCTTGGTGTGAAGAAATCAACTGTGGGAGCAATAATTAGAAAATGGAAGACATACAAGACCACTGATAATCTCCCTCGATCTGGGGGTCCACACAAGATCTCACCCTGTGGGGTCAAAATGATCTCAAGAATGGTGAGCAAAAATCTCAGAACCACACGGGGGGATCTAGTGACTGCAGAGAGCTGGGACCAACGTTAGACAGGCGCCAGGGACTCAGATCCTGCAGTGCCAGACGTGTCCCCCTGCTTAAGCCATTATATGTCCAGGCCCGTCTGAAGTTTTCTAGAGAGCATTTGGATGATCCAGAAGAGTACTGGGAGAATGCTATATGGTCAGATGAAACCAAAGTAGAACAGTTTGGTAGAAACACAAGTCGTCGTGTTTGGAGTAGAAAGAATGCTGAGTTGCATCCAAAGAACACCACACCTACTGTGAAGCATGGGGGTGGCAACATCATGGTTTGGGGCTGTTTCTCTGCCAAGGGACCAGGACGACTGATCCATGTACATGAAAGAATGAATGGGGCCATGTATTGTGAGATTTTGAATGCAAACCTCCTTCCATCAGCAAGGGCATTGAAGATGAAACGTGGCTGGGTCTTTCAGCATGACATTGACCCCAAGCACACCGCCAGGGCAACGAAGAAGTGGCTTCGTAAGAAGCATTTCAAGATCTTGTAGTGGCCTAGCCAGTCCACTATAGAAAACCTCTTGGGTGAGTTGAAAGTCCGTGTTGCCCAGCGACAGCCCCAAAACATCACTGCTCTAGAGGAGATCTGCATGGAGGAACGGGCCAACATACCAGCAACAGTGTGTGCCAACCTTGTGAAGACTTACAGAAAACGTTTGACCTCTGTCATTGCCAACAAAGGATATGTAACAAACTATTGAGATGAACTTTTGTAATTGACCAAATACTTATTTTCCACCAAAATTTGAAAAAAATTTCTCATTTTGTCTCTCATAGTTGAGGTCTACCTATGATGTCAATTACAGGCCTCTCTCATCTTTTTAAGTGCGAGAACTTGCACAATTGGTGGCTGACTAAATACTTTTTCCCCCACTGTATGCAGGTTAATACCTTTTTTCTGATGACAGGATCCCTTAATTTTGTAGCATAATACTTCAATAAAATGGCGCCGGAGCCAGCGCATGCGCATGCTCTATCTGGTGCTATTTATTTTTAAGACACTGTGTCTGCAAATTCGCATATACAGTGTCTTCAATAAAATGGCACCGGATAGCGTGGCATGAGCTGACTCGGTGCCATTTTATTTAAGTAATGTACTACAACGTCAACATAGCAGTGCAATGCCCATCTCCATTACGCCTATGGCCGCCACGTGCGCACTGCTATGTTGACATTGTAGTACATTACTTGAATAAAATGGTGCCGGCGTCTCCGCATGCACATACCACGCTCTCCGGCGCCATTTTATTGAAGACACTGTATATGCAAATTCGCAGACACAGTGTCTTAAAAATAAAATGACACCAGAAATGTACCAATAAAAATGCTCGCCACCCGGGCATAGAACGGGTTCAATAGCTAGTATACATTATATACCTTTTGGCTGAGCGATTGTACGACTGTCAGCTATCTCTCCCGGCTTCCCCATGCATAGGAATGCTCAACATGCCACATACTTCTCTACCCCAGCATCATCTGGGCCAGTTGGGGGAACGCCATAAAAAAAGTGGTGGTAGACTGAGATCTCCCCAGAAATTGGTGAGTTTGGCCTACTGTTATCTACTGTGTATGGGTGCCTATGGAAGAGGAAAACAAGGTTTCCAAAACTAAAATTTTAGTGTAGACTTGTAGAGTGGGGTACATTATATGTCTGTACATGGTAAATGCAGGTTGAATATGGCAGCAATTGGTCCTACTTGAACCTTTGTGTTATATACCTTCATGAATTAGGGGCTCTGAAAACTATTCATTCTAGAGAAAATATGCAAGACAACTGACGTAACATGAGATAACAACTTCTTCCCATTGTTTCCCCAAATATATACAGGTTACTATTTCCAATATTTTCTATTCCACTTTCAATTAATCTATTAATATTACTTGTTTCCTTGAGTGGTCGTTTTGATGAGGGTGTTTTTATAAAAAACAAACAAACAAGTAGAGAATTAGAGGTGGCCACAGCCCAACTGATGTATTACAACTAGTGATGAGCGAGATGCTCGGAGCTCGCCGAGTACTTGCGCGATGCTCGGGCGGGAGCTCGGATCCCCATCCTGCATGTCTGGCGGTATTTAGAGCACCAATCATGCAGGGATTGTCTGCAACTCACTGTAATGCCACAGCCATGGTGGTTGTGGCATTACAGTGATTGCCCAAATCGATGGGAACAGTGCTCACAGTGAAACATGAAAAGCCGGCAATTCAGCAGCGGCATACACCGGTACCCGACAATTTAGAACAGAAAGAATAGAGCATCACACATACATTACATCAGAATGCCATCCCAGCTTGGGATAATTCTCTTGCTCAAGAGCTGAGCGCAGGAGAATTCTCCCACGCTGTGATGGCATTGCGATGACAGGCTGGATCGCAGCTGAGCGCTGCCATCAAGCATACCATCCTTCATAGACACTGCAGAGCGCAGACATGCTTGAGCTCTGCAGTGTCTCTGAAGGATGACAAGCTGGATGGCAGCGCTCAGCTGCGATCCAGCCTGTCATCAGAATGCCATCCCAGCGTGGGAGAATTCTCCTGCTCAAGAGCTGAGCGCAGGAGAATTCTCCCAGGCTGGGATGGCATTGAGATGACAGGCTGGATCGCAGCTGAGCGCTGCCATCAAGCATACCATCCTTCATAGACACTGCAGAGCGCAGACATGCTTGCGCTCTGCAGTGTCTCTGAAGGATGACAAGCTGGAAGGCAGCGCTCAGCTGCGATCCAGCCTGTCATCAGAATGCCATCCCAGCGTGGGGGAATTCTCCTGCTCAAGCGCAGAGCGCAGGATAATTCTCCCACGCTGTCAGTGACGTGCATGAGGTGAGCTGAGTTCATTGGACATGAACTCGGCTCATCTGGATGCCGTCATAGCGAGACACTGAGGAGCTTCACTGAGAAGCTTCTCAGTGTCTGCGGCATGGCAAGCTGGATGGCAGCGTTCTGCTGCGGTCCAGCCTGTCATCTCGATGTAGCAGAGCTGAAGCTGTCCTGGGAACCATGGAAAGGTAAGGATGAGGTTGGTTTATTATTTTATTTTTATTGCAGGAGATCGTTGGCTTCAGCTGGAATGGGCGTGACGGTAAGTAGAGTTTAATTTAGAACATTAAAGAATTGTGTGTTTATTTCAATTAAAGGACTTTATTCTGGGTGTTTGTGTTTTTTTTTAACTTTGACTATGGGGTTAGTAATGGGGGTGTCTTATAGACGCCTCTCCATTACTAACCTGGGCTTGATGTCAGCTGGCATTATAAGCTGACATCAACCCCAACCCTATTACCCCACTGCCACTGCTACAGGGCAGTGAGAAGAGCGAGGCAAAGTGCCAGAATTGGCACATCCTATGGATGCTCCATTTCTGGGGCGGCTGACGGCTGGTGTTTCTAGCTTGGGAGGGGACCCATATTCATGGCAACCTTCCTGGGCTATTAATATCAGCCCCCAGCTGTCTGCCTAGCCTTTGCTAGCTATTAAAATAGGGGGGACCCCACGTCTTTTTATTTTTGGGTCCCCCATTTTAATAGCTAGTAAAGGCTAGGTATTCAGCTGGGGGCTGATATTAGTAGCCTGGGAAGCTCTGTGGGTATTACCCCGTTCCCAGGCTTCAAACATCTGCCCCAGCCGCCTGCTTAACCTCCGCTAGAGACTAAAATTACGGGGAACCCCACGCCAATTTTTTTTTTAAGAAATCCTTTATTTTAACACTAAATGACAAGTACAGTAACCAACACTATCACTGTACTTATTATATACAGTACAGACCAAAAGTTTGGACACACCTTCTCATTTAAAGATTTTTCTGAAGGCATCAAAACTATGAATTAACACATGTGGAATTACATACTTAACAAAAAAGTGTGAAACAGCTGAAAATATGTCTTATATTCTAGTTTCTTCAAAGTAGCCACGTTTTGGTTTGATGACTGCTTTGCACACTCTTGGCATTCTCTTGATGAGCTTCAAGAGGTAGTCACCGGAAATGGTCTTCCAACAATCTTGAAGGAGTTCCCAGAGATGCTTAGCACTTGTTGGCCCTTTTGCCTTCACTCTGCGGTCCAGCTCACCCCAAACCATCTCGATTGGGTTAAGGTCTGGTGACTGTGGAGGCCAGGTCATCTGGCGTAGCACCCCATCACTCTCCCTCTTGGTCAAATAGCCCTTACACAGCCTGGAGGTGTGTTTGGGGTCATTGTCCTGTTGAAAAATAAATGATGTTCCAACTAAACGCAAACCGGATGGAATAGCATGCCGCTGCAAGATGCTGTGGTAGCCATGCTGGTTCAGTATGCCTTCAATTTTGAATAAATCCCCAACAGTGTCACAAGCAAAGCACCCCCACACCATCACAACTCCTCCTTTCTGCGTCGCACAAAGACACGGTGATTGGAACCAAAGATCTCAAATTTGGACTCATCAGACCAAAGCACAGATTTCCACTGGTCTAATGTCCATTTCTTGTGTTCTTTAGCCCAAACAAGTCTCTTCTGCTTGTTGCCTGTCCTTAGCAGTGGTTTCCTAGCAGCTATTTTACCATGAAGGCCTGCTGCACAAAGTCTCCTCTTAACAGTTGTTGAAGAGATGTGTCTGCTGCTAGAACTCTGCGTGGCATTGACCTGGTCTCTAATCTGAGCTGCTGTTAACCTGCAATTTCTGAGGCTGGTGACTCGGATAAACTTATCCTCAGAAGCAGAGGTGACTCTTGGTCTTCCTTTCCTGGGGCGGTCCTCATGTGAGCCAGTTTGTTTGTAGCGCTTGATGGTTTTTGCAACTGCACTTGGGGACACTTTCAAAGTTTTCCCAATTTTTCACACTGACTGACCTTCATTTCTTAAAGTAATGATGGCCACTCATTTTTCTTTACTTAGCTGCTTTTTTCTTGCCATAATACAAATTCTAACAGTCTATTCAGTAGGACTATCAGCTGTGTATCCACCAGACTTCTGCACAACACAACTGATGGTCCCAACCCCATTTATAAGGTAAGAAATCCCACTTATTAAACCTGACAGGGCACACCTGTGAAGTGAAAACCATTTCTGGTGACTACCTCTTGAAACTCATCAAGAGAATGCCAAGAGTGTGCAAAGCAGTCATCAAAGCAAAAGGTGGCTACTTTGAAGAATCTAGAATATAAGACATATTTTCAGCTGTTTCACATTTTTTTGACAAGTATATAATTCCACATGTGTTAATTCATAGTTTTTATGCCTTCAGTGTGAATGTACAATTTTCATAGTCATGAAAATACAGAAAAATCTTTAAATGAGAAGGTGAGTCCAAACTTTTGGTCTGTACTGTATGTGACTGACATGTTTCTATCTATCTAATCTATGTGTGATGCTCTATTCTTTCTGTTCTAAATTGTCGGGTACCGATGATGAATTGCCGGACGTTTTTTTTTAAAGAGACAGGTGCATGAAAACACTATTATTTTTTTTTAATAAATCCTTTAACACTAAATGACAAGTACAGTAACCAACACTGTCACTGTACTTCTTATATATGTGACTGACATGTTTCTATCTATGTAATCTATGTGTGATGCTCTATTCTTTCTATTCTAAATTGTCGGGTACCGGTGAATGCCGCTGATGAATTGCCGGCCGGCTTTTTTAAAGAGACGGGTGCATGAAAATCGGAGGGCACTAGTGTGTTCCAAGTGCCCTGCTATGTTTTTCATGCACCCTCCTATATACCCTGCCTGCCTGTCTGCCTGCCTATATATTCTGCCTGCCTGATGTTTAATTGAGCACTGTTCCCATCGATTTGGGCAATTTTTGACCTTCTGCAGACCGCAGAGGGGGACCACCAGAAAAATGCTCGAGTTTCCCATAGACTTACATTGGGCTCGTTGCTCGAGTCGAGCACCCGAGTATTCCAATGTGCTCGACCCGAGCTTCGAGCACCCGAGCATTTTAGTGCTCGCTCATCACTAATTACAACCTCAATTCCAAAAAAGTCTGGACACTGTGTAAAATGTAAAAAAAACAAGAATGTGATGATTTGGAAATCTCTTACACTTGAATTTTATTCAGAACAGAGCATAGAACACAGATAAGAAGGTGAACGTTAGACATTTTTCCATTTTACTTGAAAAAATTAACTCACTTAGAAATTGATGGCAGCAACACGTCAACAAATTTGGGACTGGGCCATGTCTACCATTATAAAGCATCCCCTCTTCATTTTACAAAAGTTTGTAAACATCTGGGAAATTAGACAAATTACTTAAATTTTCGTAGAGGAATGTTGTCCCATTCTTGCCTGATGTAGGATTCTCGCTGCTCAAAAGTCTTTTGTCTTTCCTGGATATTTCTATTTATAATGCACAAAATTTTTGTAATGCTGGTGGATGTGAACCCACTGTGCTACGTGCCAGGTTTACTCTGGAGGGGTGTGACTAAGCGTCTACAGGGTCTTCACTAGGGCGTCTGATGGTGAGGATAGGCTGCGTTGCCGGTAGACACCAGGTACCACTCCACGGTAGTCCCTGAGACTGCAGCAGCTGACCGGAGGGTCAGAGGCGTGGGTACGAGGTACAAGAGGGTGAGACAGAGGTGTAGTCAAATGATCCGAAGTCAGGGGATGCAGCACAGGATCAGAGTACAAAGCAAAGGTCAGGAGCGGAGAGGTCAGACAGGATGGGCATACAAGCCGGGTCAATAACGAGACAATCAATACAAACAAATTATTAAACAGGACACTAGCAGACGAACTAACTAAGAACCAATGTTCGGGGAGAGAGTGGTGAGAGGAACTGCCTAATATAGACCCTGCTGGCACAGGATAGGCAAGGGAACCTAATTTCTGAAAGACACTACAGAGACCGGCCATGCCCTCCTAAAGCCAAATGGAAACCACTTGCAGAAGCAGTAGTGCTGAGGAGTGCTGCAAAAGACAAACTCAGTGAGATGGCATGACATGAGGAGAAGTTGCGTGGTGACCATGGTGAGTAGGGCGGCGCTGAGGAGGCATGCTAGTTACCACCGTGTAAATGTTTTCTATCGGTCTGGACTGCAGGCGGCCAGTTCATCACCAGAACTCTTCTTCTATGAAGCCATGCTGTTGTGATGGATGCAGTACGTGGTTTAGCATTATCTTGCTAAAATGTGCAAGGCCCTCCCTTAAATAGATGCTGTCTGGATGGGAGCATATGATGTTCTAAAACTTCTATATCATGCTCAGCATTGATTTTGCCTTCCAAGATGTGTAAGCTGCTCATGCCACCAGCACGAATGCAACCTCATACTATCAGAGATGCACGATTTTGAACTGTGTGCCGATAACAAGCTGGATGGTCTTTCTCTTCTTGAGTTTGTAAGACACAGTGTCTGTGGTTTCCATTAAGAATTTCACATTTCGATTCATCTGACCGCAGGACAATTTCCATTTTGCCTCAATCCATTTTAAAGGATCTTTGGCCCAGAAAAGATGACAGTGTTTTTGGATTGTGTTGATATATGGCTTCTTCTTTGCATGACAGAGCTGTAAGTTGCATTTGTGGATTGCATGGAGTAGTGTGTTTACAGACCATTATTTCTAGAAGTATTCGTGAGCCAATGTAGTGATTTGCATGACCGAGATATGACTGTTTTTAATGCAGTGCTGCCTGTGTGCCCAAAGATCACGAGCATCCAATATAGACTGTTGGCCTTGTCTTTTGTGCACATGGATTTCTCCAGATTATCTTAATATTTTGATGATATTATGTACTTTATATGGAGAGATATGCAAAGTATTTGTGTTTTTATGTTGAAGAACATTTTTCTAAAATTGTTCAACAATTTTTAGACGTAGTTGTTCACAGATTGGTGAACGTTCAAACATCTTTTCTTCTGAGACTCTACCTTTATAACAACATGCTTTTTTATATACAGTCTCGTGACTTAGTTGAAAATTAACTCTCCAGCTGTCCTTCCTTAGTACCACTTACTTTTCCAGCCTTTCACTAACCCTCTCCTAATTTTTTTGAGATGAGAAAAAATATGGCTATAAGAGATTTTTAAATCATTGCATTCTTGTTTTCTTTACATTTTACACAGCACTTCAACTTTTTTAGAATTGGGGATATACAACAGAGGTACTGTTAAAGGGCCTGTGGTGGAGATTTCGACACTAAAAGGATTCTTAAAAATGATGTGCAACCTGTTAACATTCTGTAAGATTCTAGCCAATTTAATGCCCATAGAAAAAATGCATCTGTAAGCCAGCCTCAGGAAAAATTGCATGACTATATCCCTGAGGTTTATAGCCTATTTATGTGAGTTCTAATACTCTGACCATGTGGGTTTCTCCCATCTCCATCCCTGTACATCACATGCTCCCTGCTCTCACTCCTCCCTGTCTCTAGTGGTATCCTGTTTCACATGCTGGGTAGTAGTGCAGTATCTCTAACAAATTTCTGTTGAGTGAAGATAGTAATTATAGCACTACGTTACTCCTTGTAATAGATGGTAATCCCACCAACTGCAAACCCTGACAGCATCAAGACAAATGTAGAGCACAGAGCTGGTCAACATAATGAAAAATTAGCTATGCCAGCATCACCTGGTGGTCTTCTCTAAATCTGTCACGATTACTTCTATCGATGTGTCTGCAGTGAGTGACAGTTCAACCATCTAATCTAGGGCGGTGCATGCTGAAGTGTTAGTATGGTGATGTTCAGCTCAGCTGTCCAATTGAAGGCTGGGTGTACTGAGCTGTCATTGTTTTGAGTGACAGTCCAGCTTCCCAATCAGGGCCGGGGAGTGCAGGGTTTACTCCTTGTATCTTCTGTTTGAAGTGATTACCTGGCTATTTAGCTGGCTCTCTGCCTCCAATTACTGCCAGTTGTAGCTTAGCTCAAGTGGTGTGTGTTTGCTCTGTGCTTTTAGTTCTTGTATTCTGATCTTTGTTGCCCAACCTTGGATTTGCCTTTAACCATTTACTTGCCTAGCTCCTTTGTCTTGATCTGCTACCTTCCTGGAATTTTGACCTCAGACCGTGACCTGGCTACACCTCTGTCTTCCCCCTTAGTTTATGATGAGCTCTCTTGGTATCTGACTCTGGACCTCTTGACTACCCTGCCTCACGGCTTGTCCGTGAGTAGTAACTGGCGTTAAAAAACATTTTTTATAGCCTTCAAAAACACTGCTTCTGTTGACAGTGTCATAGTGGCAAAATGCAACTGCCAATAGGTAGAGACCCCAGCTTATACAATTTTTTACAGTTCCCAGTTTAATTCAGTTGTAAAGTTAAATGTATTATTTTGCAGTTAGCTTACTTTAGCAATGGCTTCATATAACCATAGAGCATAACATATTTCTTAATTAATACTCCAACCACTATGAAAGCAAAATGTTTACCTTCAAATAAGTCAGAATTAAGGTATACGTCTGAAACTATCTTCTTGAAGTTCAAAATCTCCGGTGACACATCATACTGTATGTTTTTCGTTGTCTGTAACATTTCAGTTGGTAACTGTGCAAGAATTTTTTGTTCCCCTGGCGCTTTGTGGCCCATAAGCCTGTAATTTTTCCCCTCTGACACTTCCCACCACTTCTCCTCTCTTGTTGACTTGTTCAAAACACCACGTTTGGCTGAAGCCTTTTGGTAGAGAATTCTTTGTTCTGAGAGGGTCTTATCAGGAGACTGGGATGATGTTGTCCTCCTAGAAAAAATAATGGTATTGAAAATTGAAGAAAGATTTGAAGTGTTATAGATAATCTGCAGCTCTATCAAAGCTAAATCCCTAGTGTCTAAGGAGGCTCAAAGGACTCACATCACATAAGAAGCCAATAGTATTAATGCTCCTTATTAAGTAGAGGTCCATATTGTAAATTTTGCATTGGAGAGCTACAGTTTGAATCCACAGCAGCATGGGCACAGAATACCAGAATCTATACAGCACTGTGTGCATTGGCACTTGGTTTTTTTTAAGCTTTACTTTTTATAATTGGCTTGAAAATATTTTTCTTTTTTATAACTTACGCTGCTTTCATTTGTTCCATTGATGTTGTCATTTCTTTTCCTCCTAAAAGATTGACAGGGTCTTGTGTGCCTTTTGTTGATTTCACGGAAGCTGTTTTTCCAGTCTTCTTAATTATGTCATTAACCTTAAATAAAAGTGTACAAAACTGCATCTATAATACATGTTCTCATCATCAAAATAGAACATACTACTAATAACAAATGTAGACATATATAAAATATATAAAATTTAGGTAGAAAGTTTTTGCGTTTGTGAAAATATCAAAATTTTGGCAAAACTTTTGGCTAACTTTCAAATTTTATATCCTTAAACCAGTAATTCACACTGTGCAAAATAATTTATAAATAACATTTACCACATGTCTACTTTACATCATACTACTTTACCCATATGTGGAGGAAAACTACTGTTTGAATCCATGGCAGAGCTCAGAAGGGAAGGAGCGTCATTTGGTTTTTGGAGAGCAAAATTGGCTGGAATAAATTGCGAACACCATGTTGCGCTTGCAGATACCCTGATGTGCCTAACCAGTGGAAATCCCACTGTTTAGTCTCTGTTTGACCCCATTTTAGAAACTACACCCCTCAAGAAATTTAGAGGTGTTGGGAGCACCTTGAACCCACAGGTGCTTCACAGAAATTTATAATGTTGAGCTGTAAAAATGAAAAAATATTTTTTTCCCATAAACATGTTACTTTGGCCCCAAATTTTTCATTTTCACAAGGGTAACAGGAGAAAATAGTATGTCAATACCCCATATGTGGTGAAAAACTACTGTTTGGGCGCACGGCAGGGCTCTAAATGAAAGGGGCGCCATTTGACGTTTGGAGCGTAAAATTGATTGTAATATATAGTGGACGCCATGTTGTGTTTGCGGAGCCCCTGATGTGCCTAAACTGTGGAAACCCCCACAAGTGACCCCATTTTGGAAACTACACCCCTCAAGGAACTTATCTAGAGGTGTACTGAGCACCTTGAACCCACAGGTGCCTCACAGAATTGTATAACAGTGAGCCGTGAAAATGAAAAACGTAATCTTTCCCACACCTCTCTTGGAATTTATCTACAGGTGCAGTGACGATTTTTACTCCATGGGCGTTTGCTAGAAACAAGCAGTAGTAAATTTTGCTGAGTGAATATTGAACATCTGCCACTGTAGTGCCCTTACATTGTAGTGCCCAGCTTGTGCTTCTGGAGACATGGGCCCCGTAAATTAAGCGGGGTTTCATCACTACAGAGATGCCAAACACGTGGATGCTAAATGTGGTTTAGGCACACTGTGGGGCTCAGAAGGAAGGGGGGCATTTGGATTTGGGCGAGCAGAATTTGCTGGTTTTCTTTTGGGGGTCAAGTAGCCATAGCGCTTTTCCAAAGTTTTTCAAAGTAACGTTGAAGTCCCCTATATTTCCATTGATGGATGACAGACCTGGGTGGGCACTTGTTTTTGTGGATTCAGTTGAAGCTTTTATTGGGAACATTTTACATAAAAATTTGAATCACATTTATCCTGTGCTCTACGCTGAGAACTTGCATTGAGGTTTCCATCTAAATCTCCGAATGACGTGATTCAAATGAAACCCCAAAAGGATCCATTCACTAAAAAGAGGCAGCACAGTTACTCTGGACTCCATCTGGCCTCTGTTCTGCGGTGTCCTTCTTTTCAGAAGTGCACAAAACTGTGGCTGACTGCACTTTTATGCACGCTTAAAAAGACGGACTCCTCCGAATAATATGACAGACAGAGTCCACAGTGTGTTCATCTGCCTCATTATAGGGAATCTTCTGCTGGGGGTTCCATCTGGATCACATATTTCAAAGATTTACATGGAAACCCCGATGTAAGCGCTCAGCATAGAGCGCAGGATAAATCTGGGCCGAACTACAATGTTTGGGAGGCAGAATGAAAAAATCAACAGCAGGTCAAGAATTGATTTTATTTATTTTTTACACCGTTCTCGGTGCGGTATAAGTGATTAAACAACTTTATTGTTCAGGTCAGTGTGATGGATGTGATAAAATGGACCGACTCCGACTCCTAAAATATATTAATTGGGTACAGTAGTTCAATGCAGTATGTGCTGTAATTTTTTCATAAGAATTTGGGAAAGTTATGAAATGTTCTATAAATGTCTGTTTCATTCTTGATCTAAGGATCTAGGCTTTTAATTGAGATGAATCTGTGCTGCATTTTATGTACATGCTCAGTAGTGAGGCAGTGCTGTGGAGTCGGAGTTGGAGGTTTGGCTTACCGACTCCACAGCCATGGCGATTACAGAGCTACCACATTTACAAAGTTTTTTAATGGCTATTATCAGACACTAAAAACTGCTTTTTTTTTGCAGAAACAAAGTTTTTGCATTGCCATATTTTGAGAACTATAATTTTTCTATATTTCTGCCAATAGAGTCATGTGAGGGCTTGTTTTGTGCGAGATGAGTTGACGCTTTATTGGTATAATTTTTGATAACATTTTTTGATCGCGTTCTATTTCGATTTTTGGGAGGCAGAATGAACAAAAACCAGCAATTCAGGAATTGTTTTTTTTTTTTTTTTTTATATGCCGTTCACTGTGTGACAAAAGTGATAAGAGAACTTTATTCTTCGGTTCAGTATGACTACAGTGACACCATATGTATATCTTTTTTTAAGGTTTTGCCGCTTTAACACACTAAAAACGATTTTGTAAAAAAATAATTGTTTTTGCATCGCTATGCTGAAAGATATCATTTTTTTATTTTTCCACTGATAGAGCCTCATGGTGACTTTTTTTGCAGGACAAGATGACTTTTTTAACTATACCATATTTGTTTACATTTGAATTTTTGATTGTGTTTTATTCCATTTTTTGTTCGGCAGTATGATGAAGAAACATAGTTTTTTGCCATGTTTTTTATTTTTTTACCGTGTTCACTGAAGGGGCTAACTGGTGCGCCAGTTTTATAAGTCTAGTCGTTCCAGACACGATGATAACTAATATGTCTATGACACACCACCTAGGACCGTGGGGAACTCGCCACCGGGTCGGTCGGTTCCTTGGGATAGTCACGGGGGCGTGACCCGGTCCGGGGCCCTGGGCGGTCAATAAAAAGGACAGTTTATGTAGGGGAAAAGTTTTGTGACACCACCAGTAGTATGCGGCTATAGGGGCCGCCACTGCTGAAAGAGACCACTGGGGCCGTTGGTGATGCAGCTGGGATGGATTTGCTCCCCACAGGTAGAGCGGGGCCCCAGGGCTACCGGTACGGTTTATGTAGGGGATTGTGGATGTTGGGGTGCAGGACTGAGGGTGCAGATAATGACCAAACAACACAGGAATGGTGGTTTCCTCTACCTTTACTTGATGTTTGATGGTGCAGACCGGGGCACTGGTAACAGAAGGTAATGGAGATCTGGGCAGCCTAGAAGCAATTTGGGATCCACCTCGCCAGGTGGGGTTGTAGGCATTCCTTCTGCGCTGTCCTCTTTGGCCCTGCTGCCTAAATCTATGCTGCGGCCCTCTTTCCTGAGTGATTGTTAAATCCTAGCCCGTATGGCAGGCAGCTCGAGCCTTTTACAGGTGTCGCTCCTTCGTGGCGGCTCAGGGCTCTAGTATGCCGCTGAGCCGCCGGGTGTTTGGTGGGGCCAGGATACCTGCAGTCTCCTGCCCTCCGGATTTAGCTGTCAGTACTTCAGTACCCGAGCAACCACGGACTCCGTCCGGTGTCCGGTTTCTGGTGCTTTTCTCTGGGGCGAGCTTGGTCACAGCTCCCCTCCCAGGTTCTCCTTTGTCTTCCACTCGCTCTCCTCCGTTCCCAACTGACTCTCCTCCATCTCCAACTGACTCTCCTCCGTCTCCAACTGACTCCCCTAACACCCACCTCCGGGCCCCAATTTAAAGGGGAAGCTCCCCTGAAACCGGGTTAGAGCTCCCCCTTCTGATCTGGAGCCAGGAAAGTGTTGGATGCTGGTGTTACCAAATAAGGGGACCCCTCCTTGCTTCCAGGCATGGCACCACCCCCTTTGAGGGAGGCAATGCCAATGTGGCAACGGGACTCCTGGGGTGCCACATCTACTATATTTGTTTATTTTTGTTTTTACATAAATATATGTATTTATTGGATTAATATTTTTCTTTTTTTTCATTGTTCTTTATTTTGTGATTTTTTTTTTAATATATTTTTAAAATTTTTGAAAACTTTTTTCTTTTTTTAAACTTTTTTACCTTGTCCCTTTTAAACTTTCCCTGCCCTATTCTTTTGCATTGCAGGACATTAGATCAGTGCATCGCACACAGGGAGGAGGCATGTCAGCTCCTGCTCTAATGACATGTTTGAATCACTCCTGTGTGCATGATTTGCGACTGTTTGACAGCTTTAATACATGTTAGTAATGCTTAAGAAACAACCATTCCTCACATGTATTAAAGCTGTCAAACAGTCGTAAATCATGCACACGGGAGTGATTCAAACATATCACTGAGTACGCTGAAGATACTCGGTACTTGCCTGAGCATACTCGTCGAAAGGATTAACCGAACATACTCGCTCATCACTACCTGTCATGCCTTGGTAGTTTTATCATGCCCGGCAGCCAGCCTCCTCTCAGAACGTGTCTTCAGTTCTGCTAGTGGTGTCCTGACGGATAAGTGCATCCGGCTGTCCCCTGAAAGTGTAGACCGCCTAACTTTCATCAAGATGAACAAATCATGGATCTCCATGGACTTTTGCATCCCAATCGCAGACTGTGCAGACTAGACGATGATGTTTTCCTTAGTGTCCTGCATTGATCTCGCGTTATTGCAGTCTGTGATATCTTTGTTGTGGCTTCTGCACTTGCTGAAATGTGGAGACTCCTGATTGGGTCTCCATCTGCTGGGTTGGCTGTAGTGGAAGAGGTGTCGGCCCCCATTATACTATTTCTACTCTAGTGAAATTGATGCCACTTTGGTGGTGTCTGCCCCTAATTTTTGGAAATGTGGAGACTCCTGATTGGGTCTCCATCTGCTGGGTTGGCTATAGTGGAAGACAGGGGCGACCTACCGCCCGTGCAGCCCGTTCATTGAACGGGGGCCCCGAGGGAGAGGGGGCCCCTCCAGCCTCCAGCAGGGGCGCCATCAGGGCATGACTGTCCTGACTCCAGTATGGGGCCCGGCCGGTCAGGGCCCCCTTGGGGCCCCCCTCTTGTGTGTCTCCTCATGGGGCCCCCGCAGGGCCGGCGTCAGCACCCGGCGCACCCGGGCAAATGCCGGGGCCCTGAGCAGGCGGGCGGGCCCTCACCGTCGGGCACCCCGCGCGCTATGGGACCCGTGAGCGGAGGAGAGCGGTGTCAGAGCCCGCTCCCCCCCGCTTGCTCAGGGCCCCGGCACCCGGCACAATACTTACCCCTCCCCGTGCCTCCGCAGCAGCTCCTGCATCCTCCGCGGCTGCTGCACTGTGACGTCTCAGGTCAGAGGGCGCGGTGACGTCTTTACACCGCGCTCTCTCCTGAGCAGTCACAGTGCAGAGCGGGAAGATGCCCGCAACGCTGAGGAGTCCAGAGCAGCGACAGCAGGTGAGATGTGAGGTGAGTATTTGATTTTTTTTTTTTATTGTATGGAGGCATGGGGCAGTATAAGGGAGGGGGATGTGTCATCCTGCATGGGGCATTATAAGGGGGGGGTGTGTGTGACATCCTGCATGGGGCATTATAAGGGGGGGTGACATCCTGCATGGGGCATTATATGGGGGGGTGAAATCCTGCATGGGGCATTATATGGGGGGGTGACATCCTGCATGGGGCATTATAAGGGGGGGTGACATCCTGCATGGGGCATTATAAGGGAGGGGGGGTGACATCCTGCATGGGGCATTATAAGGGAGGGGGGGTGTGGCATCCTGCATGGGGCATTATAAGGGAGGGGGGGTGACTTCCTGCATGGGGCATTATAAGGGGGGGTGACATCCTGCATGGGGCATTATAAGGGAGGGGGGTGTGACATCCTGCATGGGGCATTATAAGGGAGGGGGGGATGTGACATCCTGCATGGGGCATTATAAGGGAGGGGGTGTGTGTGACATCCTGCATGGGGCATTATAAGGGGGGGTGACATCCTATATGGGGGGGAACAGCCTGCATGGGGCATTATGTGGGGGGAACAGCCTGCGTGGGGCATTATGTGGGGGGAAAAGCCTGCGTGGGGCATTATGTGTGGGGAACAGCCTGCATGGAGCGTTATATGGGGTCCAGTATTCTGTATGGAGCGTTATATGGGGGGGGGGGGGTGAAATCCTGCATGGGGAATTATATGGGGGGGGTGACATCCTGCATGGGGCATTATAAGGGGGGGTGACATCCTGCATGGGGCATTATAAGGGGGGGTGACATCCTGCATGGGGCATTATAAGGGAGGGGGTGTGTGACATCCTGCATGGGGCATTATAAGGGAGGGGTGTGTGGGACATCCTGCATGGGGCATTATAAGGGAGGGGGGTGTGACTTCCTGCATGGGGCATTATAAGGGGGGGTGACATCCTGCATGGGGCATTATAAGGGAGGGGGTGTGTGTGACATCCTGCATGGGGCATTATAAGGAAGGGGGGGTGTCATCCTGCATGGGGCATTATAAGGGGGGTGACATCCTATAAGGGGGGAACAGCCTGCATGGGGCATTATGTGGGGGGAACAGCCTGCGTGGGGCATTATGTGGGGGGAAAAGCCGGCGTGGGGCATTATGTGTGGGGTACAGCCTGCATGGAGCGTTATATGGGGGCCAGTATTCTGTATGGAGCGTTATATGGGGGCCAGTATCCTGTATGGAGCGTTATATGGGGACCAGTATCCTGTATGGAGCATTTTATGGGGGCCAGTATTCTGTATGGAGCATTTTATGGGGGCCAGTCTCCTGTATGGAGCATTTTATGGGAGCCAGTATACTGTGTGGAGCGATTCGCTGGTTTCTGAGCTATTGTGGAATTTACAATAGATATCACTCATGTAATGTAAGAAGTGAAATCTTTGCATTGTACTATATATATATTTCTCTTCGGTATCTGTACATCATGAATCGTGGTATGTGTTAAAGGGGCCCACTGAGACTCTTTCGCCCGGGGCCCACAAAAACCTGGAGCCGGCCCTGGGCCCCCGGCCCCATGCTGAGCGCTAAGCGCTGGGACATCTCAGCGCTGCTTTCCTCTGTGTAGCAGTGTAGCGCTGCTGCAGCAGCACCTTCATGACTCCCCTGATTTCCGGTCATGTGATGGCGCCGTCACATGGCCGGAAGTCAGGAGAACCTGGTGGCAGCGACGTGGACGAGCACCAGAATTCTGCAGGGATCGCATGGGGGTAAGTATAACAAGTTTTATTTTTTTTTTAAATACAATTAATTAAATAGGAGTGGGGGGAATCAGAGATGCACAGGGGGATGAGAGATGCATGGGGGGGATGAGATGCACATGGGAGGGGATGAGAGATGCACGGGGGGGATGAGATGCACGGGGGGGTGAGATGCACGGGGGGGTGAGATGCACGGGGGGGTGAGATGCACGGGGGGATGAGATGCACGGGGGGATGAGATGCACGGAGGGGGGCTGAGATGCACGGGGGGGTCAGAGATGCACGTGGGGGGGTGAGAGCTGCACATGGGGGGGTGAGAGCTGCACATGGGGGGGATGAGAGATGCATGGGGGGATGAGATGCACATGGGGGGGATGAGAGCTGCACATGGGGGGGTGAGAGATGCACATGGGGGGTTATGTTTACATAACTTTGTTGCCCTATGAAGGGCGGGGGGGGGGGCAAAAATTTCTTGCACAGGATCCCACTACAGTCTGTGTCTGCCCCTGGTGGAAGAGGTGTCAGTCCCCATTATACTATTTCTACTCTAGTGAAATTGATGCCACTTTGGTGGTGTTGGCCCCTAATTTTTAGAAATGTGGAGACTCCTGATTGGGTCTCCATCTGCTGGGTTGGCTGTAGTAGAAGGGGTGTCAGTGCCCCATTATACTAGGTCTACTCTGGTGAAATGGATGCCACTTTAGTGGTGTGTGTGGCAATAATTTTTTGAAATGTGGAGACTCAAAGTTCGGTCTCCTTCATGCGTGTTGTCTGTAGCAGTAGGGCTCCCAGACTGGCAGACATGCCTTAAATTTTCTAGCAATAGTAGTCTACAAAACTGATATTTGTGCCACCTGAGTGTGGTTGGGCAGAAAAGCAGCTTGAGCTGTTGCATGTGGCATCAGGGATCCCAGCACAGCAGGCCTACACCGATTCCTCACCCACCTCGTTTTAATTTGAAGTTAAATTCAAAGCTGTAAATGCTGGCCCAGGCCCTGATACCTCATGCATGGCCCATGGCTGACTGCTGCTGTGCCATTATAAAATTTGTACTGTGGGTCAATTGATGCCACTTTTCCTGGTGTCTGACCCTAATTTGAGCTGTTTTGGCAGCTTTTGGGCTTCTTTGAAGGGGTTATGTATGTGTTTGGTTTTGCCTCCCATTGAATTCAATGGGATTCAGACATGTTCGTCGAACTGTTTGACGAATTGTTCGGAGAACATCGGGAAGTTTGCCTATCTGAAATGAATCGAACCTTGAGAGGTTCACTCATCTCTAATGGTCTCGCCATATATGTACGGTGGTTTGGGGAAATGCACCTCCCACAGCGCCGTACATGTACGGTGGATGTCGTAATGGGGTTAAATATGGACAATATCAGGCTTGAAAGTTATCCCCCATCATTAAAAGTTATCACCTTATCATCAATGAAAGGTGATAACTTGCAGATTTGTGGCAATGTAACCACTTGGTGTCACGCACAGTGTAGGAAAGACAAAATGTGACACAAAAGGATGAGGGGAAGCGATGCCCAGACACTAGGGAAAGGAGGAAGTGGAGACCTCCTAAGCTGATCTGCAATCACCCTGTCAACCCCTACATCCCTATATTGGTTCCTCACCAATCGCCGCACAGGAACCTATCCCTGTATTTACTTAGCGCTTGGCCCTAGATAGGGATGAGCGCTAGTCGATCCCCACTGACTACTAAAGACAGCAAGGGGAGACAGGCACGGGGGAAGTAGCTTAGCTTGAGTTGACTTCAGAGAGATGGTACACACGTCCTCTTAGCACCAGAGAGGAAGTAAGAACTGCACTTGCTCCAAGCCTTCACAAGAGGTCATGTGAATATCACTGGCTCCTCCCTATTGCAAAGTGAAAGTATTTATACACCCAGGCCAGGGTGTTAATTAGCAAGAGGAAGGTAGCCACTGGGTCCTAGAGTGAGACAGATCTAAGAATGGTGTCTGTATTGCCAAACGAAGAGATCTTCTGCAACCAACTGCAGGATGACTGTCTGTCATATCTGACACACCCGTGACTCTTGGGCCCCCAGCAATCCAGAGAGTGGGCTCTGAAGTGCCCTGATGAAAAAGAGCAGTGGCTGCTCATGCACCATCCCTGCATTTATTTTCTATGATACTTTCAAGATTGAACACTGCACTTGGCTATCTCTGGCATAGAGAATGTATGGAACAATGGCATGCGTGTTTGCATTTTAAAGCCTAATTCTCGGGATCAGTAGGGGTCCCAGCGGTCAGTTTCCCACTATCAGTATTTGGTCAGTATTTTTTCTCAGGAGTGAGAGCCAAAACCAGGTGAGGAACAATCAGACAAAAGGTATAATAGAAACAAGTGCACCAATTCTGCATTTATCACACACTCTTGGTTTTGTCTCCCACTCTTGAGAAAAAATACTGACCAAATACTGATAGTGGGGCCGTGGCCTTTAAGTGTAATGTTTTTGCCCAGTGTTTTTATATCTTGAATATATCTAAGTTGTGACTTAGTCAAAAATCAATATAGGCTAAGTGTTTGGGATCTTTTCATTTCCAGCTTTTGGGTCTTGATATAATACCTGGTCAAGTTGTGTCTCTGGGTCTTCGCCTATACTGTTTAGTAGTAAGCTATCACGTGAAATCTGTTCATTCTGTGACTCTGTTGGTTTTTGATTTATTTCCACAGCTTGTTCTTGGGCGATCATTAATGGTGGCTTTACATCTGCAGGTTGTACTTTGCATTTTAAGATTCCTAATAACTTATCTTCCTTAGCTTCCAGCTCACTTTTGTTAATGTGAAAGTATACGGCTTGTTTCTTGTCCACGATGATAGTTTTCACCGTTTCATGTTTCCCTACAGGTGTATCTATGGTCTCAGCTGTGGTGTCCTCTATTGTCTCATAACATTCCTCTAGTGTTGCTTCTGGCAAAGGTTTTCTTGTCTTCTCATCGTGATGTAGCTGCACTGGGCTGTCTTTTTTTTTCTCAATATGTACAGCCTCTGTTGGTAAATTATCTTTCTTTCTCTTAAAAATGCTATAGAGGAACTGTATTATTTTGCTCATGTTTTGCTTTGTTGAGTTACTTCTTAATTGTTCTTGCTTTCCACGCGTGGTCCAAGTTGCTTGAGATGTAGAAACGATGAATCCCTATGTAACCAAAAACAATCATTCAATCTGCATGGACTAGAAATTAAGGATAAGATTTAACTATATGTTTACATGTAAAGCGCCTTGGAATAAATGGAGCTATAATAATAATAACTATAATACAAAACAGATAAACAGAAAATCCATACACACTTTTTTAAAGACTTTTTTTTTACCCCTTAACAATTGCCATGCTTTTAAGGTTTCTCATTTAAGGGACTTATTTTCATGAACTGCCTTTTGATGGCTTTGCTCTAGAAGAAGATTGTGGTTCTTTGTGCTGTAAACACCCAATGTTTAGGCTGTTGTTAACAAACAGCCTTGGGCATTAAGACACAGATCAGTTTTTCAAAAAGTTGGTCTCCAGTCTTTTAAACTGCTTAGATATTCTAGGCAATAGTAACAGTGACATCTAAGACAAGGTGCTCTGGTGAACTTAATAGACTGAAAGTGACTGCTGCAACCAATCACTTGACTAGTCGTTATGGTCAGTTTTACTTGCAATGATCATGTGACTGATGCATGGGAAGTCCTCACTTCCAGGACTGCAAGAAATTGCTTGAACAGCAGCTCTGGAGCAGTAGGATATTCAACTGGTGGTAATGGCTATTTCTTTATCATATTCTCTATTCTATTGCGTCTTTTGAATAGTCCTGAAAAAACACTTAAAGGAGAAATTTTGGTTTTAATTTATTTGCACCTAAATTGTGAGATTGTGGTTGCAACTGAGGCCTCCTTCACATGCCTGTGTTTCCAGTATTTGTGGTATCCACTTTTTTCATGGATACCATAAGAAACCATGATAACCTATGGTGCTATGAACATGTCCTTGTTTTTACATGGACCGTATGTATGTCTGTGCAAAACACACGTAGACATGTCTGTTTTTTTTTCGACAGCAGAGATGACAAGGGCCAATAGAAGCCTATAGGTCCATGAAAAACACATACTGCACACGGATGGCATCTGTGTGCCATCCGTGTTTAACATTTCAAAATATAGAAGAAACTTTGTCATTTATTCCTTTCTTTATTCATACTGGAAAAACACTGATGACACACAGATGACAAACTGATGGAAAACACTGACACCGGTACCAGTTTTTCACGTACGTGTTTTATATGGACGCGTGAAGGAGGCCTGACACTGATTTGGTCAGATGGATTGATAGATTATAGAGGTGAAGTGATGTCTATTTTATTTCACTAAAAGGACTACCCAGGACTCTATTCTTTAATCTAAATTGGCTCTACTGTATTTCATAATTGCAATGGATTTTACTAAATTTGGTGGATGTTAAAAAAATAATCAGCACAGAATTACGAACCTAAAATTCACATTGTGTTAAATACCAGTGGAGTTTTTATTCTTAAATTCAATTATAATAACTGATCTGTTACTCAACAATCCCATCTCCAGTGCTGTGCTCTTCATTGCCATCTTGCTGTGTTTGGTATCCTCTGCTCCTTGTAACATACCTGGCGGCGTCCTTGCATAGTGGTCCATCTCCCACTGTGCAAGAGCGCGCACTTGATCTCCTGTCCAGAATGTCTCTCTGGCTTCCCTCCATGCTGTCTGTTTGTGTCTGTTTCTGCTGCTTAAGGGCGGCGCCCGATCACTTCCTGCTTTTTGTACCTGCTGTGGGTCACACCCCTTGTGCGTCCTCAGCCTATTGCTGTCTGTCACCTGGTATATAGCTCAGCTGCTCCCATCTATCCCTGCCTGAGCATAGTGTTTCATTCAGTGTGTGCTTGCACTCTGAAGGTGCCAGGTCCCGTTCTGTGTTCTCTTGTCTGCCTATCCTGGAGGCTGTATTTCCAGGCCTGTCTGAACACGCTCCTAGCCTGTTCCTCCTGCCTTCTAGGGGCCGATTACCTAGACCCGTTCCTGTATCTTGTCTGACCTGTCTGAACACGCTCCTAGCCTGTTCCTCCTGCCTTCTAGGGGCCGATTACCTAGACCTGCTCCTGTATCTTGTCTGTCCTGTCTGAACACGCACCTTGCCTGTTCGTCCTGCCTCTCTGGGGGCCGTATTCCCAGACCCGCTCCTGTATTCCGCTGCAGTGTCGGTCTCCTCCGTACACTCAGTTCCAGTCTGAACTCTCTCCTATCCTTTACCTGTTTTGCCTCTATGTCCGTTCCCTTCCTTTTTCTGCAGAGTCTGAACTCGTACCTAACTCCTGCTTGTTGTCTCTGTACTCCCGTTTGTGAGTTTGTGGTCCACTCGCTACTTCTCTGCTAGTACCCTGTGGGTGTCTGGCTCTGCCTTTCCCTTCCTGTCTGTTCCGTGTGAACAGAGCCCTGTCCCCCCTACTCAGCCTAGCCTGCTCTGACTCCTTTGCTCACCGCTCCGGTGGTTCTAGCCTGCTCTGACTCCTTTGCTCACCGCTCTGGCGGTTCTAGTCTGCTCTGACTCCTTTGCTTACCGCTCCGGCGGTTCTAGCCTGCCCTGCTTCTGCCCACTGCTCCGGCAGTCCTGTCCTGCCCTGCTTCTGCCCGCTGCTCCGGCAGTCCTGTCCTGCCCTGCTTCTGCCCGCTGCTCCGGCAGTCCTGTCCTGCCCTGCTTCTGCCCGCTGCTCCGGCAGTCCTGTCCTGCCCTGCTTCTGCCCGCTGCTCCGGCAGTCCTGTCCTGCCCTGCTTCTGCCCGCTGCTCCGGCAGTCCTGTCCTGCCCTGCTTCTGCCCGCTGCTCCGGCAGTCCTGTCCTGCCCTGCTTCTGCCCGCTGCTCCGGCAGTCCTGTCCTGCCCTGCTTCTGCCCGCTGCTCCGGCAGTCCTGTCCTGCCCTGCTTCTGCCCGCTGCTCCGGCAGTCCTGTCCTGCCCTGCTTGTGCTCGCTGCTCCTGCAGCCCCGTCCTGCTCTGTTCTTGCCCACCGCTTCGGGCGTTCCCTCTCTGCTGTGGTTGTCTACCGCATCTGCGGTTCTGTGACCCAGTCTGTACTGGGTCTTAACCTTTCTGTGCTCCAGCCCGTCCTTTCGGCCAGTACCTCCCTGCCTGCATACTCGCCTGTATCCACCCATCTGCATACCTGCCGTGTTTGCTTATATCCACCAGTCTGTGCCAGCCTAACCTGCCTGTTCCTGAGTCCCAGTGTGTACTGGGTCCTATCCCGCCTGTGTTCCTACCTGCTAGTGCCTCCCTGTCTGCACTCTAGCTGTGCTTGCCTGTACCCCTCTACCTGTATTGTTCCTGAGTCCCAGTGTGTACTGGGTCCTATCCCGCCTGTGTTCCTACCTGCTAGTGCCTCCCTGTCTGCACTCTAGCTGCGCTTGCCTTTACCCGCCTGCCTGCATACCAGTCGTGCCTGCCTATACCCTCCAGTCTGTGCGCCAGCCTAACCAGCCTGATCCAGTAATCCCTGTGTGGGTCAACCCCCGTGTCCGGAGTTTGACCTGGAGTAGCACCTGGTCCCTCTGCCCGGTTTCTCCCTGGTGCACTGGCGTCGTATGCAGTCGTGCCATCTTGGTCGGATCGGCCAGATACTTAGTCACGCCCCTCCAGGCACTCTCCGGTTCATGGTCCAGTGGAATCACTACAATCACACGCACACGCCGCTCAGCCCGGGCGTGTGCATAACAGCATGCTCAGGCCATGGTTCCCGTTGAGCCCCACGGCCTTCGCTCTCTGAGAAGTTTTCCAGCGAATACATGCATTAAAATAAATAAATATTTTTTTTTCCTTTAGCTGAGTTCCAGGCGAATTACGCACCCGTCCAGATGGATCTATCTGCTCTCGTTCCCGCGGATCCGCTACGTTATTATGGGGATCCTAGACAAAGTCGTGCATTTGTGGAGCAATGCATGCTACACTTCAAGTTCTACCCTCTATGTTTTCCCACCGATCGGGTTAAGGTGGCATTCATTATGTCTTACCTGGCGGGTGATGCCTTGGAATGGATCAACCCCCTATATGAAACACAGGATCCGATCCTCCTGGACCTAATGGCCTTCCTGGTGGCCTTTCTAATGGTCTTCGATGATCCTAACCCGGAGGCTCCTGCTGAAGCTTCACTTCCCAATATCCCGGAGCAGCCCCAATGGGTAATGTGTGTGGGTAGCGCAATAGTCCTCCAGCCCAATGAGACTACTGCCCACCCAGAATCCTCACAGGGTGACTACGCTTTCCGGAATACTTCTCCCAACCTCAAGAGGCAGTCCAGACGTGCTAGACGTAGAGGCAAGCCGTCACGCCAGGGTCTGTCCTCCCTGAGACCTCCTGACCCCAACCTTGAAGTCCCTACTGAAGCTTCATCTCCCTGTATCCCGGAGAAGCCCCAACGGGTAATGTGCGTGGGTAGTGCACCAGTTCTCCTGCCCGAAGAGACTTCTGCCCATCCAGACTCCACACAGGAGAACTTCCTGCACCCGGCATCAGATGCTTCACCCACTTTAACCGGTGTGCATGTCCAAGGATGCTCCAAAGCTGTGGTTACCTCAGAGTCTGTGCACCTCTACTACCTGGCGGAGGACCCCCTGTTGCCTCCTGAATCCTCCGGGATACCACTCGATGACAAATGGAGAGAGAATTCTCTACACCCGGTACTCGATACTTTGTCCGCTTCGTCCTGTGAGCCTGACAATGGGTACCCCAAAGTGGTAGTTACCCCCGAGTCTCTACACCCCTCCGACCAGGCGGAGGACCTCCAGTTGTCTCCTGAACCCTTCGGGGTGCTACCTGGTAGCGAAAGGACAGAGACTCTCCTATACTCTGTACCTGATACCTCGCTCGCTTCGTCCAGTGAGTCCAACCTAGTGTACTCCGAAGCAGAGGTTACTCCCGAGTCTCTACACCCCTCCGACCAGGCGGAGGACCTCCAGTTGTCTCCTGAACCCTTCGGGGTGCTACCTGGTAGCGAAAGGACAGAGACTCTCCTATACTCTGTACCTGATACCTCGCTCGCTTCGTCCAGTGAGTCCAACCTAGTGTACTCTGAAGCAGTGGTTACTCCCGAGTCTCTACACTCCTCTGACCAGGCGGAGGACCTCCAGTTGTCTCCAGAACCCTTCGGGGTGCCACCTGGTGGTAAATGGACAGAGACTTTCCTATATCCTGGATCTGATACCTCGCTTGCTTCGTCCAGTGAGTCCGACCTAGTGTACTCTGAAGCAGAGGTTACCCGTGAGTCTCTACACCCCTCTGACCAGGCGGAGGACCGCCAGTTGTCTCCAGAACCCTTTGGGGTGCCACCTGGTGGAGAATGGACAGAGACTTTCCTATACTCGGTACCCGATACCTCGCCTGCTTCGTCCAGTGAGTCCGACCTAGTGTACTCTGAAGCAGATGTTTTCTCTGAGCCTCTGCACTCTTCTGACCCGGCGGAGGACCTCCAGTTGTTTCCTGAATCCTCCGGAGTACCACCAGAAAACAAAGAGACAGTGACTTTTCCTCATTATGTACCTGATAACCCGTCTATTTCTTCCTGTGAGCTTGACAAGATGTACCTCGAAGCAGAGATTACCCCCAAGTCTCTGTCCCCCTCCAACCCGGTGGAGGACTTCCAGTTGTCTCCTGTACCCTCTGGGGTGCCAACTGAAAATATGTGGAGAGAGACTTCCTTGTGTGCTGTTCCTGGTACTCCACCCGTTTCGTCTGTTGCTAAGGGTGGCTGGATGGGAGGTAGCATCCTAGCTACCCAGAGGAGACCAGTTTTTCCGGTGGACAGGGGAAGTGATCTCTTCGAAGTGAAGAATTGGCCCTCGAATTCCCTGCGGAAGATTCTGGCAGGCCTGAAGAAGAGGGGGCGTAAGGGGGGGGGTACTGTAACATACCTGGCGGCGTCCTTGCATAGTGGTCCATCTCCCACTGTGCAAGAGCGCGCACTTGATCTCCTGTCCAGAATGTCTCTCTGGCTTCCCTCCATGCTGTCTGTTTGTGTCTGTTTCTGCTGCTTAAGGGCGGCGCCCGATCACTTCCTGCTTTTTGTACCTGCTGTGGGTCACACCCCTTGTGCGTCCTCAGCCTATTGCTGTCTGTCACCTGGTATATAGCTCAGCTGCTCCCATCTATCCCTGCCTGAGCATAGTGTTTCATTCAGTGTGTGCTTGCACTCTGAAGGTGCCAGGTCCCGTTCTGTGTTCTCTTGTCTGCCTATCCTGGAGGCTGTATTTCCAGGCCTGTCTGAACACGCTCCTAGCCTGTTCCTCCTGCCTTCTAGGGGCCGATTACCTAGACCCGTTCCTGTATCTTGTCTGACCTGTCTGAACACGCTCCTAGCCTGTTCCTCCTGCCTTCTAGGGGCCGATTACCTAGACCTGCTCCTGTATCTTGTCTGTCCTGTCTGAACACGCACCTTGCCTGTTCGTCCTGCCTCTCTGGGGGCCGTATTCCCAGACCCGCTCCTGTATTCTGCTGCAGTGTCGGTCTCCTCCGTACACTCAGTTCCAGTCTGAACTCTCTCCTATCCTTTACCTGTTTTACCTCTATGTCCGTTCCCTTCCTTTTTCTGCAGAGTCTGAACTCGTACCTAACTCCTGCTTGTTGTCTCTGTACTCCCGTTTGTGAGTTTGTGGTCCACTCGCTACTTCTCTGCTAGTACCCTGTGGGTGTCTGGCTCTGCCTTTCCCTTCCTGTCTGTTCCGTGTGAACAGAGCCCTGTCCCCCCTACTCAGCCTAGCCTGCTCTGACTCCTTTGCTCACCGCTCCGGTGGTTCTAGCCTGCTCTGACTCCTTTGCTCACCGCTCCGGCGGTTCTAGTCTGCTCTGACTCCTTTGCTTACCGCTCCGGCGGTTCTAGCCTGCCCTGCTTCTGCCCACTGCTCCGGCAGTCCTGTCCTGCCCTGCTTCTGCCCACTGCTCCGGCAGTCCTGTCCTGCCCTGCTTCTGCCCGCTGCTCCGGCAGTCCTGTCCTGCCCTGCTTCTGCCCGCTGCTCCGGCAGTCCTGTCCTGCCCTGCTTCTGCCCGCTGCTCCGGCAGTCCTGTCCTGCCCTGCTTCTGCCCGCTGCTCCGGCAGTCCTGTCCTGCCCTGCTTCTGCCCGCTGCTCCGGCAGTCCTGTCCTGCCCTGCTTCTGCCCGCTGCTCCGGCAGTCCTGTCCTGCCCTGCTTCTGCCCGCTGCTCCGGCAGTCCTGTCCTGCCCTGCTTCTGCCCGCTGCTCCGGCAGTCCTGTCCTGCCCTGCTTCTGCCCGCTGCTCCGGCAGTCCTGTCCTGCCCTGCTTGTGCTCGCTGCTCCTGCAGCCCCGTCCTGCTCTGTTCTTGCCCACCGCTTCGGGCGTTCCCTCTCTGCTGTGGTTGTCTACCGCATCTGCGGTTCTGTGACCCAGTCTGTACTGGGTCTTAACCTTTCTGTGCTCCAGCCCGTCCTTTCGGCCAGTACCTCCCTGCCTGCATACTCGCCTGTATCCACCCATCTGCATAACTGCCGTGTTTGCTTATATCCACCAGTCTGTGCCAGCCTAACCTGCCTGTTCCTGAGTCCCAGTGTGTACTGGGTCCTATCCCGCCTGTGTTCCTACCTGCTAGTGCCTCCCTGTCTGCACTCTAGCTGTGCTTGCCTGTACCCCTCTACCTGTATTGTTCCTGAGTCCCAGTGTGTACTGGGTCCTATCCCGCCTGTGTTCCTACCTGCTAGTGCCTCCCTGTCTGCACTCTAGCTGCGCTTGCCTTTACCCGCCTGCCTGCATACCAGTCGTGCCTGCCTATACCCTCCAGTCTGTGCGCCAGCCTAACCAGCCTGATCCAGTAATCCCTGTGTGGGTCAACCCCCGTGTCCGGAGTTTGACCTGGAGTAGCACCTGGTCCCTCTGCCCGGTTTCTCCCTGGTGCACTGGCGTCGTATGCCGTCGTGCCATCTTGGTCGGATCGGCCAGATACTTAGTCACGCCCCTCCAGGCACTCTCCGGTTCATGGTCCAGTGGAATCACTACAATCACACGCACACGCCGCTCAGCCCGGGCGTGTGCATAACACTCCTGTGTGCTTTAGGTTTCTTTGGTAATCTGGGGCGCACCTAAGGTCTTACTAAGGTTTGTACTAAATGAGCCTCCTGATAGACCCAGCCCTGTTACATTCATTCTGTTTGTCTCCTAAGAAATCCAGCTATGCTACAACTGCTGGACTCCGCTACATTCACTAAGTTAGTCTCCTGAAAAACACAGCTCTGCCACAACCCTACAAGTCAATGGATCCCAATGGTGCAGTGGGAACAACCTCTTTGACAAATTTGCTAAACAAGTAATATGACTATCTATGAGTAAATATGACTTAGTTCAGGTGGTGCCTGTTCTCTCCATTTTGATGGAAGCAAGAGTACAGCCAATAGTTTCTTCACATCCAGTACACAACTTTTCCTGCATCTATCAACACCATTAGGGTTCAACTGGAATCCTAAGGCCTGTCAGGGCTTTAGCAATCTGTACTGTGCACTTTGAACTTTATACATATCTGTCGCTGATAGAACAAAAGAAGCCTATATATTCACTTTGCTTTCTGGCGATCGGCAACACCTCTGTGAGTACGGGGCTATCATATAATGTTCTTCGTTGTGTCCTTCTTTTCAGTTTTTTGTAAAGTGTTCGTTGAATCTGGTCAGATTCAATCATTGGCTGATGAACTTCTTCAGTTGAGAAAAGGAATTATTCCGTGGACCATTTAATTTCAGATTCCTGCCTCTGAACTTCTTTAGAATGATGAAGCTTTATCTGCAGTCTTCTATGCTGGACTCTCAAGTTAGATTATTGATAAACTGGCCGGTAGTGATCTGTCTACTTCCTTCGACAATCTGGTGACTTTTGTTTCCTGTGTAGATATTTGCTTCCAAGAGGGATTTAAAGAGAAGAGTCAGGATTGCGGGCTACTAAGAGCTTCTATCAAGCCTTCATTCAAGGAGTGATTCACTGAACCCGTGCATCTTGGGCTCACTTCTTTGCCACCCTACATCATTGAAAATTGTTTTTTGTCTCAATTTCCTCTAAGTTTTCAGAATTTTCTGCACAGGCTTTTGTGGGATCAGGTGCTGCAGAAAATTTTCTTGAATACTCAGCTGTTTTCAATCGCCGCTGAGGCTTATCACTGTGAATCTTGCTTTTGGCAAAGTTTGTTTCTACACCAAGAAGGTGATACCCCAAGTTGGAGTTTTTCATTTGGAGGACATTTAGCATTTTATTCTTTTGGTTTGGTCCAGAAATCAGATTAACCAATGGAGTCCTTATTTTCTGCATTGCATTAAAACAATATATGTCATCTGCTATAAGTTTCTGCTCTGCTTCCTTGGAATCCAATATATATAATCGTCTTATCCCGTCTGTCTGTCCTTCTGTCCTGGAAATCCCACGTCGCTGAATGGTCCGGCCGCGGCCAATCAGCGACGCGGGATTTCAGAAAAAGATGGTGGCCGTTAGCGGCTCATCTGCCGCACGGAGGTCCTTCTGCTGCATGGCTGCTCGCAGCAGAAGGACCCCGACCGGGGCGCCGCTGCCCTCCATGCGGCTACCATTGGGAGATCAGCGCCTAGGGCCGCTGATCTCCCGACGGCAAGTGTGAAGGGAGGACCGGGAAGTGGCACCGCCGGTCGGGATACTTCTGCTGCGAGCAGCCGGTCATCTCCCGGCTGCTCGCAGCGGAAGTACCCGCACAGACAGCGCCGCTCCTCGGTCCTCACTAATACTATTCGCTGATTGGTTGCGGCCGCCGGCCGCGACCAATCAGCGATTTTGGCGCCAAATTTAAACACGCTCTCCAGTCCTCAGTAACAGGGTTCGCTGATTGGTCGCGGCCGCTGGCCGTGACCAATCAGCATTATTGGAGCCAAATTTAAACCCTGCACCAAATGTAAACACCGCTCTGCTGATTGGTCGCGGTCGCCGGCCGCGACCAATCAGTATTATTGGCGCCAGATTTAATCACCGCTTTGCTGATTGGTCGCGGTCGCCGGACGCGACCAATCAGCAATTCTGGCGCCAAATTTAAACACGCTATCCGGTCCTCACTAACACGGTTCGCTGATTGGTCGCGATCGCCGGACGCGACCAATCAGCAATTTTGGTGCCAAATTTAAACACGCTCTCTGGTCCTCACTAACACGGTTCGCTGATTGGTCGCGGTCGCCGGCCGCGACCAATCAGCGATTTTGGCGCCAAATTTAAACACGCTCTCCGGTCCTCACTAACACGGTTCGCTGATTGGTCGCGATCGCCGGCCGCGACCAATCAGCGATTTTGGCGCCAAATTTAAACACGCTCTCCAGACCTCCCTAACACGGTTCGCTGATTGGTCGCAGCCGCCGCCTGCGACCAATCAGCGATATTGCCGCCAAATTTAAACAACGCTTTGCTGATTGGTCACGGTTGCTGGCAGCGACCAATCAGCGATTTTGGCCGGTCGGCTGCATACATATTCTAGAATACCCGATGCGTTAGAATCGGGACACCATCTAGTCTAACATAAAACTTCTATACCATGACTTTACAAATGTGTTTAACAAATGAAAAGACCTTTTCTCCTCATCAGCCATTTGACTGAAGTATTTGTCTTCTACCAGGGTCTAAACCTTCCTGTGGAAGAGTATCCTTTGTCTGTTCCAGAAACTGAAGCTTTTTATCATCTTATATCAAGAAGAATATGGAGTGGAGCTTCATCCACAAATCTAAATCATGGGCAGGAGCAGTATTCTTTCTTAATATAAAAAATATGGATCCTTTAAACCATGCATCGATTACCGGTAAAGGTGAGTGGATCAGTCAAAATTAGAATTTGCCCGTTTGTTCATTTTTTCCCAGGAAATTTGATTTGAGTTATTCTCCTCAAATGTAATGTCCCTTATTATACTGTGGGGTCTTTCCAGACTCCAGAGCATAATAAAAAAATGGGAAAAAAATCCTGATACTCATATACTCACCTCACCAGCCCCTCTGCTACTTAACGCCACCTGTCCGATCCTCGCTTCTTCTTCTGATTCCCTGATGCTCACGCAGGAATGCACAGGCTTGTCACACTGAGCCAGTACTTCCAGTTTTCATGAGGCCTAGGAGGGTTTTGAACATGCACGTCGAAAGTCACAATGCACGTCGTGACATCATGACACCGTGACCCTCCGCGCTCTCTTCCACAGAACCCTGCTGGGCCTCATAAAAAACAGAATAACTGTAATTTTGACCAGGGGTGCCCAAACTTTTACATGCCACTGTACCTAGACAACATATTTATTTTCCCTAAAGATCTTTACTCTCATTGCTGGTTTGTTTGTTCAATTTTTCAGACTGTGGCAAAATAATCGGTATGCAAAACTTTAAAAATGCCTATTTGATGAGCTATCATTTTTTGGATATATTATTTCCTTTGGGGGATTTTAAATGCATCCTGAAAAGGTTTTGGCAGTTGTGGACCAGCCTTAATCCCTGGACCTCAAAGCCCTTCAAATATTCATGCAATAGTATTTCTTCTCATCACCCTTACCGGGAAGGCAAATTCTTGGATCTGGCAAGACTCTGCAATCCAAGCCTTGAGTCCTACACACGTGGTCAAAATTGTTGGTACCGCTCGTTTAATGAACGAAAAACCCACAATGGTCACAGAAATAACTTGAATCTGACAAAAGTAATAATAAATTAAAAATCTATAAAAATGAACAAATGAAAGTCAGACATTGCTTTTCAGCCCTGCTTCCACAGAATTTTAAAAACAATTAAACTCATGAAATAGGCCTGGACAGAAATGATGGTACCCCTGAAAATAATGTGACAAAAGGGACATGTTAAATCTAGTTGTGTCCACCAATTAGCATCACAGGTGTCTACAATCTTGTAATCAGTCAGTGGGCCTGTATATAGGGCTACAGATACTCACTGTGCTGTTTGGTGACATGGTGTGTACCACACTCAACATGTACCAGAGAAAGCAAAGGAATGAGTTGTCTCAGGAGATTAGAAATAAAATTATAGACAAGCATGTTAAAGGTAAAGGTTATAAGACCATCTCCAAGCAGCTTGATGTGCCTGTGTGTCACGGGTGTGTCGCCACGAAGATCGTCACGATTACACAGCCTGACTTCTCGCAGCTGACTTTTTGGTGCTTTGTGTTTTCGGCAGTGAGGGAGTTAATTCTCTCTCTCTCTGTGCTAGACGAGGTCCAGCCTCGCCCAGCTGCAATCAATGCTGCTGTAGTGAGTCTCCTTCAAATGCCTGCTGGTCTGTTTGGGAAGTGTCGGTGAAAGCATTTCATACAGACTTACAGAGCGGATCGTGGTATTTGGAGTTTCTGAGATAAGTGTATTTGGAGTGGTTTTTCCCTTCCTCGCTTTATCATTTATCTCCTTTCCCGTTGGTGTTCCCTCTGTTGTAGTTGTGTAGTTTTTGTATGCAAGGTGGTTTTGGTTTTTCCCTTGTACTGTCTCGTTCGTCTAAGTACTGTGTGTGGGCATATTATTACTTGTCCTCTTTTGTTGTGATTGGGGTCCTTCTCAGGACTAGATTACTTAGGTGCAGGGATCCTCAGGAGGTAGGGGTTACGCTGGCGGCCTGGACCTCTGTACCTTTAACAGTACCTCCAGGTTGAGGGATTAGTCAGGGCCCCAGCTTAGGGTCAGCTTAGGCCCCCTACCTCCAGTATACAGAGACAGCGTGACACTGTGACTACAGTTGCACATATTATTCAGAAATTTAAAATCCTTGGGACTGTAGCCAACCTCCCTGGATGTGGCCGCAGGAGGAAAACTGATGACAAATCAAAGAGACGGATAATACGAATGGTAACAAAAGAGCCCAGGATAACTTCTAAAGAGATTAAAGGTGAACTTCAAGCTCAAGGGAACATCAGTGTCAGATCGCACCATCCGTCGTTGTTTGATTCAAAGTGGACTTCATGGGAGATGACCAAGGAGAACACAATTGTTGAAAAAAAATCATAAAAAAGCCAGACTGGAATTTGGCAAACTACATGTTGACAAGCCACAAAGCTTCTGGGAGAATGTCCTATGGACAGATGAGACAAAAATGTAAGCTTTTGGCAAGGCACATCAGCTCTATGTTCACAGACGGAAAAATGAAGCATATCAAGAAAGGAACACTGTCCCTACTGTGAAACATGGAGGAGGCTCTGTTATGTTCTGGGGCTGCTTTGCTGCATCTGGCACAGGGTATCTTGAATCTGTGCAGGGTACAATGAAATCTCAATACTATCAAGGGATTCTAGAGAGAAATGTGCAGCCCAGTGTCAGAAAACTTGGTCACAGTCGCAGGTCATGGCTCTTGCAACAGGATAATGACCCAAAACACACAGCTAAAAACACCCAAGAATGGCTGAGAGGAAAACATTGGACTATTCTGAAGTAGCCTTCTATGAGCCCTGACCTAAATCCTAAATCTTTGGAAAGAGCTGAAACATGCCGTCTGGAAAAGGCAACCTTTAAACACGAGATAACTGGAGCAGTTTGCTCATGAGGAGTGGGCCAAAATACCTGTCGCGAGGTGCAGAAGTCTCATTGACAGTTACAGGAATCATTTGATTGCAGTGATTGCCTCAAAAGCTGGTTCAACAAAATATAAAGTTAAGAATACCATCATTTCTGTTCAGGCCTATTTAATGAGTTTAATTTTTTTTTTTAATTCTGTGGAAGCAGGGTTGAAAAGCTACAGTGCCTACAAGTAGTATTCAACCCCCTGCAGATTTAGCTGGTTTGATAAGATGCAAATAAGTTAGAGCCTTCAAACTGCAAACGAGAGTAGGTTTTATGAACAGAAACATAAATCTTACAAACCAAAAAGTTATGTTGCTCAGTTGAAGTTTATTAAATTTTAAACATAAAAGTGTGGGTCAATTATTATACAACCCCTATGTTTAATATTTTGTGGAATAACCCTTGTTTGCAATTACAGCTAATAATCGTCTTTTATAAGACCTGATCAGGCTGGCACAGGTCTGTGGAGTTATCTTGGCCCACTCCTCCATGCAGATCTTCTCCAAGTTATCTAGGTTCTTTGGGTGTCTCATGTGGACTTTATTCTTGAGCTCCTTCCACAAGTTTTCAATTGGGTTAAGGTCAGGAGATTGACTAGACCACTCCAACACCTTGACTTTTTCCCTCTTGAACCAGGCCTTGGTTTTCTTGGCTGTGTGCTTTGGGTCGTTGTCTTGTTGGAAGATGAAATTACGACCCATCTTAAGATCCTTAATGGAGGAGCGGAGGTTCTTGGCCAAAATCTCCAGGTAGGCCGTGCTATCCATCTTCCCATGGATGCGGACCAGATGGCCAGGCCCCTTGGCTGAGAAACAGCCCCACAGCATGATGCTGCCACCACCATGCTTGACTGTAGGGATGGTATTCTTGGGGTCGTATGCAGTGCCATCCAGTCTCCAAACGTCACGTGTGTGGTTGGCACCAAAGATCTCGATCTTGGTCTCATCAGACCATAGAACCTTGAACCAGTCTGTCTCAGAGTCCTCCAAGTGATCATGAGCAAACTGTAGACGAGCCTTGACATGACGCTTTGAAAGTAAAGGTACCATACAGGCTCGTCTGGAACGGAGACCATTGCGGTGGAGTACGTTACTTATGGTATTGACTGAAACCAATGTCCCCACTGCCATGAGATCTTCCCGGAGCTCCTTCCTTGTTGTCCTTGGGTTGTCCTTGGGTTAGCCTTGACTCTTCGGACAAGCCTGGCCTCGGCACGGGAGGACACTTTCAAAGGCTGTCCAGGCCGTGGAAGGCTAACAGTAGTTCCATAAGCCTTCCACTTACGGATGATGCTCCCAACAGTGGAGACAGGTAGGCCCAACTCCTTGGAAAGGGTTTTGTACCCCTTGCCAGCCTTGTGACCCTCCACGATCTTGTCTCTGATGGCCTTGGAATGCTCCTTTGTCTTTCCCATGTTGACCATGTCTGAGTGCTGTTCACAAGTTTGGGGAGGGTCTTAAATAGTCAAAAAAGGCTGGCAAAAGAGATCTTTAATCCACACATGTGAAGCTCATTATTCTTGGTGCCTGAACTACTTCTTAATACTTTAGGGGGACCAAACAGAATTCTTGTGGTTTGAGGGGTTGAATAATAAATGACACTCTGAATGAACTTTTAACGTTTAAAAAAAAAAAAAAAAAAAATTTGCTGCAGTGCATTTCCCACTTCCAGGCTGATCTACAGTACAAATGTCACAATGCCAAGTTAATTCCGCATGTGTCAACCAGCTAAATCTGCAGGGGGTTGAATACTACTTGTAGGCACTGTATGTCTGACTTTCATTTGTTCATTTTCATAGATCTTTAATTTATTATTACTTTTGTCAGAATCAAGTTATTTCTGTGACCATTGTGGGTTTTTCTTTCATTAAACAAGGGGTCCAACAATTTTGACCACGTGTGTAAGTCTTGTTTCTCCTATGCTCCGGTCCTGGATCATTCTGCCATCACCAAACCACTTTTTCAGGAGAAGCCTTTTTTTTGCAGTCTTCGTATGAATCTAGAAATCATTACTGCACTTTTCATCTAAAAACATTGCTCCCACGGAGCAAAGTTATTCCGGGAACTCCTTGATGTAATGTAAGCACTGTGGCCATTCTCTGGCAGTCTTCTCATGAGTCTAAAAACCAACTTTGCGCTTTTTTCTCCAAAAAAATTTCCTCTCACGGAGCAAATTTCTCCAGTGACTTTTTGCTGTAAAGTTAGTTCTGGATAAGTGGCAACGTCTTTGGAGGAATCAAGTTTCCTGTGACAATTTATACCGTCTGAAAGAATCTGGAATATATTCAGTCAACCCATAGATTTAATCCATGTGAAAAGATGATCACTCATTTCTTGATTTGACTTCGTACTTACCTAACATCCAACAAAAAAACACAGGGCTGATGCCCTCTGTAGATCATTTGATCCATTTAACATCTCTGAAGACATACCATCTCATATCATCGAACCAGAAAGCATCATGGCATCTACCTTTACGTCTCCTGAAGTTCCTCTAAAGGGATGACCCTTTGTCTCTACCCAACTCCACCAGAAAGTTTTGTTTGAGTACATTCTTGACTCATTTCAGGTCATCCAGGAGTGAAACGAACTGAACTTCTCTCTCGCTTTTATTGATGATTTGTGTGGACTCAAGATGTTAGAGTCTATTATCATGTCCTCAATGTTCCTATAGCCATCGTCCCATCTCTACAACTACCGTTCTTCGAGCAGCCAGCCTCCTTGAGTATCCACCTCACCAGGTGGGACACACCTTCAAATTATGCTCAAACAGATTATTATACATTTAGGATAATAATTTATTACAGTCTGGGCTCTCTGCCCAGTTTTGTATTTCTTCTTATCTATGACGTTTAAATCTTTGTTAGCTGCTTAATTTTTTCGTTTTCAAATTTGCTCTTCATCCTTATCTTGTCACTATTAAATCAGGAATGCCCTTTGGGCCTCTAAAATATTATTCTGCAATTTCTTTATCTTTGATGAAGTCAGGTCTTACCATTTTAATTTTCTCCACATTCAAGTCTACTTTAAGTCTTTATCTTTGTCTACCACAGTCTTCCCCATAAGCATCTATTTCCTGACCCAGACACATTTATTTGTGGCGATTTTTCTGTAAAAACTGGTATCTCCATGTCAAACTGCTGTTTTTTCTTTAAAGGGACACTTTTGCCAAACTTTTCCATATCTTAATGATAAATCCATGACTATTATTTGTTTTCGTCTTTTAACTTGGAAATTCATTTAAGTAATTATTTTTATCTTTCCTTTATGTAAACTACCATATTTTTCGGACTATAAGACGCACTTTTTTCCTCCAAAATTTTGGAGGAAAATGGGGAGTGCGTCTTATAGTCCGAATGTTGGGGGGCTCTATATTTATGTGTGTTGTGTGGGGGGAGCGGTATCGGTGGAGGAGCGGGGCACAGGAGGCAGCAGCCGCCTACTGCGGCCTACACTGTCCCTGCTGCTAAAGAAAATGAATATTCACTGCTCCCCATGCCCATGAGGCGTGGGGAGCACTGAATATTCATGCTCCTTAATAGCGGTATACAGTGTAGCCGCGCTGCGGCTCCTGCTGCTGCCGGCTATCCCCTGTGCCCGCTGTTAAAGGGCATGAATATTCATCCTTTCTCCACACCCATGGGCGTGGGGAGGGGGTGAATATTCATGCCCTTTAATGAGCGGGCACAGGAGATAGCCGGCAGCAGCAGCAGTCGCATCGCATCTACACTGTGTGTCAGCTATGAAGGAGAGTGAAGTCACTGCTCCCCGCGCACACAGTCCCGGCGTGGGGAGCAGTGACTTCCGGCAGCTGATCTCTCCTTGTGAGCCGCTCATGGCAGTGACGTCATGCGCGGCTCACATGGAGAGATCAGTGCAGGCAGACCGGACGCAGCGCTGGAGGAGAGAAGAAAGGTGAGTAGGAGTGTTGTTTTTTTTTTTAATGTGCAGCATGATGGGGATTAGGGGGACCATGCACACTAGGACAGGGATTAGGGGTGCCGTGCATACCAGGACAGTGATTAGGGGTGCCATGCATACCAGGACAGGGATTAGGGGTGCCATGCATACCAGGACAGGGATTAGGGGGACCATGCATACTAGGACAGGGATTAGGGGTGACATGCATACCAGGACAGGGATTAGGGGTGCCACGCATACCAGGATAGGGATGAGGGGTGCCATGCATACCAGGACAAGGATTAGGGGTGCCATGCATACCAGGACAGGGATAAGGGGTGCCATACATACCAGGACAGGGATTAGGGGGACCATGCATACTAGGACAGGGATTAGGGGTACCATGCATACCAGGACAGGGATTAGGGGTGCCATGCATACCAGGATAGGGATGAGGGGTGCAATGCATACCAGGACAGGGATTAGGGGTGCCATGCATACCAGGACAGGGATAAGGGGTGCCATGCATACCAGGACAGGGATGATGGGTGCCATGCATACCAGGACAGGGATGATGGGTGCCATGCATACCAGGACAGGGATGAGGGGTGCCATGCATACCAGGACAGGGATGAGGGGTGCCATGCATACCAGGACAGGGATGAGGGGTGCCATGCATACCAGGACAGGGATTAGGGGTGCCATGCATACCAGGATAGGGATTAGGGGTGCCATGCATACCAATACAAGGATGAGGGGTGCCATGCATACCAGGACAGGGATGAGGGGTGCCACGCATACCAGGACAGGGATGATGGGTGCCACGCATACCAAGACAGGGATGATGGGTGCCATGCATACCAGGATAGGGATGATGGGTGCCATGCATACCAGGATAGGGATTAGGGGTGCCATGCATACCAGGACAGGGATTAGGGGTACCATGCATACTAGGACAGGACTGAGGGGTGCCATGCATATCAGGATAGGTATGAGGGGTGCCATGCATACCAGGATAAATATGAGGGGGTGCCATGCATTCCAGGATGGAGGGATAACAGGCATACCAGGATGGGGATGGGGACCACGTATTAAAGGAAGGGGGCGGCATATATACCAGGATGGGGGATATTGTCAGAATTGGGGGACATTACCCCTATACCAGTGTCAGCAGAAGACCCCCTCCCCCTTAAAAGTGCATCATGACCACATTTTTTGCTTAAATTTTTATTTTTTTATTTTCCTCTTCTAAAACCTAGGTGCGTCTTATGGTCCGGTGCGTCTTATAGTCCTAAAAATACGGTAGTTCTTTTCCTGCCTTTTTATCTTCCTCTATGTGCACGACAGAGATGCTATATTCACTTCTACACACTAGAGGTATACATTAGACTGTAATGTATCCGAATAAAGTGGTATTCAAGAGGATACCTGGATCATACAATCCCACCAATTGTCCACTCAGTGATCACTGGTACTGGGCAGTACTATCAATGCTGGTGAACTCCCTGAGGTTTTCTCATGTAACGGTGTTGAGAGTATACAAAGTAGGGTTTGATCGAAGAAAAAAAATCCAGCAAAGTGGAATCCTATGGGCATAAAGAGCAAATAGAAAAAAGGGATTGAAGGACCTATTAAAAATTGTTCCAATGAATTGGTGGTGCACATTCACGTAAATTGCAACTGAAGGCAAAGGCTACACGCTGAAACACTTGCTGGGACCTGGCTCCATTCCAGCAGGAGGAGATGAATACAGGTATTCAATTTGATTATTTTTTTCACTTGGTTAAATTAATATGGCATTAATGCAATGTATATCTGGCCTTTTGGCATCTATTTAGATAATTATAATTCTTGCAAGCTTGCCATATTCAGTATCTTTGGTTAATATTGTCTCATCTCCTCCTGCTGTTTATGTGTCGCCTTAGTGATAGCTCACTGTGCCTTTTTATGCAAAATAAAAAATGTGTTGTTTTATTCTTGAATAAAGTTGATATTTAACTATTATACTTTGGAAATATAATCTTTTTGTGAATAGGTGTACTATTAATATTATACAGTACAGACCAAAAGTTTGGACACACCTTCTCATTTAAATATTTTTCTGTATTTTCATGACTTTAAAAATTGTACATTCACACTGAAGGCATCAAAACTATGAATTAACACATGTGGAATTATATACTTAACAAAAAAGTGTGAAACAACTGAAAATATGTCTTATATTCTAGGTTCTTCAAAGTAGCCACCTTTTGCTTTGATGACTGCTTTGCACACTCTTTGCATTCTCCTGATGAGCTTCAAGAGGTAGTCACCGGAAATGGTCCTCCAACAATCTTGAAGGAGTTCCCAGAGATGCTTAGCACTTGTTGGCCCTTTTGCCTTCACTCGGCGGTCCAGCTCACCCCAAACCATCTCGATTGGCTTCAGGTCTGGTGACTGTGCAGGCCAGGTCATCTGGCGTAGCACCCCATCACTCTCCTTCTTGGTCAAATAGCCCTTACACAGCCTGGAGGTATGTTTGGGGTCATTGTCTTGTTGAAAAATAAATGATGGTCCAACTAAACGCAAACCGGATGGAATAGCATGCCGCTGCTGTGGTAGCCATGCTGGTTCAGTATGCCTTCAATTTTGAATAAATCCCCAACAGTGTCACCAGCAAAGCACCTCCACACCATCACACCTCCTCCTCTATGCTTCACGGTGGGAACCAGGCATGTCCATCCGTTCACCTTTTCTGCGTCGCACAAAGACACAATGGTTGGAACCAAAGATCTCAAATTTGGACTCATCAGACCAAAGCACAGATTTCCACTGGTCTAATGTCCATTCCTTGTGTTCTTTAGCCCAAACAAGTCTCTTCTGCTTGTTGCCTGTCCTTAGCAGTGGTTTCCTAGCAGCTATTTTACCATGAAGGCCTGCTGCACAAAGTCTCCTCTTAACAGTTGTTGTAGAGATGTGTCTGCTGCTAGAACTCTGTGTGGCATTGACCTGGTCTCTAATCTGAGCTGCTGTTAACTTGCGATTTCTGAGGCTGGTGACTCGGATAAACTTATCCTCAGAAGCAGAGGTGACTCTTGGTCTTCCTTTCCTGGGGCAGTCCTCATGTGAGCGAGTTTCTTTGTAGCGCTTGATGGTTTTTGCAACTGCACTTCACTTGGGGACACTTTCAAAGTTTGCCCAATTTTTCGCACTGACTGACCTTCATTTCTTAAAATAATGATGGCCGCTCGTTTTTCTTTACTTAGCTGCTTTTTTCTTGCCTTAATACAAATTCTAACAGTCTATTCAGTAGGACTATCAGCTGTGTATCCACCAGACTTCTGCACAACACAACTGATGGTCCCAACCCCACTTATAAGGCAAGAAATCCCACTTATTAAACCTGACAGGGCACACCTGTGAAGTGAAAACAATTTCCGGTGGCTACCTCTTGAAGCTCATCAAGAGAATGCCAAGAGTGTGCAAAGCAGTCATCAAAGCAAAAGGTGGCTACTTTGAAGAACCTAGAATATAAGACATATTTTCAGTTGTTTCACACTTTTTTGTTAAGTATATAATTCCACATGTGTTAATTCATAGTTTTGATGCCTTCAGTGTGAATGTACAATTTTCATAGTCATGAAAATACAGAAAAATCTTTAAATGAGAAGGTGTGTCCAAACTTTTGGTCTGTACTGTATATATATATATATATATGTGTATATATATATATATATATATATATATATATATATACACACAGTATATATGACCATGCTGTGCTCGTCCAGTCATTGAAAAGAAAAGAGAAGTTAACCCCTTTGGTTCTTTGCAGAAGAACTCTTGTTTATGACGTAGGGTAAGAATGCTGTTGTATTGCAGTATGTAGTCTAAGCAATCAGATGATTGCAAGTTCAGGTTCCGTAAATGGATTGTAAAATATACATTAAATTTTTTTTTAAAAAATATATAAAATAATCATCATAATTCGCATCACAGAGTCCATAAAAGTCTGGTCTATCAAAATATAAAATTAGTTAAAACACACGCTAAAAGCAAAAAAAAATTAAATTAAAAAACGTTGAATTTGCGTTTTCTTCAGTCACGCCCAGTTGCCCCCAAAAATGCAATAAAAAATTATAAATATGTTGTTTGTACCCTAAAATGATATCAATAAAAATGGCAACTCGGTGCACAAAAAAATAGCCCTCACAGCTTCATCGACAGAAAAAAAAAGTTGTAGGTTTCAGAAAATTGTCACACAAACAACATTTTTCTCTTGCACCAATTTCAGAATTGTTTTTTCACCACGAAATGTAACGAAACGATACAAGCTTGATAACGCGTAATTGTACTGACCTGGAGAATCACGTGACCAAGTCATTTTTACGGACAATAAAAAAAAAAAACTTGAAAAACTATAGTGATATTGCAGTTTTTTCACAATTTCACCTCACTTGGATTTTTTTTTCTCGTTTGTTAGTACACAATACAGAAAAATGAATGAAGTCATTCAAAACCATAACTCGTTTATCAATAAACAAGCCCTCGTAAGGCTATATCGACGTAAAAACAAAATTATGGCTTTTGGAAGGAGGAGAGACCGAAAAAACGAAACTACATAAATAAAAATTTGGACGGTCCCACAGGAATTAATAGATTTCAAAAAAATGTCACAAGATCAGCCCCAACAGATGCTAAAAAATATTTACAGAAACACCAACGAAAATGTTAACAAAAACACTTGAGGATAAAAAAAATACTCGTCATTTTTGACCACCGGAAAAAAAAACTAGTGTAAACATATCCTTTCACAAACATGCAGTTCAGTTTTTTAAATCCTCGGCCAGGGAAATTATTTGTGTTTTTTAGCAGAGATTTCACCTTTTCAATTTATACGGTGAAATCTGCGTCAACACCCACAAGGAACTTTTGCAGGAAAATCCACTGTAGATTTACAGCGGACAAGTGCGCCACAATTGCTTCACCTGGTGAATTGCCAAAGGCCCAAGATTGCTAGGGAATTGTGGGCATTCAGGGGCAGCCGGAGGCGTGACCGGGACAGCGGGGACGGCCGGAGGCGTTACCGGAAGAGCGGAGGGATGGTCCGGAAGTGTTACCGGGATAGCGAGGGCGGCCAGAAGCGTTACCGGGAGAGGGGGGGCAGCAGGAGGTGTTACCAGGAGAGCAGGGACATCCAGAGGCATTACAAGGAAAGTGGGGGCATCCGGAGGCGTTAACTGTAGAGCGAGGATGGCCGGAGGCGTTACCAGGAGAGCGGGGATGGTCCGGAGGCGTTACTGAAAGAGAGAGGGTGTCTGAAGGCGTTACTGGGAGAGTGAGGGTGTCCGGAGGTATTACTGGGAGTGTGGGGGTCTGAAGGCATTACCGGGAGATCGGAGATGGCCATAGGCATTACCAGGAGAGCGGGGATGGTTCTGAGGCATTACCGGGGGTGCGGGAGCAGCAGGAGGCGTTACTAGGAGAGCGGGAGCATCCGGAGGCGTTACCGGGAGAGCGGAGATGGCTGGAGGCATTACTGGGAGAGCAGGGATGGTCCAGAAGCGTTACCGGGAGAGCGAGGGCGTCCGGAGGCATTACCAGGAGAGCGGGGGCATCCGGAGGCGTTACCAGGAGAGTGGGAGCATCCAGAGGCATTACCAGGAGAGCGGGAGCGTCCGGAGGCGTTACTGGAAGAGTGAGGGTGTCTGGAGGCGTTACTGGGAGAGCGAGGGCGTCCGGAGGCATTACCAGGAGAGCGGGGGCAGCAGGAGGTGTTACCAGGAGAGCGGGGGCATCCGGAGATGTTATCAGGAGAGCAGGAGCGTCCGGAAGCGTTACTGGAAGAGTGAGGGTGTCTGGAGGCGTTACTGGGAGAGTGAGGGTGTTCGGAGGCGTTACTGGGAGAGCACGGGGGGTCTGAAGGCATTACCGGGAGAGCGGGGATGGCCAGAGGTGTTACCGGGAGAGTGGGGGAAGCAGGAGGTGTTCCCGGGAGAGCGGGGACAGACGGAGGCATTACCAAGAGAGAGGGGATGGCTGGAGGTGTTAATGGGAGTGCATGGGTATCCAGAGGCATTACCAGGTAAGTGGGGGCGTCTAGAGGTGTTACTGGGAGAGCGGGGATTGTCCAGAGGCCTTACTAGGAGAATGAGACCGGACGGAGGCGTTATTGCGAAAGTGGGGGCGGACAGAGGCGTTACCAGGTCAGTGGAGGTGTCTGGAGGTGTTACTGGGAGAGCGGGGCCTTACTGGGAGAATGAGACCGGACAGAGGCATTACTAGGAGAGTAGGGGCGGACAGAGGACTTACTGGGAAAGCGGGGTAAGGCTATGTGCCCATGATGCAGAAATGCTCCGGATTTTTTCCTGAGCATTTCTGCATCTCCCTGGCAGAAAAAACACATGCGGACTGTACATGCGTTTTTCCTGCCAGGGACAAGCGGATGTGAAGCGTTCTTCACATGCATTTCCGCATGCGGGTTGACAAGCGCTTTCCAAGCGATTTTAGCATCACTTGGAAAGTGCTTGACAACTTGGTCACACTATATAAATCCATGCAAGCGGCATGGATTTATATAGTGTGACCTTAAAAAATGGTAAAAAATAAATATATACTTACCTTCTGATGGCCCCCGCAGTCTTTATTCGCTAAGTCCTGGCTTGCCGGCAGCTTGCGGTACACTGAAGGACCTGCCGTCACATGACTAAATGACGTCAGCGCAGGTCCTTCAGTCCACCGTGATCTGCCAGCAAGCCAAGACAAGCGCATGGGGGCCATCAGAAGGTAAATATAATATTTATTTTTTATCTTATTCTTTTTTTTACAGGTTCTGCGGTACCCGGGTCCGGAGGAGAGTCTCCTCTTCTCCAGACCCGGGTACCATCCGAACATTGAAAAGCATGGAATCCGCATGTACAGATCCAGTGATGCGGATTCCATGCGTTCCACTGCAAGTGAATGGCAGCGAAAATGCAGCGCGTTTCTGCAAAATAATTGGTAGTGCTGCGTTTTTTTCCGCAATGATAATCCGCAGCAGAAATTTCCGCAGCATGTGCACAGCACATGTGGATTATCATTGGGGAACATGGCAGGCCTTCTACCATGCGTTTTTTAAGCGTTTCTGCAGCGTTTTTTCTGCTGCGGAAACGCTTAAAAAACACATCGTGGGCACACAGCCTAACATGGTTTTTAAGGTTGAAGTAAGACTAAGTCCATCTAGTTCAACCCATAGCCTAACAAGTTGATCCAGACCAAGGCAAAAAAAAAAACATGTGGCAAACACTAAGCTCCACATTGGGGAAAAAAATTCCTTCCCGACTCCACATACGTCAATCAGACTAGTTCCCTGGATCAACGCTCTATAAGGAATCTAGTATTTATAACCTGTAATATTATACTTTTCAAGAAAGGCATCCGGGCACTTCTTAAATGTTAGTAGTGAATCACTCATTACAACATCATGCGGCAGAGAGTTCCATAGTCTCACTGCTCTTACAGTAAAGAATCCCCGTCTGTGATTATGATTAAACCTTCTTTCCTCCAGACGTAGAAGATGCCCCCTTGTACCCGTCTCAGGCCTCAGAGTAAAAAGATCAGTAGAAAGGTCTTTGTACTGTCCCCTCATATACTTGTACATAGTAATAAGATCACCCCTAAGCCTTCGTTTTTCCACAGTAAATAACCCCAAGTGTAATAACCTGTCTTGGTATTGCAGACCCCCCAGTCCTCTAATAACCTTGGTAGCTCTTCTCTGCACCCGCTCTAGTTCAGCTATGTCTTTCTTATACACTGGAGACCAGAACTGTACACAGTATTCTAAGTGTGGTCGCACTAGTGACTTGTATAGAGGTAAAATTATGTTCTCATGGGCATCTATGCCTCTTTTAATGCATCCCATTATTTTATTTGCCTTTGCAGCAGCTGCCTGACACTGGCCACTAAACGTGAGCTTGTCGTCCACCAATACACCCAGGTCTTTTTCAGTGACAGTTTTGCCCAGTGTTTTACAATTAAGCATATAATTATACATTATACATTGGTTTGGATGTGTTACTGGGAGAAAGAGAGTGGACGGAGGTGTTACTGGGAAAGCGAGGGCGGACAGAGACATTACTGGGATAGCGGGGACAGCTGGAGGTGTTACTGGGAACGTGACAACGTCTGGAGACCTTACTGGGTGAGCGGGAGAGGCAGGAGGCCGTACTGGGAAAGCGGGAGAGGCAGGAGGCCGTACTGGGAGAGCGGGAGAGGCAGGAGGCCATACTGGGAGAGCGGGAGAGGCAGGAGGCCGTACTGGGAGAGCGGGAGAGGCAGGAGGCCGTACTGGGAGAGCGGGAGAGGCAGGAGGCCGTACTGGGAGAGCGGGAGAGGCAGGAGGCCGTACTGGGAGAGCGGGAGAGGCAGGAGGCCGCACTGGGAGAGCGGGAGAGGCAGGAGGCCGTACTGGGAGAGCGGGAGAGGCAGGAGGCCGTACTGGGAGAGCGGGAGAGGCAGGAGGCCGTACTGGGAGAGCGGGAGAGGCAGGAGGCCGTACTGGGAGAGCGGGAGAGGCAGGAGGCCGTACTGGGAGAGCGGGAGAGGCAGGAGGCTGTACTGGGAGAGCGGGAGAGGCAGGAGGCCGTACTGGGAGAGCGGGAGAGGCAGGAGGCCGTACTGGGAGAGCGGGAGAGGCAGGAGGCCGTACTGGGAGAGCGGGAGAGGCAGGAGGCCGTACTGGGAGAGCGGGAGAGGCAGGACGCCGTACTGGGAGAGCGGGAGAGGCAGGACGCCGTACTGGGAGAGCGGGAGAGGCAGGAGGCCGTACTGGGAGAGCGGGAGAGGCAGGAGGCCGTACTGGGAGAGCGGGAGAGGCAGGAGGCCGTACTGGGAGAGCGGGAGAGGCAGGAGACCTTACTGGGAGAGCGGGAGAGGCAGGAGGCCGTACTGGGAGAGCGGGAGAGGCAGGAGGCCGTACTGGGAGACCGGGAGATGCAGGAGGCCGTACTGGGAGAGCGGGAGAGGCAGGAGGCCGTACTGGGAGAGCGGGAGAGGCAGGAGGCCGTACTGGGAGAGCGGGAGAGGCAAGAGGCCGTACTGGGAGAGCGGGAGAGGCAGGACGCCGTACTGGGAGAGCGGGAGAGGCAGGAGGCCGTACTGGGAGAGCGGGAGAGGCAGGAGGCCGTACTGGGAGAGCGGGAGAGGCAGGAGGCCGTACTGGGAGAGCGGGAGAGGCAGGAGGCCGTACTGGGAGAGCGGGAGAGGCAGGAGGCCGTACTGGGAGAGCGGGAGAGGCAGGACGCCGTACTGGGAGAGCGGGAGAGGCAGGAGGCCGTACTGGGAGAGCGGGCGAGGCAGGAGGCCGTACTGGGAGAGCGGGAGAGGCAGGAGGCCGTACTGGGAGAGCGGGAGAGGCAGGAGGCCGTACTGGGAGAGCGGGAGAGGCAGGAGGCCGTACTGGGAGAGCGGGAGAGGCAGGAGGCCGTACTGGGAGAGCGGGAGAGGCAAGAGGCCGTACTGGGAGAGAGGGAGAGGCAAGAGGCCGTACTGGGAGAGCGGGAGAGGCAGGACGCCGTACTGGGAGAGCGGGAGAGGCAGGAGACCTTACTGAGAGAGCGGGAGAGGCAGGAGGCCGTACTGGGAGAGCGGGAGAGGCAGGAGGCCGTACTGGGAGAGCGGGAGAGGCAGGAGGCCGTACTGGGAGAGCGGGAGAGGCAGGAGGCCGTACTGGGAGAGCGGGAGAGGCAGGAGGCCGTACTGGGAGAGCGGGAGAGGCAGGACGCCGTACTGGGAGAGCGGGAGAGGCAGGAGGCCGTACTGGGAGAGCGGGAGAGGCAGGAGGCCGTACTGGGAGAGCGGGAGAGGCAGGAGACCTTACTGGGAGAGCGGGAGAGGCAGGAGGCCGTACTGGGAGAGCGGGAGAGGCAGGAGGCCGTACTGGGAGAGCGGGAGAGGCAGGAGGCCGTACTGGGAGAGCGGGAGAGGCAGGAGGCCGTACTGGGAGAGCGGGAGAGGAAAGAGGCCGTACTGGGAGAGCGGGAGAGGCAGGAGGCAATACTGGGAGAGCGGGAGAGGCAGGAGGCCGTACTGGGAGAGCGGGAGAGGCCGTACTGGGAGAGCGGGAGAGGCAGGAGGCCGTACTGGGAGAGCGGGAGAGGCCGTACTGGGAGAGCGGGAGAGGCAGGAGGCCGTACTGGGAGAGCGGGAGAGGCAGGAGGCCGTACTGGGAGAGCGGGAGAGGCAGGAGGCCGTACTGGGAGAGCGGGAGAGGCAGGAGGCCGTACTGGGAGAGCGGGAGAGGCAGGACGCCGTACTGGGAGAGCGGGAGAGGCAGGAGGCCGTACTGGGAGAGCGGGAGAGGCAGGAGGCCGTACTGGGAGAGCGGGAGAGGCAGGAGGCCATACTGGGAGAGCGGGAGAGGCAGGAGGCCGTACTGGGAGAGCGGGAGAGGCAGGAGGCCGTACTGGAAGAGCGGGAGAGGCAGGAGGCCGTACTGGGAGAGCGGGAGAGGCAGGAGACCTTACTGGGAGAGCAGGAGAGGCAGGAGACCGTACTGGGAGAGCGGGAGAGGCAGGAGACCTTACTGGGAGAGCAGGAGAGGCAGGAGACCGTACTGGGAGAGCCGGGGCGGACGGATGTGTTACTGGAAGACTGCAAGGGGACGTAGGCGTTGCTGGGAGAGTAGGGGAAATTGGGGGCATTACCGGGAGAGCGGGGCCCCAGAAATGTTGTGTGAGTGACAGTGGTAGAGAGATCTGATGCGCGTTCTCCATCGCAGCAGAAATGTGACGCTGACCCTAGTCTGTATCACTTACACTTAGCAATGGGGCTAATCCATGTCAGTCGCCTACGAGGAATGTGAGCGGAAACCACATCAGTGAGAAACGTCACTTACTTTTTTTCACGAAATGTGAATTTATAAAAAAAAAATTAAAGTGTACAGATTTTTACTAATAATAATGGGAATCCATTTTATACGTGGATTACAGCAATGAGTGCGCCTCAAAATCTGACTGAAAATTGTGTCGTGTGAACATAAACGCTTTTGGGAGGGAGATGAAAAATTCTATCTTATAAAATATGTGCAAATGAGAGGGAAATATGGGCGCATGCGTCACACCCGAGGCGCTGCTGCGAGTATTACCCTGGCACAGGCCGACCCGCTGTTGTGTGGTGGAGTTCGAGGAGGTCTGCGGCCTAACACGCTTGTTGCCCAGCAACGGATGATCCAACGGCTCACTGTATTGCGCAGCATTGTAATTTCCGCGGCTCACAGCGCCCCTGCTGGCAGGAATAGTGTACCGCAGTAGATTGTAAAACGTCGTACTTCCTGATCACGTGATCTGAGTCCGGCAGCGGCGCCGGCTACAGATCTCCTGAGGCCGTGTGACGTCATCCGGCTGTGTACTTCTCTGAGGGCGATACTGATATCACACAGTGCCCTCATGGAAATGATAGCTCAGCACTGCAGTGCCAGCCTCAGTGACCCAGAAGTGCCAGCCAAAGAGTACCCACAATTGTCATCCACTGCCCAACAAGCTAATTATCTTATAAGTTCCAGCCATAGCCTGACCTGTGCTGCCAGACATTACATGGCTGCATCTACAGTACAGTATACCTTGTATTGGGAAGCATAAGTGAATATCAAGGACATTAGAAGAAAAAAAAGGTCCCCCAGGCATGCTTAAAATGGGGTGACAGGTGCCCTTTAAACACCAATAGCTTATTGTTGTTTTTTTTAATGTGCCTTAAAGTACACCAGAAGGCCACAAAATGCTATAACCAGAAGCATTGTTGAGCATTTTCTGTCTCACTGTAGGCTTGTAGACAACTTTTGACCCCAAGAAATGTAGAAAAAAAATGGAAAAAGTGTGGACCCCCCCTCAAAAATAGCCGTGTGTGAAACTAGCCTTACACATGGACAGGCTCTTTGCTTATAAGTAAAGCTATGTGCAGGCGAGAGTATTTTTTGTCATATGAGAAAATCAGTTCAATTATGCTAATCACACTCTGATTACAGTTTGATCATAGTGGGATCCGATTGTCTCGGATGAGGAGAAGATAGAGAAAAAAATGTCTCCATCTGCTCCATTCTGTCAGTGCGTGGAAATTGAACTGTCATCCATGTGCAGTCCGATGTTTTCCTTGGACTCATTGACTTGCATGGCCGAGCGCGATCCGAATATCGGATCTATTTTGGACATGCAGAGATTTTTTTCCTTGGACAGGAACTGTCTGAGGAAAAAAATTGGATATTTGTATGGCCCCATAGACTAACATTGGTCCAAGTGCAATCTGACGTCTTGTCGGATCGCACTCAGACCCATAATACGGTCGTCTCCTGCACGAGCCCTAATGGTAGCAGAGCTCAGGCTAAGTGCACACAGCCTCTGGCCTATACACCTATGTAGTGTACATCGACAGTGGCCACAGTCTTATTGGATGCTGCAGCATCAGTCTACCATAGCAAAAAAACAATGTATACTACATAGCGTTCCTCGCTTTGGTACACGGTATCAGTAACTTCCAATCAGGTCTATGGGAGTTATGCAAAGAACAGCTGCGCTCACCTGCTTTTATAAAAGTAGGTTCACACGAGCATATAAAAAATCGTTCACAGTGTCATCCAGAACAATTTTTTTCTCACTCGTCATCCATATTCAATCCGTTTTTTTTACAGCAGCAGCTATTAATCATTTACAGGACCATTTTACGATTTCCTATGTTACAGAATTCCAATGTAAAGCCGTAAAAATTGGTTGCTATACTGTGGCATCTGATTTTTTTTTCACACCCATAGACTTGAATGGGTGAATCTCATCTGAATTCCAGAGGAATATCGTGCATACTGCAATTTTTTTTTCCACACAGTTTTGCTCAGTGAAAAAAAATTGCTTATCTGCACTGCCATATTGAATGACATTGGTCCGAGTGTGATAACTTTTTTCAATTTATAGCACTCAGACTGAAGATGTGGTCATATGCACAGGCACTGACACTGTCCACTTTTCAAACTGTAAACAGAACTTGGTAAACTGATAAATATGCCAAATGTCGCCAAATTTCTGCTCAACTACAAAAATGTGCTACTTTTTAATGCCAGTTTTCTGATGTAAAATGCTTAAAGTGGTTTTCCCACAAACAAAGTACACTTTAATCAGTAGATCTTGAAATAAAAACAGGTTCCACAATTGGATGTTGTGAAGGATGGGGGGATGTAATGGCAGCTTACAATCATCCTGTAAGGATGTGTAATTGTAACAAGACACCTGGCCAGCTTCAAATGATTTACACCTCCACCAGCTAGCTAGCAAGCTCCTACAGGAAGACCCCCTGTGGATCCAAACCATGGGGTCTCCTTTGTTCAGACAGCTATGATTTCATAAGCAAATACTATACATCCTAACCGTACATCGTGTATATTTCCGAGATCCCCAGAACATGGCGAGCGCCCGCATGGATCTCAGCCAGTTTTAGCACATAGGGATAGGGAGATGCATAGAACAGCTAGTAGAAACCAGATAGCAGAGCTGTGTGCTTGGTGTAAACGCATAGCCGGGGCCCGGTTGGATCCAATGGCACAAGAGCTGCTGCCCTAGGACCGTCCAGAAAGGAGTTATGATCTTTCATAGGTTTTGGCAGATTTAACTAGAAACTTCCTGGGGAGGGGACTTAGGTACAGCCCAGGGGGCAGGAGGGGAGTGACACCGAAGGGGTTAAATGCTCCTGTAAAGCAAGGCCTAGTGCTTTTTTCTCTGGGAAGTCGCAACAACATATCATGTGGTGGGGAGAAGTCTTACAACAGAGGGGACCACAAGCCTCCCATGTGGCAGCCCCTGCTCCGCAAGCCAGGTCTTTCATCTGACTTTTAACTGACTCTTAATATCTGCATACTTTTGTACCAGTACTATTGTATTTGCACATCTGACCATTATATATGTATAACCCTTGTGTATGTAGGGTATTGTCTAGTGTGCCCTTATATAAATTAACCTTGGGTTGCTCTTTTATTTCTATCCACGAATCCACATGTCCATTTCTCAGTTTAATTTCCCATGCTACCGGGCTGATTTCTGGCCTGATATAATTTCTGTTAACGGACCGGGCTTATATCGAATTGGAATTGGTGGTAGCTCTATTGGGCTGATGAGGTTCTGTTTCACTGGGGCTAGTGAAAGGGGCATCCCAGCCTGCCAGGGGGTGTGAGTGAGTGTGGTGCCACGTCAGTGACTGAGTGGGCCACATCTTCTCACTCCTGTGCGTTCCTGGGCCAGTGAGGACAGGGGGTGTCTGTGTAAACCTGTACTAATCTGACCTTACATGTCCCAGAGGGGTGCGGAATGTCACGTTGGTGCAAAGTGCGGATCCGTATCAACTGATCCATCTGACGTAATAGGGACGTCAGGCGGGGTGGGGAGGTGCAGATTCATCACAGTTGTGTTAAATGGCTGTATAATGGCTGTGTCTGGGCATGCAGGGACATGGTCTGCACATAAACACATACATCTGATGGCCAAATGAGGAGAACACAAAAAATAGTACACAGACAGGATACCATGGGATCGCAGATGCTGCTTTTCTGTAAGGTAAAACATTTCATGCCTGTTTAACCCCTTCCCGACATTTGACATAAGTTTATGTCATGGGCGGGAAGGGGTTCCCGCAAAATGACGTACATTTACTTCATGGCGATCATGCGAGCACAGGAGCTGTGCCCGCACATTCACCGCCGGGAGTTTGGCATAAGTTATAGCTGAGCGCCAGCTGGCATGGCCAAGAGCGTACACACCGTCCTGGGCCATTTTACCCCCTAAATCCCACAATCTATAGTGATCACAGCACTTAGAAGGCTGGGAGAGGGAGGGGGGCTCTTTCTCTCATGCGATCGGCACACCCGCGATGTCATCGTAAGGGCCTGATTGTTGCCATGGTCTGCCAGCCACTGAGGCTTGTTTAAACCATGCCCGGAGTGTCGTCTAAGAGTCTTCTGTCAGTGCAGCACGGACAGATATAATGGATTGCAATGCACTATACCAGCGATCAGTGTAAGGGCTCGCTCACATTAGGGTACAAAAATTCGGTCTGATGTTGCTCCTGAAAAGTTGGACAAGTGGAATCCTTATGGTTGAACTTATGTCATGTGAGTACAATGTAAGTGTGCAATTTTTTCTCACCTGGCATCCGTATGACATGAGTATGCAATCCGTATGATATGCGTTTTTAACATCATCTTTTACGTACTGTAATTCTCTATGTAAGTTAAAGCTAGTTTACAAACTAATAAAGCAGTGTTATATGAAGAGATAGATAAATAGAATCACTAGATGTCCTGTAGATATATAATGTCACAAGCCCCCTTCATATAATAAACTTGCACCCTTTAGTGCCTTTCATGTGCCACTAAAGGGTGTTTAGCCTTATTTAACCTATTAAATAAATAATAAAAAAAGACAATGCGGGGGTCTCCCCTATTTTTGAGAACCAGCAAAAATAAAGAAGACAGCTGTGAGCTGATATTATCAGGTTGGGAAGGTCCATGGATATTGGGCCCTTGCCAGCCTAAAAATACCAGCCCACAGCCGTCCCAGATGTGGCGCATCATAATTAGATGCGTCAATTCTTGTGCTTTGCCCGGCTCTTCCCGAATGGCCTGGTGCGGTGGCAATAGGTGTAATGGTAGTTGGGGTTGATGTCAGCTGTGATTTGTCAAAAAACGAGGCTCCATACCCTTTGGACATTGGATTTGGGGATTGTCGTGTGAACGCCATGGATTGCATCAGACCTGCTTGGGAACTTTTTGTTTTCTAATAAATTGGTGAACAAGGAACAATATCTTGTTTTTGTTTCTCTGTTTTTAAGTTTGTCAGGTTTCCATTTGTGGGCTATGGCAGTTTTCGTGGACTAAGTTGAGCTGCATAAAATAAAAAAAATTACACATATTTGGTATTGCTCCATCCAGTACGACCCGACCTATAAAACTGTCAGACTTGTGACAAAGTCATTGGTAAAGTACTGGAGGGGAGATATGTTTCACTGAGACTATTAGTGATGTGAAACCTTGACATTTTTTCCAGCATGTTATGTGCTGAGGGGTTAATCATCCATTATTAATGGGCTAGGTTTTTATGTGAACAGCTGTAGAGAGGGTACGAGGCTGTTCACCATATGTCCACCCCAGGATGTGGCCTGAGCTATAAATAGCCAGCTTGTTGACTCATTCAGTATTCAGTAGGACTGGAGAGAGGAACTCCAGTGCTTTGTGTCCTGACAAGGAAAAGCTGAACCATTTGTTTGCTAAACTCTGAGCGGGCGGATCCCCGCTACCACAAGGACTGTGCTTTGTGCTACCACTTTGTTTTGTTTTCCTGTTTTTGCCGAAAGGGTTGTGTTTATTTTTACCTCACCATGGTTTATGCTGCCTGTATAATAAACCTGGGAAGAATTTAAAGAGACAGTGTTCCCGTGTCTACCTCCGTGTGCTGTCAAGTAGGCCGATCTACTAGACACTATTTAACTCCTTCAGTGAACTCCGTATAAAAGATTAATACAAAACGTGTAAAAAAAACGTATGCTTTTTCATCATACCGCCAAAATAAAAGTGGAATAAAACGTGATCAAAAAGTTGAATATAAATAAAAGTGGTAACACTGAAAACGTCATTTTTTCTCACAAAAAAACAAGCCACCTTGCAGCTCCATCAAAAAATGTCATGTGCCTGAAAATGGTACCAGTAAAATGTCAACTTGTCCCTCAAAAAACAAGCCCTGACATGACTCTTTTAGTGTGTGACAGCTGCCAAACATAAAAAAAAGATATAAATCTGGTATCACTGTAATCGCACCAACCCGAAGAATAAAGTCGTCTAATCACTTATACCGCACAAGAAATGGGGTAAAAAAATAAAATCAATTGTTGACCTGCTGTTGATTTGTTCATTCTGCCTCCCAAAGATTGCAGTAAGGCTCAGCTCACATTTATCCTGTGCTCTATGCTGAGCGCTTACACAGGGGTTTCCGTGTAAATCTCTGAAATACGTGATTCAGACGGAGTCCCAGGCGGGAGATACATTGCACATTGCACTTGCAGCTCTCTTGCCCTTGGTACATTGCATTTGCAGGTCTCTTACCCACCCTACCTATTCTTCCCGTGCTTCTTGTGTCTGACTGACGGATCACTCTTATTTCAGTGACCTGCTTTCCTACTGAGAACTCTAGCCAGCGCTGTCAGTGCCTGGGGCGGTGCTGCCACTGTAAAGTTCTCATGACTCTGAAAGATCCAGCGTATCAAACTGCGTATCCTATGGCAGAGGGATTGTATGTTTTCATACTAACGCCCCCTGTACACATTAGACTAAAGTCAGCTGAATTCGCAGATATTGGTGGGATTGTCCAATAGCCTGATATCTGTAGGGGTTGATCTATTCATTGTGCGGTGAAGGACAAGAATTGTCCAAGTTTTCTGGATGAAATTCAGATGATTTTCATACCCTCGTCTACAGCACAAATTGACTGAAAAAAGGACAAAAATCAATAAAAACATCACAGAAAAAAAGACAGCCGTACTTACCAATACCATGTCCAGACACAAATGTATAACAGAATGCAGTAAGTCCCCCATGATAACGGAGGTGGCAGCACATGTGCAAAATACTAATAAACCAACAACTTACTAACCCACCAAACATCCGTTGAATGGCTGCCTAGTATTCAAAATGCACACAGGCTTGCATAGGTTGCCATTCACACCATTATGTGAGATGCACCTCTGTCCATATAACAGCCTATTACCAACGACCCTAATATTACATTTGCTGCCAATACCATATGTACACCTGTAAAGTGACCGCGAGCGGTAGCCACGGCCGAGCTGCTGCTTCTTAATACCCTGGCACTTTACTGGAAAATGTGGGTCCTGGCAAGATGTTGGTAATGTGAGTACCTTGCACCCATGCAGGCCGCCTTTAGCCGATGGTGTTGGCTGGCCTGGACCACGAATTCCACAGATTAATAAAGGAGACTTCCGTTCAAACATGGGGACTTTACTGAACTTGATTATGGTTATGTACAAGGGGTAGCGGTTACACGGTCTTAAGCACGTTTCATTCACAGTAAGCTTTTCGCTTCTTCCTCAAGCCATGATGGAACAATTCATCCCAAGACTCTCAGGACCAATCTTTGTATATTTCAATACTTTAGAATTAAAGGGTTTGTTCAGTTTGGAGACAATTTTCCTTACATTACTGACGAATTCTCCAGATTAAGAAACGGAAAGGACCCACAAATACGAACCCTGTGCAGCTGCATGGAGATGCTGTGGGCAATGTGGCTTATTCACACCTTAAAAAAAACAATGGCGCATTTACACTGGCGGACTATCAGTAATGAGCATTCCTAGGAAAGCAGGTTTCCTGATTATCGGCATTTCTAAATAAGCTGCAAATCACCCAGTTAACGATGTTTTGAAGGTTGTTTAAAGATCATCATTCTTGGCAGCACAATGTCCTGCTGAGGACAATGATATTCTATAGTATATGCTTAAAATGATTGTATTGATGATTGTTCTGTAAGAGAATTAGTGCAAATCGATTGCAGGACACAGGCCAATCAGCAATGTCAGTAATCTGTAGCCATCGGACAGGAGCGCTAGAAATCATCACCTACCTCCCGGCATCTGCAGCACTTCTTGTCATTAGCCATCCGGGCACAACGTCATATGTACATCACGTCACAATGACGTTGTACCTGGCCAGCGACTCAGAAGAAGAGCCGCATATTTCGTGAGTTATAAGGCAGTTCTCAGGACTTCTGTCCTTCCAGCCACAGACAGCTGACATGGCTGAAGGACCAGGTCATGCTAAACAAGTCACATCCCCTCTATACTGTGCGCATGGAAGTGCAATGGTCGGCCGGTATAAAGAGGCCATTAAATAACCACCAATCGGTTTGCAAGTAGCTGATCCACGGTCAGACGCTATTAGCTATAGCAAATGTATTGCGCTTCCCGCTGCCTATAAGAATATATGCAAATGAATGCAATTTCATTAATTAGTTCCATAGCTCGCAATTACTGGTTGATTGGCCACCAGTAATACATTTTATGCTAGGGTTACATGGCGGCATGTGTCAGGTGACATTTACATTGTGCGCCTCATTGCAAGATAGATTATAACGATTTCTTATGGTATTGCGTTGCGATTTTAACCTAACACGATTGCGACATAGAGATACAGATGTTCAAATGTTTCCAAATGTGTTGGATTTTCTGTTTTTCTTTACTACAGGAAAATAAAGGAGACAACACAAAGTTATATTTATAATATTGGGCGTTTTATTACTTCGTTATTTACTATACTTATATATTTGAGGTTCTTAGTGCACATTTTGATCAAATTGTGCAAGCCCACCTGCAAACGACAAGGCGACCTTATCAGATGGTGCCCTACACTAACAGACTAACCTATTTATTGTGTTTATACTATTCTTATCATCACAATCCTTTCATTACTATTACAATATTATCCCCTTTACAACCCAAGGTGGTTTGCACGTTAATTACCAGGCCAGTTTTTACAATTCTGACCACTGTCACTTTATGAGGTAATTACTCTGGAACGCTTCAACGGTTCCGCCTGATTCTGAAATTGTTTTTTCGTGACATATTGTACTTCATGATCGTGGTAAAATTTCTTCGATATCATTTGCGTTTATTTGTGAAAAAAATGGAAATTTGGCGAACATTTTGAAAATTTAGCAATTTTGAAAATTTGAATTTTTATGCCCTTAAATCAGAGCGATATGTCACACAAAATAGTTAATAAATAACATTTCGCACATGTCTACTTTACATCAGCACAATTTTGGAACCAACATTTTTTTTTATTAGGGAACTATAAGGGTTAAAAGTTGACCAGCGATTTCTCATTTTTCCAACAAAATTTACAAAACCATTTTTTTAGGGACCACATCAAATTTGAAGTCACTTTGAGGGGTCTTAATGACAGAAAATACCCAAAAGTGACACCATTCTAAAAACTGCACCCCTCAAGGTAAGGTGTTCAAAACTACATTCAAGAACTTTATTAACCCTTCAGGTGCTTCACAGGAATTTTTGGAATGTGGAAGAAAAAAATTAACATTTAACTTTTTTCACAAAAATGTTACTTTAGAGGTAGTTTTTTTTATTTTCGCAGTGGTAACAGGAAAAAATGGACCCCAAAATTTGTTGTGCAATTTCCCCTGGGCACGCAGATACCCCATATATGGGGAAAAAACACTGTTTGTGCGCACGGCAGGGTTTGGAAGGGAAGGAGCGCCATTTGACTTTTTGAATGTAAAATTTGCTTGAATAATTAGCGGACCCCATGTTGCATTTGGGGAGCCCCTGATGTGCCTAAACAGTGGAAACCCCCCACAAGTGACACCATTTTGGAAACTAGACCCCTCAGGGAACTTATCTAGATGTGTGGTGAGCACCTTGAACCCCCAGGTGCTTCACAGAAGTTTATAACATTGAGCCGTAAAAATAACATTTTCACATTTTTCCCACAAAAATGTTTTTCAGCCCTCAATTTTACATTTTCATAAGTGTAACAGGAGAAATTGCACCATGCAATTTGTTGTGCAATTTCTCCTGAGTAAGCAGATACCCCATATGTGGGGGAAAACCACTGCTTGGGCATACGGCAGGGTTCGGAAGGGAAGGAGCACCATTTGACTTTTTGAATGTAAAATGTGCTTGAATAATTAGCGGATGTGACCCTGATGTGCCTAAACAGTGGAAACCCCCCACAAGTGACACCATTTTGGAAACTAGACCCCTCAGGGAACTTATCTAGATGTGTGGTGAGCACCCTGAACCCCCAAGTCCTTTACAGAAGTTTATAACATGGAGCCGTGAAAATAAAAAAATCAAACTTTTTCCACAAAAAATATGTTTTAGCCACAATTATTTTATTTTCACAAGGGTAAGAGGAGAAAATGGACCCCAAAAACTTTTGTGAAATTTCTCCTGAGTACGCCAATACCCCATATGTGGTGAAAATACAGTGTTTGGGCGCACGGCAGAGTTCAGAAGGGAAGGAGCACTGTGTGACTTTTTGAACGCAAAATCGTCTGGAATCGAGAGCGGACGCCATGTCACGTTTTGCAGAGCCCCTGATGTGCCTAAATAGTGGAAACCCCCCACAAGTGACCTCATTTTGGAAACGACACCCCTCAAGGATTTTATCAAGGGGTATAGTGAACATTTTGAACCCAGACGTACAACACAGAATTTGAGAACATTAGGTCATCATATTGAATAAGTTGTCATTAGTCTTGAGCGCAAGTGCTCGCTACTTGAGTTTGCATCGGGTACTCAGGTATGCACCATGTATCAAGGGTGCTCAAGTGACATGCTCGAGTCCCCGCCCGCATGTTTCATGGTTATTAGACACCAAAAAAAAAAATATGCGGGGATCGCTCATGCATGGCAGGCAATCCCCGCGAGGTTTTTTTGCCGTGAAGCATATGGGGCGGAGACTCGAGCATGTCACTCGAGCTCCCACGATACTCAATGCATACCCGAGCACCCGATGCAAACTCAAGTAGCAAGCACTTGCGCTCAACACTAGTTGCCATATCGTCATCTTTTTTTTTTTACTTTTGAAAAAATTCCCAACCCCAGCTCTAACCCTAGCCCAACCCTAACCCCATCCCTAGCCCTAACCCCAACCCTAACCCTAGCACAAGCCTAGCCCAACCCTAGCCCTAGCCCAACCCTAACCCTAGCCCAAGCCTAACCCTAGCACAACCCTAACCCGAGAGTTTATTTTTTACGCCATTCCTCGCGTGGTATAAGTGATTAGAACGACTTTATTCTTCGAGTCGGTGCGACTACAGAGATACCAGAATCATATCGGGTTTTTATGATTGACAGCTGTCACACACTAAAAGACGCATTTTTTTTGTAAAATCTAGTTTTTGCATCGCCATATTTTGAGAGCTATAATTTTTTCATATTTTGGCCGACAGAGTCATGTGATGGCTTGTTTTTTGCGGGATGAGTTGACGTTTTTATTGGTGCCATTTTCAGGCACGTGACATTTTTTGATCACTTTCTATTCCGATTTTTGGGAGGCAGAATAAACAAAAACCAACAATTGAGGAATTGTTTGTTTTTTTATTTTTTTATTCTGCTCCGCGTGTGGTAAAATTGATAAGGTAGCTTTATTCTTCGGGTCAGTACGTTTACAGCGGTACTACATTTATATAGTTTTTTTCTATGTTTTGGCGCTTTTACATAATAAAAGCAATTTTATAGAAAAAAATATTTTTTTGCATCGCTTTATTCTGAGAGCTTTTTTATTTTTCAGCTGATGGGGCTGTATGGCGGCTTGTTTTTTGCGTGACGAGATGCCGTTTTCAGCGGTACCATTTTTATTTAAATTCGTCTTTTTGATCACGTGTTATTCCATTTTTTGTTTGGCGGTATGTTGATAAAGCATTGTTTTTTTGCTTCGTTTTTTTTTTTTTTACCGTGTTCACTGAAGGGGTTAACTAGTGGGACAGTTTTATAGGTCAGGTCGTTCCAGACGCGGCGATACCAAATATGTGTACTTTTATTGTTTGTTTGTTTTTTTTTTCATAATAATATTTATTGATGGGTACATTATATTTTTATTTTTGTTGGATTTTTTTTTTATTTTATTTTTTATATTTTTACAAAAAATTTTTTTTCACTTTCTGACAGTTTTTTTACTTTTATACTTTGTCCCACTATGGGACTTTCACTTTTTTTACTCTGATCGCCTGCATAGCACAGGAATGGAACACCATCCCTGTGCTATGTAGGCTGTCAGCGCTGCACAGGGAGACCATAGTTTGATCATGCACTGCTCATGACCAAAAAATCTTCCTGCTGTCTGGTGACCCGGATGTTGTCATGAGTACATCAGGTCGTCATGGCAACATCCGGGAAGCCGCAGCAGACAGCGCTGGAGGCCGGAAGAGGAGGTGAGTATACCAATCACCTCCCCTTAGCCACCGCAATGCTGCGATCAACTTCGATCGCAGCATTGCCGGGGTTAATGTGCCGCTCCCTGCACATAGCACCGGGTGTCATCTGTGACAATCAGCTGACACCCGGCGGCAATCGCGCCCGCACAGCCTGTGTGCGCGCACGATCGCAATGACGTATTACTACGGGTCAGGCTCTTAAAGCCCAGGGCACAGACACGTATTAATATGTCTTGGGCTTTAAAGGGGTTATTATACTTATTGTTGCTACTGCCAATTTGTGTGAAGGGGAAAAATTCCTTCTTGACCCCGGGAAAAAGCGATCAGTTCTAAAGCCCTGGTTCAAACCTGCTGATGCCTAATATACTATGCTAGGCGGATTATAATGAGGGCAATCCGGGCTACCGCCCGGGGCCTCGGGTCTCCAGGGGGCCCGGGGGGGCTATGGCCGGATTGCCCTCATTATATGTGTGGTCCCGCGGCACATACCGGCAGACACTCCCCCAGCAGCGGTGCACGGCCGCTGCTTCTTCTTCGGCCGGGCCAGCACTGCAGCAGTTAACTTCGCTGTGTGCTGGCCCGGCCGCGTCACTGCTAGGAGACACGGCCCTGTGCGCGGCCGTGTCTCCTAGCTGTGACGGCACGCAGTGCTCGCCCGGCCTGCACTGCTACTTACCACCGGAGAGGAGCAGGAGCCAGGAGGACTGGAGTCGAGCCGGGGGATGGTGAGTGTGTGTGTGTGTGTGAGAGAGTGTGTATGTGTGAGAGTGAGTGTGTGTGTGTATGTGTATGTATGTATGTATGTGTGTGCAGGCAGATATCATTGTGTGATGTCTGTTTATATGTATTTTTGTTTTTCAAATGTGTTTATGCGTGTATGTATATGTCTGTATATGTTTGTGTGCGTGACTGCGTGCGGCCTCCTGCTGAGTATAGATGGCGCCGTGCGGCCTCCTGCTGTCTCTGGAGGGGGGGCCGTGCGGCCTTCCGCTGTGTATAGATGGCACCGTGCGACTCCCTGCTGTGTATAGATGGCACAGTGCGGCCTCCCGCTGTGTCTAGATGGCTCCGTGCGGGCTCCCTGCTGTGTATAGATGGCACAGTGCGGCCTCCTGCCGTGTATAGATGGCTACGTGCGGCCTCCTGCCATGTATAGATGGCTACGTGAGGCCTCCTGACGTGTATAGATGGCTACGTGCGGCCTCCTGACGTGTATAGATGGCTTTGTGCGGCCTCCCGCCATGTATAGATGGCTACGTGCGGCCTCCTGCTGTGTATAGATGGCTACGTGCGGCCTCCTGCTGTGTATAGATGGCTACATGTGCTCAATATTGAGTCATACAATTAATGTAAGGCTATGTGCCCACGATGCAGAAATGCTCCGGATTTTTTTTGAGCGTTTCTGCATCTCCCTGGCAGAAAAAACGCATGCGGATTGTACATGCGTTTTTCCTGCCAGGGACATGCTTATGTGAAGCGTTCTTCACATGCATTTCCGCATGCGGGTTGACAAGCGCTTTCCAAGCGATTTTAGCATCACTTTGAAAGTGCTTGACAACTTGGTCACACTATATAAATCCATGCAACCGGCATGGATTTATATAGTGTGACCGTAAAAGAATGGTAAAAATTAAATATATACTTACCTTCTGATGGCCTGCCGACGTCAGCGGTCGCGTGACCCATCACATGACTAAATGACGTCACGGCAGGTCCTTTTCAGACCATCGCGAGCTGCCGGCAAGCCAGGATGCATCGGATAAAGACACCGGGGGCCATCAGAAGGTAAGTATAATATTTATTTTTTATTTTATTCTTTTTTTTACAGGTTCTATGGTACCCGGGTCCGGAGGAGAGTCTCCTCTTCTCCAAACCCGGGTACCATCCGCACATTGAAACGCATGGATTCTGCATGTACAGATGCAGTGATGCGGATTACATGCGTTACAATGCAAGTCAATGGCGGCGAAAGCGCCGCTCTTTCGCAAAATAATTGTTAGTGCTGCGGATTTTTCCGCAATGATAATCCGCAGCGGAAATTTCCACAGCATGTGCACAGCACATGCGGATTATCATTGGGGAACATGGCAGACCTTCTACCAAGCGTTTTTTAAGCGTTAACGCAGCGGAATTGCCGCTTAAAAACGCGTAGTGGGCACACAGCCTAAAAAAAATTATTATAATTAATATTGTGCCAAATTAATTTCACGTGAACTATCACATGATCTATCACAGTGGATCATGTGACATGTCACGTGATACATCAGGTGTGTGTGTGTGGGGTGGGGGGCCCGCGCCTTCTAAACTGCCCGGGGCCCTTGCTACTCTTAATCCACCCCTGGCTATTATTATACTATTTCTAATAATGCTATACTATTATAATTTATATCACTATTTTATTACTACCACTATTTTTAAAAAATATTTATTTGTATTGTTTTAACTTAAGTATTACTAATATTATGATTATTGTTACTAATATTTCTATTATACTATTATATCTCTATTCCTAATGCTATTGATCCAGAAGAAGGCAAAAAAATCCTGGACACTTTTGGCCAATTCACACAGGGAAAAAATTCCTTCTTAACCCCTGGAAAAGGCGATCAATCCTATTATTAATATTTTATTTCTAATATTATAATATGATCGTATTACTTTACTAGTGAAATTATCACTGTTTTATGATCATTTACATTACACTTTATACTATATTACTATTCCACTAGTGCTAATTCTACTAAAATCTTACTAATACCTAAGTCCTTATTCCTAAAAATGTTGATCCAAAAGAAGGCAAAAACCCCTGGGCACATTCAGCCAATTGGTGTCTCAGGGGGGAAATTCCTTCTTGACCCCTGGAAAAGGCGATCAGTCCTAGAACCCTGGATCAAATTTCCTATTATCTATTAAAATTGTAATAAATATTATTCATATTTTATTTATAATATTATAGAATAATCTTATTATTACTTTACTAGTGAAATTATTAATGTTTTATGATCTTTAATATTACACTTTTTACTATATTATATTACTATTCCACTAGTGCTATATATTCTCCTATAACCTTATTAATAGCTAGGTTCTTATTCCTAAAGCTGTTGATCCACAAGAAGGCAAAAACCCCTGGACACATTCAGCCAATTGGTGTCTCAGAGGGAAATTCCTTCTTGAGCCCGGGAAAAGGCGATCAGTCCTAGAACCCTGGATCAAACCTGCTGCTATTTTTATGTTTCTATCATTATTGTACAATTAATGTTATAGTTATTTCTCCTTATTACAATATTACATACTATATTATTACTCCTAATATTATAAAAGTCTTTATAATGTTTTTACAGCATTTTTAATATTTTTTAATCCAATAATTGCTATTTTATGTCTATGCTTTTTATTAGTTTTAGATTTGAAGGTGTCGATGTTACTACAGCTGGAATGTTGATTCCATAGAGTCCATCAACGTCGCATTGGTTTGAGGAGGATGGTCCAGATGATATTCCTCCTTCCTCTGAGGTTGGTGTTCACGTATTGAAGGATGGACTTCTGGCGGATCTTCTGTCTTCGTGCCGGCTGCTGCTGATTGCTGAACACTTCTAGTCGAGTTGCTGTTCTTTTGCACAACGTTTTCTTTTGCTTCTGATGCCTTCTCATCTTCTTCTTTCTCATCAGTGTCTTCTGCCTCATCTTCTTCAAGCTCTTTTACCTTACCTGCCTCCTTGGACATCTTCATCTCTTCCTCTTTCGGCTCCTCTGCCGTCATTGATGTTGGCGCGGGTTTTTCTTCATCCAAAGGATCTGACAGATATTTCTTCTAAGCTTCATGGTTGGTCGGCATGAAGCGCTAAGAAAAGAATAGATTCAGTCAGTTGTCTATTGAGACGTTCTTTTACATCTATGGCCAGAACATGGATGACATAATATGTGTTATGATCAGTGACCTCCATCTTGAAGATCAGTGATGGCAGGAATCTGGTGCAATAGATCAGAAGTTGTTGTTCTCTCTCATCCTTTGTGCTGGGATAATCTAGAAAGAAAACACAACCAGATAAGGAGATCAATCACACAATGTCAAGAGGCATCAAATCATTAAAATTACAGGAAAATTCCTTTATCCCAACATCAACATGACCTGATAGATTCTGAACGATTCTGGGCATAGAAAAGCATACAATCTATTGAAAACTATTTTCTGACTTTTTGTTCCATCTACATTGTGTTGCTATTCTGTGCTGTACTAATAGATGTTCTGGATTATCAAATGCTGGATTAAAGGAATGACACTATATTTTCAGATGAACTGTGAATTATTCTTATTTAAGTAATAATCGCACATGAGAAGTGTACAGGTCCGAAAACACATTCCTGGCAGAGGTAAATGTCCTAAAGAAAACAGAATCCGGTGAGTGTCCACTTATCACTCATCAGGGATGGAGAATAGGACAAGGGGTCCGGTTATGATGAAGATGCTGACCCTCAGAGATCTGCGGCTCCCTGCCATCCTGTATATATCGTCTTCTGTAGAAGCCATAGAAAAATCTGTGAATCCAAAAAAGATTTAGTCACAGATCTGATAAAGACACAGACACTGCAGCTTTCCACACATATTCATAGTGAGCGTTCCCCCGGTATTGGACCCCCATTACACTCATACATGTAGGCAATATGACCACATGGAGCATAGCCTTTACTGGGTGCTAATAAAGGTGCTAGTGGCACCAGTATAGGTAATACCACATGGAAAACATGGTTCACTGGATTGTACTGGTGCCCAGTAAATAAAGATGTATGGCATGCATGTGTTCTTCATGCCCATAAGTACAGGTAAGTCCACAAAAATGCCAGCCAAATAGGCCTCATTGACAGCGCGTAAAGACTGACCTCCATTAACAGTGCCTGAACACTAATCCCATTGACATTAGCGGCAATAAATAATACTGGCAGCAGATTGTCCTGTGTAACCTAAAGATAAAATTTCCTGCAGCCACTAGGGGGAGCACAGTGCACCAGTAGATATATATTATGCTGATAGCTCCCCCTAGCGGCGGGTGACAAAAGCCGTTATGGCAGATTTGTCTGCTCTGCCCAGTTTCTCTCCTATTTTAAGTTTAGATGAAAGGATAAAATCATCAGCGGATTCCAGATAACATGAATGAAGCTTCAGGGAGATGAATAAATCACTGTCAGTTACATCAGATGATGGGATGGGAGCACTCACCGACATCCATCTTCACTGCTCACTGTCCTGTAACAGACTGAGCATGATTGACAGTTTGCTTTTTTTCAAATTCAAATGCAGCGACCCTATTGGCTGCTGACCAGTGTCATGTAACATACTGAATTTAAAGGGACGGGATGCTCTTATTTAAATTTTAAAGGGACAGGTAATCTGGGGGAAACCGCTTTACTTTACCATACAGAGGGATTGACATGTCATTAAATATCATATCAGAACATTAGGGGCCTGATTGATTCAAGGAAATGTGCCATAAAAAAATATTATTTTCAACAATTGAAAAAATGTTAACTGTTCATGTTTTAATTAAAAAAAAAACATTTGTTTTTAAGGGAGTAAAATCTGGAAAATAATTTAAAAAGTCTTGATATTTTACACTTTTAAACATTAGGGGGAGCAGCTGCTGAAATTTTCCATGTAAACCTAATGTACTGAAAACTCACATTATGACTGCAGTAAAAGTGGGCGGGATCTGCTTACGTGTGTGTGTGATGTCTCCTCCCCTTCTTGGTGTTTGCAAAAGCATAAAAGAGGATGAAGTTTGGGATCACAGTGCGGAGCCATTTTTTTGGTGACTGCAAAGTGATACTGACAAGCAGACAGTGTCACCGAGGATGGCTGTTCGTTGGTGCTGCTCACTGTATTGTACGTTGAGGTTAGATTCGGGGAGTGTAACACACGCTGGAATTAGATACAGGGTTCAATGTAGTGCATCACATGATGGGATTAGATATGCATGGCCCACTCCCTTCTTTTATATGGGAGCTGTAGTGTAATGTGTGACACTTCTCCGTCCACTTTTATGGGAGCTGTGGTGTAATGTGTGACACCGCTCCATCCACTTCTATGGGAGCTGTGGTGTAATGTGTGACACCCGCTCCATCCACTTCTATGGGAGCAGTGGTGTAATGTGTGACTCCACTCTGTTCACATCTATGGGAGCAGTGGTGTAATGTGTGACATCCGTCCGTTCACTTCTAGGGGAGTAGTGGTGTAATGTGTGACATCCGTCCGTTCACTTCTAGGGGAGTATTGGTGTAATGTGTGACACTGCTCCATCCAGTTCTATGGTAGCAGTAGTGTAATGTGTCACCAGTCTGTTCACTTCTTGAGGAGCAGTAATGTAATGTGTGACTCCGCTCTGTTCACGTCTATGTGAGCTGTAGTGAAATGTGTGACCCCACTCCATCCACTTTCTAGGGGAGCAGTGGTGTAATGTGTGACCCCGGTATGTCCACTTCCATGGGAACAGTGGTGTAATGTATGACCTCGCTCTGTCCACTTTCTATGGGAGCAGTAATGTAATGTGTGACACCGCTCTGTCCACTTCTAAGGGAGAAGTAGTATATTCTGTGACCACTGCTCCTTCTACTTGTATGGTAGCAGTAGTGTAATGTATGACCGTCCCACTCAATCCACTTCTATGGGAGCATTGGTGAAAAGTGTGACACCACTCCATCCACTTCTAGGCGAGCATTGGAGTAACGTCTGACACCGCTCTATCCACTTTTATTGGAGAAGTGGTTTAAGGGGCATTAGATACACAGCTCTGTGTTGTATCACACATGATGGGCATCAGATACACAGCTCTGAGTTATATCACACATGATGGGCATTAGATACACAGCTCTGGGTTATATCACACATGATGGGCATCAGATACACAGCTCTGAGTTATATCACACATGATGGGCATTAGATACACAGCTCTGCGTTGTATCACACATGATGGGCATCAGATACACAGCTCTGAGTTATATCACACATGATGGGCATTAGATACACAGCTCTGGGTTATATCACACATGATGGGCATCAGATACACAGCTCTGAGTTATATCACACATGATGGGCATTAGATACACAGCTCTGCGTTGTATCACACATGATGGGCATCAGATTCACAGCTCTGAGTTATATCACACATGATGGGCATTAGATACACAGCTCTGCGTTGTATCACACATGATGGGCATCAGATACACAGCTCTGAGTTATATCACACATGATGGGCATTAGATACACAGCTCTGGGTTATATCACACATGATGGGCATTAGATACATGGCTCTAGGTTGTATCACACATGATGGGCATTAGATACACAGCTCTGGACTGTATCACATGATGGGCATTAGAAACACCACTGGCACTGTATATCAAGCATGATGAGCACTAGATACACAGCTCTGGGTTGTATCACACATGATAGGCATTAGATACATGGTGCTGGGCTGCATGATAGGCGTTAGATTAGATACACGGCTCTGGTATATCACGCTTGATGGGCATTAGATACATGGCTGAGTTAGTGTGGTGGTTACACTGCCATTCTCTGATCACTGCGGTGACAGCTCCTTGGAGCGGTGATCAGCAGTATGATATTGTACTGCTAATGTCAGGCTGCTAATCACCATTCACTCGGCACCGAAACTCATCTCATCCCGGACCTCCGCTCAGCTTTCACCACATTCCTGCACCTCCTGTCACCGTTCGCACTGAGCGCTGTGAACGGTGAAATGGGAAAAGTGTAGCTGTTGGCATAGCCCAAATTGCCCTCATTATAATCCACCTATGAGTCCAGGGTAGTCACCACCTCCCTGACTAATCAACCATTTATTTGCATAGCTTAAGTAAGCACAGATTCAAAGTTGATGTAATATTAATTCAACAGTCACTAAACCACACAAAGGGGCTTGTTAGAATGCAGAGAAAGGCTGCTATACATATATGGTGACGGCTTTGGGGGGTTAGGGTGATTGTCAGTACTGACAAAGCCTATGGGCCAGATTGTATTCATCCACGTGTATTGAGGGAGATGAGTTTAGTAATTGTCAGACCGCTTGTATCTCCTCTTCTTAGGGTATATGCAAACTGTTTCTAGGTGGTCAAAAATGCAAGTTTTTCAAGCATAAACCGCTTCAAGAAAGGGTCATTTTTTTGTGAAGTTTTACTTTTCCTGTAGTGATTTTAAAAAGTTTTGGAACAGTTTTTCCTGAAGCTTTCATTGCAGCCTTTTGATTGTGAGCCCTATCTACGAGGGTCAGTCAATAAGTAATGCCTCCTATTTTTTTTCTCCTTAAATAAGGTAGTTATGTTAAATATTCGAATTTGGCACAATTCCTCAAACCTTCTTCTCCAATCCACAGCAATTGCAACTTCCTGCACCAACAGGTGGCAGGACTGTATCCGTTTGCAAAATGGCTGACATCGATGTTCATATTAGACAACGTTCTGTGATTGAATTCTTGCATGCAGAAGGTGAAACGCCCATTCGATTTCATGAGAGACTGAAAAATGTGTACGGTGATGCAACAGTGGATGTCAGTACTGTTAGACGATGGGTTCGTCGCTGTAACACAGCTGAAGGGCCATCACCGTTGGCTGACAAAATGCGGAGTGGCAGGCCAGTAACCGCAGTGACTCCAAGCAACATTCAGCGAGTCGATGACATCATTCGTGGTGACCGCCGGGTGACTGCAGATGAATTGTGTGGCATTATCTGCCTCAGTAAAGGCAGTGTGATGAAAATTATTGGACAACTGGGATACAGAAATGTTTGTGCACGGTGGGTCCCAAGAATGCTTTTTACCCTGCTGGAAAACATGCCCTTGTTAAACGGTGGACCAAGACTGTGGAAATGGATGGAGATTATATTGAAAAGTGACAAATTAATTGTTAATGTTGTGGTTTTCAACCTATGTAATTGCATTTGAATTTCTTGCCAATTAAAAGGAGAAAACCCCTTCCCGACCCGTGTCATAGCGTCTGTGACATGGAAACCGGTGCGTTCCCGACCCATGTCACAGCGTCTGTGACATGGAGGGATCGCGCCCCTGCAGCGCCTGCGAGCGGGGTCGCTCAGGTGTCACAGTTGCCACTGCAACTGGACAACCTGTAGTTGACCCCACGGGGGGGTGGATTAACCCCCCCCCGTGCCTAGGACCCCTCCGATTGGCAGTTTCACTTTAGTGAAACTTTAGTGAAACTGCCAATCGGAATGAATTAAATATTTCACCAATGGAAATTGGTGAAATATTTATGATCTGGGCATGGCTTGATGCATATAGCATCAGCCATTGGCTGGGGGGAGTGTCAGCTCTGTCACGACCCCCCCCCAGATCTGATTGGCTCTAGTGTCCATGTGACGCTAGCCCTCCAATTAGATGTGGAGGGTGTCGTTTTTACAATGGCTGACCAAGATCCACAGCTTTCTCCCGTCCGTGAAAGCTGTGGAGCTTGGTCACCCACTAATCTGCTGCTGCCGCCGCCGATCTCCCGCCGCCACTGATCCGACGCCGACGCCGATCCACCGCCGGCAATATTACCCCCCCTTGTCCGATTCCAGCTCCCACTCCCCCCCAGACCCCCTCTCCAACCCCCTCCACCCCAGTCCAATTTCATACCTGCACCCCGACCTCTGCTCCCTCCGCTTCCTCTCCCACGTCTTCATCCACCGGCTGGTGCTCTCATTCTGCCAGCCGGTGTATGGTGATCACAGGCAGCAGCAGGCTCACTGTGAATCTCCTGCGCCTGTGATCACCCACCATCCCTCCCAGTGATTATCCCCCCTCCCAGTGATCACCCCCCCGTCCAAGTGATCACCCCCCCTGTCGTCCCAGTGATCACCCCCCCTGTCGTCCCAGTGATCACCCCCCCTGTCTTCCCAGTGATCACCCCCCCTGTCGTTCCAGTGATCACCCCCCCTGTCGTCCCAGTGATAACCCCCCGTCCCATCTCAGTGATCACCCCCCGTCCCATCCCAGTGATCACCCCCGTCCCATCCCAGTGATCACCCCCCGTCCCGTCCCAGTGATCACCCCCCGTCCCGTCCCAGTGATCACCCCCCCGTCCCAGTGATCATTTTCCCCCCGCAAACCCAGTGATCACCCCCCTGCTGCTGCCGGCTCCTGCTCCCCTTTCTGCCCCAGTGATCACCCCCCCTGATGCTGCCGGCCTCTTACCCCCCTTGTTGCTGCCGGCTCCTGCCCCCCGTTCTGCCCCAGGGTTCACCCCCTTGCTGCTGCTACTGCCAGCTCCTGCCCCTCTTTCTGCCCCAGTGATCACCCCCCTTGCTGCTGCTGGCTCCTCCATCTCCTCAGCCCCCTCCTACGCCTTACCGCCCCCTCATGCGCCCCGTGTGCCTGAGCGCGCCCCCTACTCCTGACCGCCCCCTACGCCTGACCGTCCCCTACACCTGACCGTCCCCTACGCCTGACCGCCCCCACACGTGACTGCAGAAGGTTACACCAAGCACTCACACACACACACGTACATTCACACTATAATAAAGTTTCGATTTTTTTTTTTTTTTACACACGCACACAGCACATAAAATGTCCCGCCCGTCCAGCTCATCCCAGTCTAGGGTGTACTCAGCTGAGGAGGCTATGTCAGGTTAGTCTGTGTGTTGTAGTGTGTGTGTGTGTGGTGTATACACTACACTATACCACACCGCACACCAACCTGACATACACTACACAATTTGTGAAGCTCCTGGGGGTGCTCACTATGCATCTAGATAAGTTCCCTGGGGGGTCTAGTTTCCAAAATGGGGTCACTTGTGGAGGAGCTCCAATGTTTAGGCACACAGGGGCTCTCCAAACGCGACATGGTTCCAATTTGTTAGCGGACACCATGTCGTGTTTGGAGAGCCCCTGTGTGCCTAAACACTGGAGCTCCCCCACAAGTGACCCCATTTTGGAAACTAGACCCCCCAGGGAACTTATCTAGATGGGTGGTGAGCATTTTGAATCCCCAGGTGCTTCACAAATTAATCCGTAAAAATGAAAAAAGAAAATTTTTGTGAAAAAAAAAAATACTTTTTCATTTTTATGAATCAATTTGTGAAGCACCTGTGGGTTCCAAGTGCTCACTATGCATCTAGATAGGTTCCTTGGGGGGTCTAGTTTCCAAAATGGGGTCACTTGTGGGGGAGCTCCAATGTTTAGGCACACGGGGGCTCTCCAAACGCGACATGGTGTCCGCTAACAAATTGAATGGAAAATCGTCTCAAATTGTTAGGGGACACCATGTTGCGTTTGGAGAGCCCCTGTGTGCCTAAACATTGGAGCTCCCCCACAATTGACCCCATATTGGAAACTAGACCCCCCAGGGAACTTATCTAGATGCATAGTCAGCACTTTAAACCCCCAGGTGCTTCACAAATTGATCTGTGAAAACGAAAAAGTACTTTTTCTTTTAGCCTAAATTTTTTAATTTTCACATGGGTAACAGGATAAAATGCATCCTAAAATTTGTTGGGCAATTTCACCTGAGTACACCAATACCTCATATGTGGTCATAAACCACTGTTTGGGCGCATGGCAGGGCTCAGAAGGGAAGGAGCGCAATTTGACTTTTGGAGCTAATTTTCCATTCAAAAAGTGAAATAGTGATCCTTCCCTTCTGAGCCCTGCCATGCGCCCAAACAGTGGTTTATGACCACATATGAGGTATCGATGTACTCAGGAGAAATTGCCCAACAAATTTTAGGATGCATTTTTTCTTGTTACCCATGTGAAAATTAAAAAATTTAGGCTAAAAGAAAATTTTTGTTAGAAAAATTAAAATGTTAATTTTTTTCTTCCATGTTGCTTTAGTTCCTGTGATGCACCTGAAGGGTTAATAATCTTCTTGAATGTAGTTTTGAGTAGCTTGAGGGGTGCAGTTTTTGGAATGGTGTCACTTTTGGGTGTTTTCTATCATGTACACCCCTCAAAGGGACTTCAAATGTGATGTGGTCACTAAAAAAATGGTTTTGTAAATTTTACTGGAAAAAAGATAAATTGCTGATGAACTTTGAACCCTTCAAACTTCCTACCCCAAAAAAATTTTTTTCCCAAAATTGTGCTGATGTAAAGTAGACATGTGGTAAATGTTATTTATTAACTATTTTGTGTCACATCACTCTCTGGTTTAGCAGAATAAAAATGCAAAATTTGAAAATTGCAAAATTTTAAAAATTTTTGCCAAATTTTTTATTTTTTCACAAATAAACGTGAATATTATCTACCTAAATTTAATACTAATATGAAGCCCAATATGTCACGAAAAAACAATCTCAGAATCGCTAGGATCCTTTGAAGTGTTCCAGAGTTTTTACTTCGTAAAGGGACACTGGTCAGAATTGACAAAAATGCCAAGGTCTTTAGGGTCAAAATAGGCTGGGTCCTGAAGGGGTTAAAAGGAGAAAAAAAATGGGAGGCATTACTTATTGACTGACCCTCGTATCTGCGGTGTGGTGCTTAGGTATTAATATATATATATATATATATATATATATATATATATATACAAATTTGCACTGCTACTAGATAATGTATCACTCATGCCTTGCATTATCTGTTATACATGTTCTTTACTCATGATCGCGAAACATTTTTGACTAATATATACTTGATGTTTAATACGCAAGTTGTGCGTTTGGTTACCTTGTGGTCCTATGCTTGGGCTATATATATATATATATATATACATATATTGTGTATCAAGAAAACTTCGGCACTCCAGTAATTATGCTTGAAAAAGTTTTAAATTTTATTCACATGTGCCCCTTGTTACACAAGACAGGGCGTGAGCCCAAAGTAATGAAAAACAGACCAACGTTTCGACCTTTAGGACGGTCTTTCTCAGGGTCATCACTAGGTATAAACAAACGAATAATTAATGCAAAAATCCATATACAATGAATTCCATTATATAGTATGTGAACAGCAGGAGAGCGAAAATACATGGATATAGTGGAGTCTAAATATAGTGTATGCACCAAAATTTGGGTCTATTTTTCCATAAAATAGAAAATAGAAGAAGCTATGCTTTATAGGAAAAACTCCACATGGGTCAAATTATATGCTTTTGGATCTATACCTCATGGTTGAAGGGGAGGGAACCCACCAACAAGGTGCCTAGGAAATGGTCGTAACACACCCTTCAGACCTTATATCCCAAAGGTCTCAATAGGGAATATGAAACACTGTTTTGATCATCAGTATTAATATGCATGTAATGTATAATAAGTAGATTCTAAAGATCTCTTCCCTATATCATTTATTTGTCCATACTGTATATAATTTGTCATATTCAAGGTTTATAAGCTATATCTTTCATCTGTTTTCTCCTTTCTTTCATGTTTAGGTCACTCATTAATCTCACCAGTGTCCCATCCCACTGCACTCCAGGATGCCCGATCAGTAACGGATTTTCACTCCCTCATCCATAAAGGACCGCACTCTCTCCATTTATTAATGTGTTACGACCATTTCCTAGGCACCTTGTTGGTGGGTTCCCTCCCCTTCAACCACCGTGCACACTCTCCCACACTACATTGGTGACTCAGTTCCTCCCCCTTGCAGTAATACGCTACGTAGTAGCGGAGGCTATGGAACGCATATGCGTTCCACTGCTCCCGGAAGTCACAAGTCATGTGACAGGAAGTCGCGATACATGTGACTCGAAGGACCTGTAGGTCCTCAAGCCACTAGCACAGCACGCTCTGCTCACGCAGAACGCGCCTCCACCAGAACCACCAATGAGACTGCGGCACTTGATATAAAAGTAATTAGTATTCCATACTTCCCCACATCACGTGCAGCCTTATCCACCCTCACCCGAGGCACAGGTAAGATACCGCTAATGAGTGAATGGGACCATTGGTGTCTTTTATATCTATATACTAGCCATTGCTGACCTGTTATGCTGTCTTGAAAGTATAATCTCTATTCTTATATTACATAGGATACTTCCAGCTCTCTAAACTCTGAGTGAGACAGCACTCTCAAACTGGTAATATGAACCTCATTTTATGTACAACTAGTTCCAGTTAATGTATTGGTAGACTCTTTGGCCTCCCATGAGGTATAGATCCATAAGCATATAATTTGACCCATGTGGAGTTTTTCCTATAAAGCATAGCTTCTTCTATTTTCTATTTTATGGAAAAATAGACCCAAATTTTGGTGCATACACTATATTTAGACTCCATTATATCCATGTATTTTCGCTCTCCTGCTGTTCACATACTATATAATGGAATTCATTGTATATGGATTTTTGCATTAATTATTCGTTTGTTTATACCTAGTGATGACCCTGAGAAAGACCGTCCTAAAGGTCGAAACGTTGGTCTGTTTTTCATTACTTTGGGCCCTGTCTTGTGTAACAAGGGGCACATGTGAATAAAATTTAAAACTTTTTCAGGCATAATTACTGGAGTGCCGAAGTTTTCTTGATACAGAGTATACATAATTTTTACTTCTGAGCACCCACTACAAAACAGTGAGCGACCCCTCATTCTTCTGCTGTATACATATATTGTGTACTGCTACGCTAGAATCAATAACTAATACCATGCACTAATACTTACAAATGTTTTTATTAATGACCGCAGAGCACATGAGTCATTACATATAACCCTAATAGGGATTAATGATTGCAGGCTACACCTGCTTATGTGCACACAGTATTTAACTTGTATGGCTATCTAGCCTTATTTGGGTTCTACAACATGGGTCTTGCGTGTCCCATACCGCGATGTATTTTTTACACATTGTATGTTATCTGCACCAATTATGCACCAATTATCTGTGTTTGATACTTTTAAAAGAGTTAATACTTAATAAAAAATATTTTTATACTATGAACGTGGGCTTCAGATCGTGGTTGCTTTGTGGGAATATGTAAATTTTGCGATTATGCCGCTATACTGTCCATAGGTGCCACAAATTATATATCACTACCCATATATTATGGATTGGCACCAGTTCAAAATTGTAATATTAGTAACTAATTTGGAGAAGTTTCGTTTAAAGAGTTTTCGGGAAGTTTTTGAGGAGGATTTTGGAAAGGATCCGCTTTTAAAAAAAAACCTCACAAGTATCCATGTGAACATAGCCTTAAACTCTTGTAACAAGATCTGTTGCACAAGATTGGAGGATGACTGAGGCTACAGTATGTGTACATGATGTCTTCTTCAGGTGGATTCTGCACAGACATTGCTGCGCACATTCTCAATCTTATGTCTCTTCTTTTCATCGCTTTGGAAACCCTGAAGCGGTTAAAAAAGGGACATGCTCATAGCATAGAGTAAAGAACACTGGCGCGCGGAGCCGCAGCAAGAATTACAGCTGCATCGCTGCTGTACTGAAGCGGCATTGCCTAGGAAAACTCAGCGACTACACCAGCGTCACACCGTGTGCACATAACCAGATGTAATACCAGAATTTAAGAAGAATAAAACGGTGGGTCCGTGTAACTACTGTCCTGCAAGTTTGACACCAATGGTATACAACATTTTTGAAAGAATAATAATAAAGTATAAAGCAAAGACTAAAAAGCCAGATTCACATAAATATACTATACATGCCCTCTGATTTTCATGCATCTTCCATCTCATGCCCTATTGTGTAGTTATTATGGTCCACCCATGGTACTTATGCAGTGCCTCTATTATATATACTGTATGTAACAGTAGGCACTCTCTAGCCAGTCTCTCCAAAGTATACACTGTGTTCCAAATTATTATGCAAATAATATTTTCTCAGATTTTCCCAAATTACCTATATGAATTGCAGTCATTGTAATTTTCCAGTCAAATAACTATTAGAGTACAATTGAAAGGTTTTTTTACAAACTGCCTATGATAACAGTATATTTTTAAAAAAATAAAAAACTCAAACTGCACTCAAAATGCATGTTCCAAATTATTATGCACAGCAGAGTTTTCAACCTTTTCATTTTAATAAAGAACAAAAAAAATGATCATTTTTGAAATTATAAGCATTAGCAGGTTATTACAAACTGAAATCAAACAGTTTTCAACTCAAAACTTTATTCTAGGTGATGTTACATTTGCACTCAAAATGCATGTTCCAAATTATTATGCACAGCAGAGTTGTAGCGTCGGCGTCCCTGCCTCCTGCTAGGCAGGGACGCCGTTCCCCTCACCTCTCCGCTCCGTGCCTGGCGTCCTCCTCCCGCTCTGCTGGCAGCGCGCGCTGCTTCCCGGTCACTGTGCTTAGGGCGCGCGCGCGCTCCCTCTCTCTTAAAGGGGCCGCGCGCGCCGTCCTAAGGAGTCCCCAGCCAATGGCCGGAGGATCTCACCATATATAAGGCACCTCCTCCAAAATGGAGGTGCCCGAGCAATGTTGTTGCAAAGCCTTTCAACTCTGCTTCAGCCCTCAGGTCCCGTTGCCAGCTTGTTTTCCAGTGCTGTCTACCTGCTTGCAATCCTGCGGTCCGACAGTCTGCCTACCAGCATCTGCCAGTCTGTCTATGGATCAGTCCGCCCGCGGTCCAGGAAGCACCTGCCAGATACCTGCCTGATACCTGCCTGCCTGCCAGCCTGTCCAGAGACTCTTACCCGCTCACCTGGGAGCGCTCACCTGCTATCCGCCTGCTAGCCTACCTGGAGGCTTAGCCGTCACTTGCTGTGACCACCTGCCTGTCCAGAGACTCTTACCCTGCTGTCACTTGCTGTGACCACCTGCCTGTCCAGAGACTCTTATCCTGCTGTCACTTGCCGTGACCACCCGCCTGTCTAGAGACTCTTATCCTGCTGTCACTTGCCGTGACCCCTCGCCTGTCAAGAGACTGTCCCCGTCACTTGCCGTGACCTCCTGCCCTTCTACCCAGAGACTGTCCCTGTCACTTGACGTGACTGCCTGCCTGCTTTCCCTGGGAGCCACCCGCTTCCTTACAAGGACTGCCCCTTTGTATAGTAGCTCAGAGGTTCCACCTCCCAGACCCGTTACAAGAGTTTTCAACCTTTTCATTTTAATAAAGAACAAAAAAATGGTCCTGACCTCAACCCCATTGAGAACCTCTGGAGCATCATCAAAAGGAGTGTCTATGATGGCGGGAGGCAGTTCACATCTAAGCAACAGCTCTGGGAGGGTATTCTGTCCTCATGCAAAACAATTGAAGCAGAAACCATCCAAAACCTGACAAATTCAATGGACGAGAGAGTTCAGAAGCTCCTTTCGAACAAGGGGTCCTATGTGCAAATGTAACATCACCTAGAATAAAGTTTTGAGTTGAAAACTGTTTGATTTCAGTTTGTAATAACCTGCTAATGCTTATAATTTCAAAAATGACCATCTTTTTGTTCTTTATTAAAATGAAAAGGTTGAAAACTCTGCTGTGCATAATAATTTGGAACATGCATTTTGAGTGCAGTTTGAGTTTTTTATTTTTTAAAAATATACTGTTATCATAGGCAGTTTGTACAAAAACCTTTCAATTGTACTCTAATAGTTATTTGACTGGAAAATTAAAATGACTGAAATTCATATAGGTAATTTGGGAAAATCTGAGAAAATATTATTTGCATAATAATTTGGAACACAGTGTATACTGCTTTGTGAGATTAGGAAAACTTTCACAAAGTTTTTTTGTTTTGTTTTTATGCACTTTTTTGATGGGTTTATAATTTATAATATACATGTCTTCTGCAGACAGCTATCATTCCAACTCCTCCATAAATATGAGCGTTCAGCTCAGCCAAGCGTTCATTTGTTTTCATTGGGAAGTGCAGAGAAAGTCGCTGCCAGACACCTATGGCAGCGTCTTATCTTCCAGAGAGCAAAAGTGGCTGGAATTTAATGTCATGCTCCTGGATTTGATCCCTTGAGTTTGTGTGGTGCCCCTGCTACGCATGAGTGCCACAGATCCTAGAGGGGTGCATGAACGGATTCCTCCACAAGAGGCCCTCACAACATACACACACCTCCACCTTCCACCTCAGACCACCAGAGGGAGCTCGGATAGGGATATAAAAAGGGAAGGGGGAGCTAGGCAGTTCCGTCTAGTCTAGAGAACAGAGCTAATAGTTCAGCACTGGAGCATGTGGCTCCTGCAAGCTAGACTCAGGGAGCTCAGTTAGAGCCCAAGGCGTGCCAACGCCATAAGAGCGGTGAAGCGCGGCAAGCTGCCGCTAGTGTGTATAGCCTAGTGAGGGCCTCGAGCGAGGCCGAAGGCTAGAGGAGTGAGTAGCATTGGGGGCAGAGGAGCTGTACAAGCTCACCCCAGAAAACATATACCGGACACCGGGTCCGCGTCTACAGGGCCGTATACCCCCCTGTAGAGACAACCGGAGACCCCTGGAAGACTTCAAGTCCCAGGATCACCCAAGAGCTGATACGTAACAGAGCCAGGAGTCACGGAGGCCCCGCAAGCTGGGAGTGTGGACTCCAAGAGAAGGCCCTACCACAAAGTCAGCCGGTGCAGGACAGAGACAGAGTTAGGCCTAGCTCCAGGCAGGTCAGAAACTTACTACACAAAGGCAAGAAACAGGAGGCCCTACACCCGCTCACTGGGGAGGATCCTGATATGCACACTTCACCCTACAGTGCTCCAGATTGTGCCTTGAATACCATCAGTAAAAGGTACTGAAGTGACTATCGTGTCAGTCCCTGTTCTTGCTCTGACCCGGCTGGGTCCCATCTGTCCTGCATCCCTACATCCCCGCTGCCCTGAGGCCTAGCTCCACTTGTGGGGAGCTATACCACGCAAGCTGCCCTAACACCGGCCTCAGTGGGCTGCCGCAGCGCTGGTGATCTTTACCAGACACCACAGGTGGCGTCACGAACGTTTATATAATTGTCCACCCCTTTTAAAGAGAGGCCCAGGGTACGGGCCCGGGAGCCGGCCAACGCGACATCCCCAAGACCAGGCAACAAGTCCCGGGCGCCGAGTCATCTCCATCCCCTGGGCGCGTCATTTGTGTTCTGTGGTCGGCTTCTCTTTCTGCCGAGCCACTAGAGACATACCTTTTCTCTGGGTGTTTGGCTTTGGCTTTTCTGGCTTCTGTCTACTTAGCTGAACACAGGTGTTTTCATTTGTGTGCTTATCACCTTTTGGGTGCAGCTTTATATCCTGTACCCCAGCGGGCATTTCCTGCTAGTGATAGATTCATTCAGATGTTCTTACATTCTATTGATGTTTGGAGCCAGTCTGTGAGGTTCCAGCTATTGATTTTTGCCTTGCTGTTTGTTTGCTATACTTTGCACCTATCTTCTGTTTATCTTTAGTAAGTTGGCTGTATGTTGTAGGCTGTTAACAGTACTTGCTTCATTCTTTGTTTGGAATTTTGTTATTTACTTTACTTACTTTGGTATCTTTCCTTTGTTCAGCACACTTGCCTTCTTGTAGGTAATTCACCCTGCGCTCTGCCCTCCCGTTCTTTAGAGGGAACGTGAAGCAGCTTTTTGGCCTTGTAGGCAGTTTAGGCCACATTTGCCATCTCCTAGTCTTTGGTTAGGTTTATCTATGCACCCGCAGGTGCCACTAGGGACTGCGGAGTCAGGATATCTAGTCTGTACAGGAACAGACAGGGTCATTTGAAATTTTTAGTGTATAACCTATTTTCTAGAGTGAGTTGCTACACAGGCATAGCTGTACTAGGAGCTGATAGGAGCATTAGAGCTGCCATTGAGTGGGGGGTGCCATTGCGTTATCTTAGGGTACCAACTTCCGTGGTCAGGTAGAGACAGACCAGGGTCAGAGTAGGGCTTTTACCAGTCTGAACATGGATCTGTCAGGTTCAGGAGTTTGTCCTCCCGGTTTGTAAGCTACCCGTGTGCATGTGCTTGTGCAGTCATAACATTTAAAATCAGACCGCCCAATCCTTATCTCCCCCAACATCATTTGTTTGAGGAGAGTTAGACAATCCCGCCGATACTTGCTTATTTGGCTAACTTTAATCTGATGTGGAAACAAAATGAACATACACCCTGCTGTAAGTACATAAGTAAAAGCAATAGTGCATATAAATAACCCAGGGTACTTAGTAAACACCATTATTGATCAAAAAAAGCTTAAAACCCCACCAGCGCCAAGGTGTACCCAAATCAGGATGGTCCTAACCTCTAGTATTGAAACCTTACCATGTGTCAAAATGACGTCAATGTGAATAAGGGTCGAGCAGGTAGGATGGCTTTTATGCTTTTTTTTTAATCAAAACTGTGTTTACTAAGTACCCTATGTTATTTATATGCACTGTTAGTTTTACTTATAGCATATGTTCATTTGTTTCTATCTTAGATTTTGTCTGTTTAATGGCCAGTGTGAACATGCTCCTATATTTTGCATGCATACCAATTTATACTCCTGTTAATTTTTTTCAGTTAATCTAATGTGTATGAAGACTTGTAGAGCCAGAAGATGGGAGTAGAAAGTACTTTCCTTTTTCAACTCTTAAAGTATATTCACACACAACACCGGTTCTCAGGGTTACAGAGCCCCGAATTCGATAGGATAGGGGATAACTTGATTTTTTTGGAGGCAATAACCTTTAGGGCTTGTGCAGATTATATTTGCTTCTAGTGCGATCTGATCAAACATCAGATCACACTCGTAACAATGTTATTCTGTGGGGCCGTGCACATGTCAGACTTTTTCCTCTGACAGAGTCTGCCTGAGGAAAAAATTGCAGCATGCACGATTTGCATCCATAAATCGGATCGCACTCGGCCATGCAAGCAGATGGGTACGGCAAAAAAATCTGACTGCACTTGGATGTCATCCGAGTGTGACCCAATTTTCACGGGTTGACATAATGGAGACGATGGAGAATGTTTTTTTCCATCTCTTCCACATCCGAGAGAACTGGATCAAACGGTGCTCTGCCAATGTGACATGGCACCCTCAAACCATTCCATCAAAATCTGAACTCCAATATAATACTTCAGAATATATAAAACTCAGAAGCGAAGTAGTGGTCAGTGTGATTTTTATTTAGCATAGGGTTTACAGTGGTACAGTTACAATAATTCATCCAGTCATTGCTATTTCATCCACTTTATATACCTTTTCTAACCTTTCTCAAAATTGCCAATAGTCCTCATTTCGCCAGAACAATCCTGCAAACTCTACCAGATGAGAGTCAGGTCTACCTTTTGTAGACGTTCCTGATGTGGAGTTTACATACATTAAAGTTGGGGTTCTAGATGTTGGTAAGTATGTTTTCTGGTAAAAATACACATGATGTACCACTGGTTGCTAATACTTGTAGATTTATTAATCAATAAAATTAAATTCTGCTTCTTGTTAGTCCTATTTTGATCTTTGCTCCTCTACTTTACATACACCACTATAGTGTCAATGAAGAAAATAACCAATATCTTACAAGACACAAATCATTTGTATTCAACATGAAGGGGTCCAGAAGACCACAGCTAAGTATCTTCTCTTTCTTCACCTGGCAATAACACTAGACTAACCGGAAAGCATTATTTTTAATGTAACCTCACTTTATCACTTTTCCGCTTCACCACATAGAGAAAGTGTTTTGTGCCGGATAATGTATCGCCCTGAGGAGAATGAATGAATATAAAACTTGTATTAATGCACTATGAATGGGGGGGTTGTGCATTGTGCTATTAATGCCGGAACAAACCCCACAAAAGTGCTATGCATGGGCTGCCACATGATAACTAGACTTCCCGACATTACGAAGAACCTGTTGTGGCTGATGTGCTGATTGCTTCACTGGATGACTGTACAAGAAAATATACTTTCTTATTGCAAATACGGTTACTACATTTTGTGAGATCAAAACATGATCCTTGTGTATTTGTCACATGATCTAGGACCCCAGACAATTATAATGCACATTTGTTGGTGATAGAAAGGAGTTCTGTAGCCCCTCAGTCATTGCGTTCACTCTGGGGTCCGAGCAGTTAGGATGTCCGTCCCTCCGCCTGTATATACCTCCCGTGTATGCCCTTCTTCTATCGTTCCTTTGTTCACTCTCCACAGCCAGCTTCCACGATCATGAGTTAGAGAGCACTGTAGTTCAATTCCGCAGTCTGCGATATCTGTGTCTGAAGGGATTGGCGTCCCCTTTGAGTCCACTATTGTGAAGGACTTCATAAGAATCTGTAGAATAGATAGAATTTATAGACGTGTTAGTAGAAGGTATTAAACAAGGACGTCACAATGAAATTAATATTAAAGGGGTTGTCCAGTCACAAGATATTGATGACCTATCCTTATTGGGTGCCAGGTCTCGAACCAACTGTTACAGGACGGATGTAAATATTGAATGGAACCGCATTGTGCAGCTTTGTTTAATGTGTAGCGGCCGCTGCTAGGTACTGAAGAACAGCTCTTAGGCAAAGGAATAGGTGCTGTTCTGCAGTACCCGGCAGCTGGAGCTGCTCTTCAGTACCCGGTACGCATTGAATGCAGCTGTCCAGTGTATACCTGGCCACCGCCGGCGCCTCTAACAGTTAATCAGGTGCCAGTTGTCGGACCCCAGTGATCTCGTATTGATGTCCTAATAGGTCTTCAATATATTGTGACTGGACAACCCCTTTAATTCTCATTGATTCAAGAAAATGATTGTGTTAAAAATTTCCTTCAGTTCAGTGGAATTGCAGTATGTCTATATAATGGATTATATGTTCACTTGTAGTGGAAATGCTTGAAAGAAATCAGAAACAAATTCCATCTCAAAATCCATGCATTTTTGTGGGAATTTGCCACTGCAGATTTCCCTATGGATTATTGCGAAATTGCTGCAGAAATTTTGCTAGTCAGTTCTGCTTTGTGTGAACATACCCTTACAAGCAACATGCTATTCCAGAGTAATCTATCCCTATCAAGACTGTGTTCAGTTCATGTCATGTGAACATAATCTGTGCAAGGAATGTTCCCGACACATGCATCGAACATATCAGAGGCCCCCAATTACCCAACCAAGGGCAAAAGAGGGGACTACAGGGAAAAAAGGGTATAATGTGTGGATTTTTTTTAACATGGTGGTCAGTGGGTGACATATGCCATTGTGTGGCTTACCTGACTGCTTATCCCAACTGCTAGGTCTCCCAATTTGGTCCTGCCAGACTCCCAGATATGCAGTGTCTCTCCATTGAAGACCTTCAGATGGACTTTTATCCCTAAAACATATAAAATTAGACTATTAGGTCTGGATGTAGCAAAATAATAAAGGAGTGCAACATTTTTTTGTCCAAGTGTCAAAGCACCATTGTCTTCTGTGATACATGCATCGGGGTGTCATTGTTTTATGGGTCCAAAAATTCTAAATTGCCAATTTGAATGTGCCATTTGGATAAATGTGGTACAGTATGTGCCATTTTGTCTTCTCAATAAATTAGCATTTTATAACTCTATTAAAGGGAGTATTCCCATCTTGAACATTTATAGCATATCCAGAAGATGTGTGAAAGATGCAGTCCCACAAATAGCCAAGCATCTGAGATGAGAATATACATCAAGTGCATACAGGGTCTGTGCATGACACAGGAATTCTCTTCTTCTGGGTCCATTGAACCCCTCGTGTTATCTATTGTACCCTCAGAAATCGAAATCTCTCAACTTACCATTGAACCAGCTGGGAGTCGTGATTCCTCCGCTGAAGAGTGGATCACTTTGTAAGCTCCAGGGTTCCACCTGACTGTCCCATGAATGAATCCCAGAACTTTTAGTGTCCAAAGTTATCAGGGAGTCCTGCCGAAGTCAGAAAACATGAAGATCGTTGGTTTCTGAGAGCTTGTGATTGTATCTCAGGCCAGTGGTAGATAATAAAAGAAAAATGACTTGTACAGTTACAATAGAATAGTTTTCAATAAGTACCTTACGACTGGGCAGAGGCTCCAGGCTGGGCTCGCTCAGAAACATGTGTTCTTGTTCCTCAAGGGAGTAAGGTTGAGATAGGTTCTCCATGTACAGATCTATGGAAAGAGGAGTGAAGTGATAGGGTTCATCAAACAGCAATATTTTGATTATTACACAGGTATACATTGGGGTATGTAGCCACTTTTTTTCGATACCATATAATAGACCATCAATATTAGATCATGGGTGTCTGACTCTCTGCACTCCCACCAATCAGCTATGTCCCCCTTTATTGTTTACACTGATTTCTAAGGCCAAACTTTAAGTAGTAGGAGATCTTGTTATTGCTCCTTCATCCCATTGAGGTAATTGGGACAAAACAGCAATACCAAGCACAGGGAAGTACAGCATGTGTAATATAAATAATGAAGGGGACATAGTTTTGGCAAAGCACCACGGCTTCTTACGATTGTATAATGTCAAAAATCTGATCTAAAATTGATGGCCTATCCTAAGTATATCTTTTTTAAAAAAGGATGACCCTTTTAATACCAAAAGTCATGGCCAAAGTGTTACCTAGTTCAAGACGCTCAATCTCCATTTCACACAATATCCTGGCTTGTTCCAGACTTTTGTGACTTGTGAAGGAGGTATCTTCTGTTATCGGCTGCGTACTGTAGCCCTGAACAGTCATGGCTTCCTCATGAAAAGTCTTGGGCTGACAAGTGGGGACCTGCAGGACCTCTGTCAAGATGTGAGGAGGGAACATTCGAGGTTCTTTGTATTCTGTTTTATATGATGATTTTAGACCTCCAACTAGAAGAAAAAAGACTTAAACTTAATGTTAAAGTGTTATGTCTGGTATATTGTCTATACAAGCAGGTCTTTTTCTTCCGTGTTTAGTACATAGACTCCCTTCTCAGAATTAATGTTGCTTATCCATATTAAAGGGAATCTGTCACCAGGTTTTTGCTATGTAATCTGAGAGCAGCGTGATGTAGGGGCTGACACCATGATTCCAGCAATGTACCATTAATTGGGCTGCATGCTATTATTTTGACACAATCACTGTTTTCTCTGCTGCAGATCTAGCAGTTCTCTTAATGCTGAGCTCTGTATAACCCCGCCCACATCACAGATTGGCAGATTTTTGTGTACACTGTGCATAGGCAGAAAGCTGTGAATCAGTGCTGGGGTGGAGTTACACAGAGTTGACTAGGATGTACAAGACACTTAGTCCTTTAGTAATAATCTCCTGCTAATTTTGCACTGATTTTTTTGAAACAGCATCACACAACCTAGTAAGTGACACATCGCTGGAATCAGGTTCTCAGCCCCTACATCATGCTGTTCTCAGATTACATAGTGAAACCTGCTGACAGAGTCCCTTTAACAGCATGTAGTCTCATGCTATGGTTTACCAGTTTCCATATAAACTACACATTAGTACGGCACTTACTTTTTTGAAGGGCAGTTTCCACTTTTTGGATAAGATCGACCGCATCTGGTCTGTTACTAGGATCCTTCTGCAATCCATCCACTATGAGACTGCGAGTTAGATAGTTACAGCTTGGGGGTATTTCTTGCAAAGGTGGTGGTTCTGTGGCAATCTAAAGACAGAACAAGAGTGGAGTGTTACTTTAAACAACAGTGAAAACGTATAAATCTATCTTAAAGGGTTCATGCCACTAAATACATGTATGAGCTATCCACAAGGTAGAAGATACGTGTAAGTTGGTCCAACCCTCATTTGTGGGTCACTGGAAGCCCCAGCGGCCCATAAGTTATACGTTTAGAACATTCACCAGTTATATGTATAAATGATAAATACATCCATATACAAAAAAAAAACAACAACTTAGGCTGTGTGCCCACGATGCGTTTTTTAAGCGTTTTTGCAGCGGCAATTCTGCTGCAGAAACGCTTAAAAAACGCTTGGTAAAAGGCCTGCCATGTTCCCCAATGATAATCTGTATGTGCTGTGCACATGCTGCTGATTATCAGTGCAGAAAAATCCGCAGCATTACCAATTATTATGCGGAAGCGCTGCATTTTCGCCGCCATTGACTTGCATTGGAACGCATGGAATCCGCATCACTGCATCTGTACATGCGGAATCCATGCGTTTCAATGTGCGGATGGTACCCGGGTCTGGAGAAGAGGAGACTCTCCTCCGGACCTGGATACCATAGAACCTGTAAAAAAAAAAATATATATTATATTTACCTTCTGATGGTCCCCGGTGTCCTTGTCTGCACTTGCCGCAGATCGTGGTAGATTCAAGGACCTGCGCTGACGTCATTTAGTCATGTGACGGCAGGTCCTTCAGTGTACCTCGAGCTGCCGGCAAGCTGAGACGCATCGAATCAAGACACCGGGGGCCATCAGAAGGTAAGTATAATATTTATTTTATACCAGTCTTTACGGTCACACTATATAAATCCATGCCGGTTGCATGGATTTATATAGTGTGACCAAGTTGTCAAGCACTTTCCAAGTGATGCTAAACGATTGGAAAGCGCTTGACACCCGCATGCAGAAATGCAAGTGAAGAACGCTTCACATCCGCATGTCCCTGGTAGGAAAAACGCATCTACAATCCGCATGTACAATCCGCATGTACAATCCGCATGTACAATCCGCATGTACAATCCGCATGTACAATCCGCATGCATTTTTTCGGCCAGGGAGATGCAGAAACACTCAGGAAAAATCCGGGGCATTTCTGCATCGTGGGCACATAGCCTAAGGCATCATTTCAAACAGGAAAAGTTTAGAAGGCTTTTCAATTAATTCCATAGCACTAATCCTGTTTAGCATTCCAGAGCTGCATTTTCTATTTTCTTGGCTTCGGATTTGAAATCTCCCAGCATTCTTTGCTGGATTAATGGCTATACATCCCCTGCTCTTCTTTCTGGGAAGTGTTGCCATTGCAGAGCGATCTGATGTCAGAAACACTGACTGTCCCTTTGTATTGTAAAAGTTCAGCTAAGCTGCTAGAGTTCCCAGTTTGTTAGCTGGATCCAATGACAGCCAGCAGAATTGTGATTGTAGCTCTGGAATATAATAGACGCTGTAATTCTGGAACAGCACAAGGTAAGTAATTCAGTTTGTTTTCAGACTTAATTTTTTGTAATATGAAATGGTTAAAAAGCCTTTATTGCTCAGTGCAGTGTGACTTGTTTTGTAATATTTATATAGTGTACTTACCTTCAGACATAAGGGTGCTTTGTGGGTACGGCTCCACGGATGCCAGCCATTCAGCATGTGGAGAAGCATGCAACATGTACTCCACACATCCATTTTTGTGTCACAAGGTTCCCCACGCACAAGTTCAGGGGCAATGTGTGTTTCAGTGCCTGGGACATAGTCACCTATGGGACACAATAGGTACAATTACTATCGCACTATATATAAGAAAATATGACAAATGTTGTTTTACATTTATACATGTTATTATTTTAGCCAACCATGTAATAAATCTCTATGAGGATATACTTTCTTAGAATCTCTTGCCCAATTTGACATATGATGTGATGTCAGATTGTATCTGGCAGCAGCTTGTCGCCTTGAAAGTAGAGATGAGCGAACGCGAACTGTAAAGTTCGGGGTTCCTACCGGACACTAGCTGAACTCCAAACACGGACTTCTCCTGGAAGTCCGTTTTACAGATCCCGGGGGGAGAGATTTTTTTCTGCTCCAAAGTTCGGGTCCCCATAGTTCAGGGTCAGGTTCAAGTACAGTTCTGGTACCCAAACCGAATTTTGGACTAAAGTTCAGTCGGGTACCAGGACCCGAAGTTCCATGGGTCCGCTCATCCCTACTTAAAAGGGTTATTTATAGAAGAGAAGTTAACACCTATTTACCGGATAGGTAATAACTTACAAATTGGGGCGATCCAACTGCTGAGTTCCCCACCGATCAGCAGAAATGAGTAGTTTTATCCCGATTAGAATGGACCGGCAGTGGTCATGCCCAAATGTCACTCGAGCATGACCACTGTCACTCTATTCTATCCAGAAGTTCCCCATTCCGCCAGTCAGAGGTGATAACTTATTTTCAGTTATAAAACTCCTTTACAGGGAATCTGTCGACAGGTTTTTGCCACCTAATCTGAGAACAGCATAATGTAAAGACAGAGACCCTGATTCCAGTGATGTTTCACTTACTGGGCTGCTTGCTGTAGTTTTGACAAAATCACTGTTTTATCAGCAGTAAGCCTGCTGCCATGTTGTCCTCCATATTCATTAGCTATGTATAACCTAACCAACCACCTTCAATTGGCAGCTTTCTGCCTATGCACAGTGTACACAGAGCTGACAATCAGTTGTGTGGCTGGGGTTATACAGAGCTCAGCATTCAGAGAAATAGTAAGTCTGTAGCAGATAAAACAGTGATTTTATCAAAACACTGGCAATCAGCCCAGTAAGTGATACATCACTAAAATCAGGGTCTCTGCCCCTACATCATGCTGCCCTCTGATGAAGTAACTAAAACCTATTGACAGATTCCCTTTAAACACTTAACTAATAGTACAGGCTGAGCAAGCATGTTTATTACGAGGTCGGAAGGATGGCAGTCAGCTTGTATTTCCATAGTTTCTTCATTTTCTTTTATTGGCAAGGTTCTTCGTTTGTTTTCTAGTCATGTATTTTTTTATATTTAGGGATTGGCTTTATTAACACTGTCACCTACCTGTCAATAACTGTGTCTTGCAACCTCCAGGAGGCAAATGTGCAGCATGCCCGAAATCACACAAGTATGCTGTATTTCCATTATCAGTCAGGAGTACATTGTCCGCTGTAAGGAGAAAGAAAGTTTAGATAGAAGAATTAGGCAAAATAGGAGAATACAAGAAAGAGCAATTAAAAATGTCTTTTTCTCATTAGGAGTAAAAAGCAAGATCTCCTGAGCATTACAGTACTATTACTTCAGTGGAGGGCTATCATCAGGAGATCTCAAAGCCTAAAGGCCCCAAAAACAGTTGGAGTAAAGTTGGCCAAAGTGACCACTGTTTTTGGTCTGAAGTGTACGGGGGGCAACAGATGATATTGGGGAAAGATGTGGCCTGTGCATAGACATGAACCCTAGGCCTAGAGAGCGATGTATTATTAAGAGGTAGCCAGAAGACAGTTTCTTGAATATCTCTTATGTTTGGACACCTTTTAAGCTGAAGAAGCACAATACTTGAAGAAACACTAGCAATAAATCCCAGCTCAACAATAATGCCTTCTGACCTGAGATGAGCGTAAAAGCTTAAAAGAACCAGGACTAAAATGTGGTACTTACCTTTTATGTCTCCATGGAGTATATTGGCAGCATGAAGATGTTTCAGGCCTTGCAGTACTTGTCTTGTATAATATAGGGCCCAGTCCTCTGCCAAGAAACCACTTCTTTTGATCAGATGGCCCAAAGATCCACCTAAAAAAACATTAGTGACACAAATTTGTTCCAAGGTTTTTCAGTAGCTTACTGTATGTAGCACACAATGCAAAACAAACCTATTCCACAACCTACAGAACAGTGAAAGCTGCCTATCTTGGTTAGGCAGTACTATACACCTGCTATACAAAGAATCTTCATATACTATTGAAAAATATATATATACTATTTTTTTATTCAAGAAAAAAATAAACACTTCAGCTGGATATTATCCTGAAGTTAAACAAAATGTGAAATTCACTAGTTATGCTTATTCAATTTTTGGCTATGTTCACACAGCAGTATTTTGATCAGTACTTCCCATCAGAATTTGTAAGCGAAAACTAGGAGTTGGTCTCAAACGCAGAAGTGCAACTGTTTCCATTAAACTTTTTCTGTTTGTTTTACCCTTTAGCTTTCAAATACTGATGTGTGTAAATACTTTTATGTCCAAAAATGACAAAAGTATTCTTGAAGTGATACCTTAATTGGCTAACCAGAAGAAAATATATATATTTTCTTCTGGTTAGCCAATAAAGGTAATATATTTTCTTCTGGTTAGCCAATAAAGGTATCACTTCAAAAAGTATTTACATCGATTTTTCTGGCTAACACATGTAAATAAATATAAAAAGTAACACTTATTGCATGAAAATATACTTTTAATATCTGTCTCTTTGTGATAAAGTCCCCTTAAAAGAGTTAATAAAGGTTTCTTACTCAGTAGTTTTCACCAGTGATTCATTTTCTTATCTGGCAGTTAATACATAATAAACCAGTGACTAAGTGTTTATCTGTGTCTGGTTCATAGGTTAAACCCAAGCTAGAAGCAGTCGTTTTTTTCACAATTCAGGTACAACAAGGATTATATATATATATATATATATATATATATATATATATATATATATATATATATATATATAGGCTTGTAGCCCAAAAGTGGCATGTTAGGCAGAGTGGTTACCCATCAGGGGGAGGTTACCTTGCCGTGGTTGATGGGCACACATGAATTGGCCAATTTATGCCCTAAAAACCTTCATTGTTTGTAAGTACTTGTTGCTAAGCAAAACAGCTTAGATCTAATATTTTCATTATTTTAATTGTTAAGATGTATCTTGGCCATATGGAGAGCTGCTGCATTCTTTTGATATATATATATATATATATATATATACACACACACACACCTTTTTTTTACCAAAATTGAAAGATTACTGCATATTGTGCTGCCTTCATGTATTAGTCACAAACTGTATATATTTAATCATAGATATCAAAAATTACTATATCTGTATCTCATGAATTTCTACTGTATGTTTTATTATAGGGCTCCATCAGTTGCTAAAATATATATTTATTCTATCCTCAAGTATTTTAACAATGCATGTGTAAAGTAATAACCTGTCTTGTAATCTACTTCTATTGTATATAAACTATTTGGCCAAACTTTAAAGCTTGGGACCCATTTAGACAAGCTGATAATTGTGAATGAGCATTCCTAAGAATAATCGGTCTGTCCAAAGAGACCAGCAATCACACGAGGAAAGAGCAACGCTCATTCGTCAAGGGCGATGATTTTGAGCCTATTTAAAAATCATCATTTTCGGCAGCACAGTTCCTGTGTAAACAGGTGATGTACTGCCATAAACCGATATTAACCATTGTTTAGTGTGCTTGGAAGTGCAGTCAGCCTGTCTAAAGAGACCAGTAAGTGACCACTGATCCCTATACAGAGATCTGGACTTACATCTGGAATCCCTATGCAGCTGCTGGCCGGTGGAGCAAGCTGGAGGCAAGAAGGGTCATTAAGTGCGGTCAATACCAAGGGGAAACGTCAGGGACAAAATCAGAAAGCAAGCGAGTGGTCAAAATACAAGCCGAGGTCAGAAAACAGGATATGCTAATTCGCACAAAGGCACAATGGATCAGCAAGACCAGGTCTTAGCTGAACTGAAAAACTGTCAGCTGAACCTGTCTGCTGGTGTTTATAAAGTAAGGAACCCTCCACCATGGCTCCCAGCAGAGAGCTCATTACATTACCAGCTTACTGCAGCAAATCACAGGTGGACCGGAAAGGGACAACTAGTCCCAGCAACCTCAAAGCTAAACTGCCACATACTGTTGACATCCAGCATTAACTGTGATATTAGTGCAGCGCCGCCTAGTGACCAGGGCAGGATTTGCAATAGTAAGCTCAAACAAGGTTGTAGAGATAGTGGCTCTGGCTGGGCTGCAGCCCCACTGTATCTGTAACATGGTAGACACTGATACATCTTTTAAGTAAATCTGGGGAAAAGAGAGATCGGCAGCACAAATGGCTTTGAACGAAAAGGCTTCACAAAAGTTCTGTGCTTTAAATCTTACTTAGCAGTAAATTACACATTTTCTATTAGATACAATATGCTATGCCTATGGATGAAGCAATCCCTTGAAACAAGTGTTTTTTTTTTTAATTATTCCATGGTATAAAACATCCAGAACAGTAAACATTTGCTGCAATGACTTATGCATTTTGACATTTGGCCTTACTGATAGTTTATAAAATCCCTTAAAAACAGCTAAGTAAGGCCTCATGGAGGTACACCACATATTTCAACTTGTTTAGCTTATAAAGAGGATTGTTGGTAGTCTTGAATGAAACTTACCATCCATAAGCTTCATAAACACAGTGATCCAAGGTCCTTCTCGGACGGCCCCATACACTGGGATTACTTTTTCAGAATTGACAGCCAGGCAGCATGTCAGCTCCTCGTGTCGAAAACTGTTAACATTAATCTGAAAAAAAGGAAGAGAGGAAATAAAATGTTTATTGAAGCAAGTGAACTAATGTCAACCTGTTATTTCATATTTGCACAAAGGCAAGTGGTTAGACCACATGTATATGTCTCTGATTTGTGATGTCCATGAGCGACATTGTACTCCGTGGACTATTCACACTATTTTGAATTGGAACCGTGGAGAATTGAACAGAAAAGATGGCTTGAAATTGTTCCAGAAAATGAAGTTGGAACAGTTTCAAGGCCGCCAACACTTTTGGCCATGACTGTATTAGTACATTGAGGTATTCTGCATTGCTCCATGTCCATACAGTCTGCCCAAAGCTGCAAATCTCAGTAGTATTATGACCTTGGAAGTGGATGAAATATAATAATATCAAGCCAAATGACTTATAAGTCACCCATGTTAGACTACATTCCTACGATTAGGTGAGTTTTTGATGTTGCAGATTTTCTGCACCCATTAGGTAAATTAGGTTGTGTTTTTTCATTGTGTTTTTGAGTGCATTATTATAAGCATTTTTATGCTGTGGTTTTTGTCTCTTTTTGGTATGTCATGATTTTAAATAAAGGTATTTTGTTTTTAATGCTTCCTGGTATTTATGTACTAAAAACACGTGTGATTTTTGCCTGCGTATTTTCAGCATCTAATGCAAGTCTATTGAGGAAAATCAGCACATAAAACTCAGAGTAACCCCAAAAGAAATTGACGTATTGCAGATTTCAAACATGTCAGCTTTAAAAAAGAAAAAAGCACAGAGGGCATGAGATTTCTATAAATCCCATCCACTTTGATGGAACTGTAAAATGCTGCATTTTTTACTCAATGAAAATACTCAGCGTCAAAAACTCACCAGAAACGCATCATGGGGACTTATGCTAATAAAGGGACGCCGTGAGTCCACCAACATGCTCTTCGCAGCCGTTATTTTATAACTGTATAACATTTAGGATTAACATGCAGATCATACTTACTATTTTAGCTGCAAATTGGTATCCAGTTTTCTTATCCTTTCCTACGAAAACATCTCCAAAACCTCCACTGCCCAGCATTTCTTTGCTCTTTGTCCAGTGGGTGTCCGTTCTGTACTCATAATCTTCCATTTTGAGTTCCTACAGAGAATATATCGTGTACGTTATTTAGTGAAGAACTTTCTGTGAATGTAATACATTGCAGTGCCCCCTTCATTATTAGGATCTTTGGAGATCCCAGATGTCAGACCCCCAGTGATGATTAAATCACGGCATATCCTAGAGATATGCCATTATATATTGAAATGAAAATACCTCTTTAGAGAGGTTGTCCAATATTTGGACCACCCCTTCTCAAATACTATATTCCCCCATGTAAAATAAAAATAGTCTGTGCTCACCTCCGGTGTCGGCGCTAGGACTCCCGGGTCTCCCATGACATTGTTATGTCATATGAACCCTGTGGCCAATCAGCAGCCACTAGTAGGCCTCTTCACTCTCATTTCCTTTGGGCAAAACTGTGAAGAACTGAGAACTGCTGCTAAAGTCAGTTACATCTGAAGAAAGGAAGAGGGAAGCTAACCATTAGCGACCACTGATTGGCAGCAGGGCTCATGTGACATAATGTTATGCGAGCCCCGGGAGACTCAATGCCATTCAGGAGAGTACAGTCAGTTTTTATTTTACATGAGGAATATAGTAATTGAGAAGGGGTTATCCGAGTAGTGGACAACCCCTTTAAGCTTTCAGCGATATCTAGGGAATTGGATTTACAGAGACCCTCTTTGTACATTTAATTCTGGTTGTACAGACATGTGACCACTGAAGCCAATTACAATGTGGGTACTAATTGGTCGCTGCTGTGGTTATTGATTGACTGCAGTGGTGACGTGCACATCCTCGTGGAAGCAAGTGAATAGTCCAATTACATTTGTACCATTATGAGAGGAATGGCAGGGATTGGTAGTTGAGTATGCTTTATTGATTTTTATACCATGTTGAGATTCTTTTAAATATAAAAAAAAATTTGGACAAGCCCCTTACGACAGTGTGTATAAACAGTGTGTTGTACCTCTTTCAATAGGATCCCTTCATTGTCCACATCCAGTTCATCCTGATCATTGTATTTCTTCCAGGATCTGGCTAATGCGCACAAGTTGTGGGCTTCTCCCCAGCTCACATTATCCTTAAGAGCCATCAATAACCCCTCTTCCACAGATTGGGTTTTTGAGTCCATACAGGAATTTGTAAACTTGGAGAAACCCCATTGCGAGATATGTTTTTCTTCATAATAGTCAGGTCCCAAAGCAGTAATAATGTCTAATACTCGACCTCGCTGTTGTGGCACGATTAATAGACTATTGATTTGTGGCTGAAGCTTTCCAGCACCCACGTGGTAAATGCATTGGGATGGACTGATAAGCTTGTGGAGGACTTTCTGGTTGTCATCAGCACAGGGCTGTGAGTTCACAGGTGGATATTGAATGTTTTTATCTGGTTCAGGGATGGAGTTGTACTTCTGCACATCATTTGTATGCCACTGTTTTGACAGAGATTCTTCATCCTATAGAAACCCAGAAAAACAATATTTAAAATTTAGCAAAAATAATTCAACAGTCTCAATTTCAAAAATTTTTACATTTTATGGTACTAATAGCCTCTTCAGAGAGGAAAAGGGCTTGAACTGTAGTGTAGCCTCTTGGATGTAGCAATGCTAAAAGTCAATATCGACCCTTTAATGAGCCTTGCCATATGACTTAGGAAGCCAAATCAGAAATTCCTTTTTCAAACACATGTTTCGGGGTATTTGCCCCACATCAGTGCAAAGCAGGAGGTCTTCTTTGGCTGGCTGAGAGGTTTCTGACTGGAGATCTAAGGGGTAACATTTCTTTTTGTGGAGAGTGCCAAGTTAGTGTAAGGAGACTTGTAGGCCATGCAATGCTCCTCTGGAAAGTTAGAAAAGAATAACATACTTGGCATATACCACAAAACTTTTCAGTGGGCTTTTGCTTTTTCTGCTATGATTCTGTCCAATCAAAACCAGGCTACACCCACAGAAAAGTTCTGTGGTTTACGCCCAGTTGGTTGAAAGGTAAGGGACGTAACTTGGATCGGATGGGCACAGGAGAAAAACAGTGGAATAGCACCAATTCGAGGAGGTACTCAGTTTAATTTAACAAATCCAGTGAAATTGCCTCTTTTATGCTAATGTATCATAAGATAATGATCTACTGTTTAAAATATGTTTTTGTGCTAATTATAATTTTAATATTTTTGCAATTTTTCTTTTTTCGTTATATCACAATCGGTATATAAATGATCAATTCTCACACTGGCCACTGGGGCTATTTTCGACTAAATGTCCTGTTTTTTTTACAAATTACTTTTCAGAGCTTTCATTACCATCACAGACAGGATTACAGGTTTATATACCTTAAAGAGGTTGTCCACTACTTTTACATTGATGATCTATCCTTAGGATAGGTCATCAATGTCTGATCGGCCGGGGTCCGACACCCGACACCCCCGCCGAGCAGCTGTTATTGGTGTCGGCGGCCAGATGTACTCACTTGCCGAGGTGCTCCGTCTACTTGTAGTGGCTGCTGCAGGGTACTACACATCCGCTGACACCGATAACGGCTGATAGGCGGGGGGGTGCCGGATGTCGGATCCCCGCCGATCAGACATTGATGACCTATCCTAAGGATAGGTCATCAATGTAAAAGTAGTGGACAACCTCTTTAATACATAGCTCATAACAAAGTATGCACCAGTCACAAAAGGTGATGTCGCAGATCACGTTCACATTGACTTTTGCACACGCTCATTAGATGCTTCAATATAAAAGACAGGGTCTAAGTCAGTCTACAGCTGCTAATGTACTGTATATGTGGATTTCCTGAAAGAACAGAAAGTATGACTGTAGAATAGCCCTAGTGGCCAATGTGAAAATTTACTTGAGGTGTCTTTTTTTAATACAGATTGTTATTTGAAAAATTAAATGAATAAAAAAACACATTTAACATAAAAACCTGATTTAAAAAGTAAGCAATTAACTGATGACACGTTCCCTTTAACATACAAACATCTGGCATTACCTGTACGGGTATTGGTGTTCGGGTCTCCTGTTCTGGAGTGGTCTGGCTTCTTCTGGCTGACTTGGCATTGATATTCTTAACGCTTCTTTTCCGCTTCTTTTTCTTGATTTTTGGAAATTGCGTTATCTTTGCCAATTTGCCTTCAGTTGCGTTTACCACATTATTTGGAATATGCTCATTGAATTCTGCTAAACTGTAAAACAATAAATAGTGTGATAATGTCAGCTGGAGCGGTTATCCTCTTAGGGACAAAGTAAAGGTGGACAAACCATAAACATGATTAGCTAGAAGTAGGTTGATGGTTGAACAACCCTTTACTGAACGATAGCCTGGTTCAGCCATACAGATTTTAGCCCATATTGGCTCTTACAGTCTCACACTTTCCTAACACGCCCGATGAGTCCAGGCAAAGGACAAAAGATCTTTCTAGGAATGTACTTTCAATTAAAAAGCATTCGGGGATAAAAGTTATTTTTTCCAATTATCAGGATGAAATTTAAAAAAAGTCAAACATTATTTCAGACTATAACATTCTCTGATTATTACCTGTACTGCTTGGACTCTGTGATGTACAAGGGACCTTCCTGGGAAGTCGGGCAAATCTCCTGATTATTCTCACCTGGAAAGTGATATGGAAAAGTTCTGTTTACAAAATGTATATGATAATAGTGAGGGGGGACTTAGGGGTCTTGCAGGGATAAGGTGCATGGGGTAATAGAAGAGTTAATAGGAAGAGGTTTAATAGAGCAATACCAGGAAATGTACTGGGGAGGTTATATGAAGTAATAGGAGGAGATATAGGGAGGTTATATGGAGTAATAGGAGGAGATATAGGGGAGGTTATATGGAGTAATAGAAGGAGATATAGGGAGTTTATATGGAGTAATAGGAGGAGATATAGGGGAGGTTATATGGAGTAATAGAAGGAGATATAGGGAGGTTATATGGAGTAATAGGAGGAAATATAGGGAGGTTATATGGAGTAATAGGAGGAGATATAGGGGAGGTTATATGGAGTAATAGGAGGAGATATAGGGAGGTTATATGAAGTAATAGGAGGAGATATAGGAAGATTATATGGAGTAATAGGAGGAGATATAGGGAGGTTATATGGAGTAATAGGAGGAGATATAGGGAGGTTATATGGAGTAATAGGAGGAGATATAGGGGAGGTTATATGGAGTAATAGGAGGAGATATAGGGAGGTTATATGAAGTAATAGGAGGAGATATAGGAAGATTATATGGAGTAATAGGAGGAGATATAGGGAGGTTATATGGAGTAATAGGAGGAGATATAGGGAGGTTATATGGAGTAATAGGAGGAGATATAGGGAGGTTATATGGAGTAATAGGAGGAGATATAGGAAGATTATATGGAGTAATAGGAGGAGATATAGGGAGGTTATATGGAGTAATAGGAGGAGATATAGGGAGGTTATATGGAGTAATAGGAGGAGATATAGAGAGGTTATATGGAGTAATAGGAGGAGATATAGGGAGGTTATATGGAGTAATAGGAGGAGATATAGGGAAGATTATATGGAGTAATAGGAGGAGATATAGGGAGGTTATATGGAGTAATAGGAGGATATAAGGAATATAGGGAGGTTATATGGAGTAATAGGAGGAGATATAGGGAGGTTATATGGAGTAATAGGAGGAGATATAGGGGAGGTTATATGGAGTAATAGGAGGAGATATAGGGAGGTTATATGGAGTAATAGGAGGAGATATAGGGAGGTTATATGGAGTAATAGGAGGAGATATAGGGAGGTTATATGGAGTAATAGGAGGAGATATAGGGAGGTTATATGGAGTAATAGGAGGAGATATAGGGAGGTTATATGGAGTAATAGGAGGAGATATAGGGAGGTTATATGGAGTAATAGGAGGAGATATAGGGAGGTTATATGGAGTAATAGGAGGAGATATAGGGAGGTTATATGGAGTAATAGGAGGAGATATAGGGAGGTTATATGGAGTAATAGGAGGTTATATGGAGTAATAGGAGGAGATATAGGGAGGTTATATGGAGAAATAGGAGGAGTTATAGGGAGGTTATATGGAGTAATAGGAGGAGATATAGGGAGGTTATATGGAGTAATAGGAGGAGATATAGGGAGGTTATATGGAGTAATAGGAGGAGATATAGGGGAGGTTATATGGAGTAATAGGAGGAGATATAGGGGAGGTTATATGGAGTAATAGGAGGATATAGGGAGGTTATATGGAGTAATAGGAGGAGATATAGGGAGGTTATATGGAGTAATAGGAGGAGATATAGGGAGGTTATATGGAGTAATAGGAGGAGATATAGGGAGGTTATATGGAGTAATAGGAGGAGATATAGGGAGGTTATATGGAGTAATAGGAGGAGATATAGGGAGGTTATATGGAGTAATAGGAGGAGATATAGGGGAGGTTATATGGAGTATTAGGAGGAGATATAGGGAGGTTATATGGAGTAATAGGAGGAATATAGGGAGGTTATATGGAGTAATAGGAGGAGATATAGGGAGATTATATGGAGTAATAGGAGGAGATATAGGGAGTTATATGAAGTAATAGGAGGAGATATAGGAAGATTATATGGAGTAATAGAGGAGATATAGGAAGATTATATGGAGTAAT